>NW_020454761.1:198793-215661 GCF_003342845.1 Nothoprocta perdicaria
GGGGCGGCGGGCAGAGCGGCAGCCGCAGCCTCGCGCGCGGCGCTTCCCCGCTGAAGCGCCCGTCGGGCCGGCACCGAGCCCCGCTTGTCCCCTAGTGACCCTCGGGGAGGAGAAGGCGGCTTCGCGCCGCTCCCTGCGGCGCTGCCCGCGCCGCTCCGCGGTGCCCCGTGCCCGGGGACGCGGTTGCGGAGCAGCCGCCCGCACAGGGACCGAGCCCGGCGCGGGGGGCGCGCTGGCAGCGCCGGGGCCGCTCCCGGGCCGCTCCGCTGCGGGCCACCGGGAGGAGGAGGAGGAGGAGGAGGAGGAAGGGCTCGCGCGCCGGGCAAGGGGCGGCGAGGAGAGAGCGGGAGAGCTCCTTGGGAAAAAGCGCCTGTGGGAGAGGCGGGAAGCGGCCGCGGGCAGGCGGACGGAAGCGGGCGGAGGTGCCGCGGCCGTGGGGGGCGAGGAGCGGCCGGGCGCGGGCCGGGGGAGCGCGGGGGCAGCGCGGGGCCGTGGCCTGGGGGCAGCGCCGGGGGCTGCGGCGTCCTGCTGCGGGGGGCTGCGGCCCGGCGTCTCCCCCCGGTGCCGGGGTTGGTCCCGTGCCCGGCGTCTCCCCCCGGTGCCGGGGTTGGCCCCGTGCCCGGCGTATCCCCCCGGTGCCGGGGTTGGTCCCGTCCCCAGGATCATCCTTCGGGTGCTGGGATTAGCCCCGTCCCCAGGATCTCCCCCCGGTATCGGGGCCAGTCTGTCCCCAGGATCTCCCCCCGGTACCGGGATTAGCCCCGTCCCCGGAGTCTCCCCCCCGGATAGCGGGGCCGTCCCCGTCCCCGGCGTCTCTCGGATATCCACGCTGCTCGCACCCTGACCTTCCTGACTGCCCCACGGGCTCCCTGACATCTGCTCCGTAGCCCACTCCCTGCTGGAAAGCTGGTGGGATGTGAGGGCCGCGGTGGGAGTCTACGGAGCCCGGCTTCCCTCCTGCTGCCCCCCGAGGGCTCGAGCTGCCCCTCGGGGGCTTGGGGTCCTTGTTTGGGGTTTGGGGCACAGCGTTGGGTGTTGCTGTTACAGCCACCAGCCTTGGTGCCTTTTGTGCAGCGCGTGCCCCTTGCGGGTGATGCTGTGGGGCACACTTCTGCCCATTCCCTGCCCGGGAGTGTTAGTCTGTCTTTGGATATGCTCTTTGCCTTAAAAGGGGAAAATCGAAAGCTTGGAGTTACGAGTTTGGCAGTTATTATTTGTTACTGAATAAAGAGCTCTTATATGTGAATATACAGGTTTAGTAAATGGTGGGAGAAATATATAGCCTCAAATTGCCATTTGGTTTGACAGCAGCAATGAAAAATATGTAACGTATTTTAATGTCAAAAATGTAGCTCAGAAGAAAAACAACCATAGCAGGAACGGAATAATGAGAATCAACATGACTTTTCCTATCACACTTCATTACTTCTAAGGTCTGAGAAAAGGAGGCCTACGGGGTTTCATGTCCCTTTAACCCTCTGATATGTCAAGTCTCATTATAGTTACCCAGCTTTATCTATATGATCTTAAAAGGTTGTTTATTCATCTCTTGCATTTGCTCTGAAGTTATCCCCAACTTTCCCGTTTTATTGCAACAAGTCATTGAACAGCARGAGATTTGGAAATTCATCTTTTCCTTTTGCAGTTTCAGTTTAGGATGTTTTCTAAAATCCCGGTGGCTTGGAAGCCATCGTTTTCCCTTGTGCTTTAAAAACTTCGTGTCTGTCTTGTCTTCCGGGATGTCATGATTCATTCCTTTTGTTTACATTTTAGYGTTGTGACACCTGAAAAAATTAGAGCCTCTACATAGAGATAAAATAAAGACAAAGGCAAAAGCCATTCACAGGAAATAAATTCATGGGCTCAAAATATTTTTTTTTTGAGGTGTTTCTCTAACTCTCCTTCTGTAACTTCTGAAAAGGGAACCACGTTTGAGCTGGAGCGCCTTGGTTTGGGTTATTCAAACTTAAGCTGCTGGAGAGCTTGAGCTTTGAGATGCCGAGGACCTGGTTTCTCTGCACAGGGCATGGGCTGCCCTCCAAACCTGCCATCCAAATGCACCCTGACCTGTGGGGTGCCTGTTTTGTGGCGACGTCCTCCCTCAGCTTCAGTGTTTAATGCTGAGAGTAGTCCCAGGAGCAGCAAAGCTGCTCTTGGATGTTCTCTCATGTCATATCGGTTAGTTCGTTTAGCCCGTTGTGTCTTTTTGTGGATTCATGGCACCAAAGAATATCCCTTCAGCATGGATTGCAGGGTCCTGGCAAGGGGGCACCTCTTGGGTAGTTCGAGCCAGCCCCGCAGAGCACGTTGAATATTGGGGTGGAGGAATACCAGGTTTTGTGGGCACAACAGCCTGTGTTGCTAGTCAGAAGGACTATTGCAGGTTTATATCCTCTGGATTATTATATCCTCTGGATATTTTGGTTTGGCTTCTGAAGGAAGACAGGAATAATCAGAGATCACAAACTTGTTTCCCTTTAGCTAGAACCTTTTGCCCTTGTTTTCTTGCACAGATAAGCACAACTGTTGGTTTTTTTTTTATTCTTTTGCCTTTCCCAAGCATGGAAGTTCAAAAGAACCTCCAAAGCATAAGAATAAACTTAGGAAGGTGCAATGTTTACCCCAATAAAGCATTTGTCAGTGGGATTTATAGAGTAACAGGGGCTGGAGAATCCAGTGTCCGGTGCAAAATTCCCTGTGAAGTTATTACATATCCCAGAAAGTCAGTTTAGGCTGACTGTGAGTGCTGGTGACTCCACCGCAACCCTAGGCAAGAAGTTCCTGAAACTAATTATCCTTGTGGTTTAATAATAATTTTTAACTATTTCTAGTTTGTACTTGTCAAAATCCAGTGTTCAGCTATGGGGTCTCATTATGTCAGTGCTTTTTGGCTTGAAGAGTCATCCATTATCAGAAGTCTTGGACACGTATATGATTGTATGTGCTGTTGCCATCTCGCCACTTGAAAGATTGCACAGATTAAATAGGGCGAACTGGGATCTTAGGCATGTTTTTTAGACTTAAGATGCTAAGATGCTTCTTGTAGTTATTTCTTGACTTCTTCCCTGCTTTCCATTTAAGAATACCAAGATGTGACATAATATGTGAGGAACAGCCTGGCAGCTGCTGCCTGCAGAAGTATTTTCAATTCCTTACCTCTTTTTGTGTTTATCTTCTTTAAATTGTAAAATTATTTACTACCTTAGCTACCCRCCTGTGCAGAGTTCATGTATTTATCTGCGATGATCTCCAAATCCTCTTCAGTTTCTGTTCTCTTTCTGAGTATAACCAATAACCAACAATCCCTGTTCTTAGGTGTACGGTTCCACTGGGCASCAGGAAAAAACTATTGCCCAAAGAACTTGCCACCATATGCAGTTGTTGTTTCCTTGATTTTATTGTTCTTCACAAAAGAAGCTTGTTTCCACTTTTCATTTAATAAAAAGGCATTCTCATATGATTTGCAGCCATTGCTTACACTTTTATATGCTACAGTTGCCTCCTCCTTTGGTTTATTTCTTTGCAGGAAGGGAAATTGCCCTTTCTGAAGCAGTGTCTTATGTATAACTGCTTTGGATTTGCACGTGATGAATTAAATTAGGTCATGATGAAATGAACTTCAGTTCACAATTTCCACTCAAAATCCATTATTAGTTTACTCTTGCTTAGCTGCCGTGATCCTTTTTTTTTTAATTTTTCTTAGGTTCCTCACTTGTATTTTCAGAAACTTAAAGAGCTTTTGTTGAGGAAAAATAGTGTTATGCATTTCTTTCTGCTGGACCTTTTTACTTTTGCTTTATAAATCGAAAATATCAGCAAAATATCAGCAGCTCAATATATTTATTTCTTATTTGGTTATGTATTGCAGGTCAGTATTGATACTGAGCCTTGTACTGTGCTTGTTAATGTATTACCCCCCTCCATTCAAACTAGATGAAACTGGCAATAGATTTAAAGCGGGTAATGGTGTTTTTAAGATACCACGCAGTTTACCTGCCTCTTCTCTCTGTTCCAGTGCCTTTTAACACTAAAGTCATTTGAAAATTCTGTGAGGCTTCAGAAGACTTACCGACTCTCACATTGTCAGAAGGGAATTTTTCTAGTTTTGTCCATTACCCAGGTTTCCAATATCGGTATAGAAACAGTAGATTTGTTTTCTTTGTTAATACTTCTGTGCTTTAGTTTTGAGTCTTGCATTCAGGTAATGGTATTACATGGTGCCGTCTCGAATTCCTTCTAATGAGTGCTCGTTGAAAGGCTAATCTAGTTTGACTGGTGTCCAAAATATTTGGTGGCTCTGCTGTGGAGACACTTCTGAGCTGCAGAGACTTCTGCKTGCAGAGTGGGACTCATTCCACAGGATAGCATTGACTTAGCCTATTTATCTTCTTAATCTTCTGCAGTTTATCTCATGTGGGGATCAGGAAGCATTCCCAAGCAGACCGTCTCTCTCCTCCTGTTCAGGGACCTTTAATAACTTTAAAAAACTATTGAACGTGGCCCAGGTCTACCGCAGTGTAGTGTTTCATGGCCAAATGATCAGTCTGCCCTCTGTTTTCACTGTAGAAAACAAACTCACCCTCTCTTGCTGTCACGTCATTGTCCAGCTGGGGAGTCAGTTGTGTTGCATGATTCTGGGTGTGCAGCCGAGCTGCCTTCTGCTCTTGGGGTGAGCGTTTGCCCAGCCAAACGGCTGGTTTCTCCCCCAGCTGAGTGCTGACCTGCCCTCCACGCTGTGAGGAATACCTGGGTTGGCAGAGCGAGCGGAAGGTGGTGCATTCTGTGCAGTCCCTCATAACTGGGCCACTGCTGGCTGTCACTTTGTTATGTGTTCACAGAATCACAGGATGGCTGAGGTTGGAAGGGAGATCCTCCAGAGATCATCTAGTCCAACCCCCTGCTCCAGCAGGGACACCCAGAGCACAGGGTGGCATCCAGGTGGATTGGGAAGATCTCCAGAGAAGGAGACTCCACAACCTCCCTGGGCAGCCTGTTCCAGTGCTGTCACCGTTACACTAAAGAAGTTCTTCCTCATATGCAGCTGGAACTGCCTGTGTTCCAACTTGTACCCATTGACCCTGGTCCTGTCACTGGCCACCACTGGGAAGAGCTTGGCCCTTTCCTCCCTACRTTCCCGCTTCAGGTACTTGAAAAGGTGCTGCTCCGCCTTTTGAAGGAAGCACTGCATTCCCTCTTGCAGGACGCCTCAGAAATTGCCTCTGCCATCAGGTTTAGCTCTTTGCTAGTGTAATTGAATTAMGGACAACTATTCTCAGGCTAAGTGGAGTCAGTCTGGATACAGTTTAATGATTCACGTCCTAGAAAAACATGGTTTTCCTGTTTCTGTAGTAAAGACATTGTTTCTGGCAGCTTTCTTAAAGGAGTGGATTAGTGCTTGGGAAATGCCTGCATCTGAGGACATCTGCCTTTTTCTATTTTTTTTTTTGAACCATTGAGATTTCTTAAAAAAGAAAAACAAACAAAAGAACAAGCCTACAACCTCCCTCTCGTATTTCTAGCGTAGACATTGATAGTTGCGCATCCTAAAGCAAGTACCACGACCACCAAGCCCACCGCAGCACAGTTCAAAAGGAATGCTGATTTTTTCAGTCAGTGGCCAGGGCAGTCCCTTTGCGCACAAATCATCATTTCACAGGGTTCTGTGAGAGTTTTCTTTAAAGTGCATATAAARTGAGTCTTCATATGCCAAGATGAAGGAGAACCCATAGAAATCTCAAGTTGTTTTTCCACCATCTACAGTGGTCGTATATATTCTCGCATTGCTGCAATGTCTCAGGCATACCCTAAAATAAAAATAGATATGTGTATAGAAACAGTGCGATTAGTCCCCTGCAAACCCCAAGTTCCTCTTGGTGTCACCATCCTGCCCTCTGCTCCCCTCAAGGTCTGTTATCTGCCGCTATCAAGTGCGTCACCAGTCACAGCGCTGGTAGCTGCTTCCGTGGCGGATAGGGATGTGTTGGGAAGAGCAGTTTTGTAAGTTGCACAAAAGTCACGTTTTATTTTTCAAGTTGGAAAGTACCGACTTGCAATAAATTGTCGCGTGAGCCTCACACCGTGGGGCTCATTTCATTATTATTGCTGGTGACAGACTTCAGCTTTACCACTGATACAGCAAACCATGTGAATAATGTTTGAAAATAAGGAGAGAGAGGGTTTTTAGGCTAGACATTTCCAAAGGCTGGGGGAGGGACTGAACCATGCTGATAATTACCCTAGTTGGCTCTCATCTTCCTGGCTGATTACACAGTAGGCACTTGACCTCATTTTCACTCTTTTTGTGTGTTAGAGTAGTTCAGAGAGCAAAACCAAGTTAATTTGCTTCTGTTTTCATTAGCATCGTACCGCAGGATCTGGACAAGGACACACACTTTCATAAAGTTAGAGTTTTTGAGAGGCAAGTTATCCTTGGACAGTTTTTCCTTTACTCCTTAATTGTGCCTATTGGAAGGAAGAAATGCTTAAAAAAAGGTGGTAGGGAAGGGAGAAATATATTAAGGGGGAAATACATGCATGAAAATGCCAGTATCCTCTATGCAGCTTATATGATTTAAAATATTTACAAATCTTCTATTAATACTCTGGTGACAGGTGAGGTTGCTGTACGGGCTGATGGTGACTAAAATCTCTTTTTTTTTCCATCTTCCCTAGAAATTAAGAAGCCACCGGTGGCCCCCAAGCCGAAATTTGCTATGGGACAGAAGGCGACACCTCCACCTGTTGCACCAAAGCCTGATGTTGTTCTTTCTGGTGTTATACAAGCAACAAGGAAAACTAAGCCAGCAATTGCACCAAAACCAAAGGTCCTTAAGAGCTCGTCCACTACAGAAGCCAGACCTGCATCGTCTCTGAGGAGGGGCACAAAAAGCTTGGAGGAGCACAGGGGATATTCTACTCAAACACTGGACCACTTGAACTGTAAAAATGGAGCCTCAGAAGAGAGTACTGATAACACAGCATATATTCTACCAATGTCACCTTGCAAATTTGAATGCCTTCATAAGCTTGGAAATGGGGAGAACACTTGTAAAACTCAGATAGTTTTTGAACATTTGGAAAACTTGGAGAACATCAAAGTAGGTGAACAGACTGCGCTAGCTCTGGGCGATGGTCACAGTGAAAAACTGGCAAGTAGAAACCAGGTAGTTTTGAAAGCCAGCATCCTAGAAGAGAAGCTGAAAGATGCTCCGAGTCAGAGTGTCTTCCCTACCAGCAGTCCTGTGAGACACAAGTGTGCAGACAAACTTAACGGAGGCAATAGCACCAGTTCCAAGAACAATGTTAAAATAGAGCTTATGGAACTTGTGCAGCCTTCCTCTTCTTTTGAGGAGGCTAAAGGGAAACAACAAAATACAGACCATAAGCTCAGCACTGTTGAGTCCGAGATGTCTGAAACTTGCCCTAGTTTGAGTGAAAATAACCACAGTTGCTCTTGTTCATTGGACSAGGGACTCCTAGAAAGCAGGAATTTAAGTAGCAGTTTTATGGTTTCAGAAGAAACGAGTATGAAAGCAGACATAGAAAAGACTTTGCTTTCTTCTGAAACATGTTTAGTAGTGAGTCCCAAAATTGTTCCAATTCCTAAGCCAAGAAAGCCACGCACTGCAAATCTAGTCCGTCAGGATGGCATAGACACGGTCGGCGAAGGAACAAAGGAACTATCTAGTTCAGAAAATGATTCCTCTGGGCTTTCTGATCAAAGCTTTAAAAAGCCAGCAAAAATTAACATTCTTGATCAGAGTGTTTCTTACAACAATAATACAGAAGTGCTTCCTCCTGAAAAATCTGAGCTAACTCAAAACGTTGCAGAGAAAATGGATCAGGTGAAGGAACGTGCTGACACTGAGGAGTCAACATCACAAAATCTTTTGCTTCAGATGTCACACAAAGCTTCTAGTTCAGAAGAAAACATTGARTGCTCTTTGGAGAAAGACCTTAACTTAGTTAACTCTGTGGGTAAAACGACAGACGATGCTAGTACTCTAGATGCTGTGGATAAAAGGACTAACTTTATCAGATGTGATGCTTTGTCCATGAGTTTGCCAAAGCAACTCAAATTAAGCGGCAGTCAGCAATCGCCTGCTTCCAGTAGCCTTCATGTTTCCCCACAAAAAATGGAAGATAAAGAAGTTAAGGTAAAGGATGAAAGTTCCCCCAAAATTGTTCCTAAGAAGCCACAGAGGCATAGCCTGCCAGCTGCTGGACTSCTGAAAAAGGCAGCGTCAGCAGAGCTTGTTGAAAAAAGCTCTTACCCCTGCGGTGAAGATAAGAAACCCAGCAGCGTTCTGGAAGGAGCTCACCGCGTGCACACGCCAGCCAAAGAGCAAGGCCTGCTCTCTTCCTGTGACATACCCAAGCGGTCTGCTGAAAAACCCGTCTGGAAGTTACCTCATCCTATTCTTCCATTTTCAGGAAACTCTGAATCATTAAAAACTGCTAATGTYGCTACAAGCTTCAACCATGCGACTGTTGTGACCAAGCCAAGAGCCAAATCTCTCTCTTCTGTGGACATGGAAAGGACAGACAAACCTTGCAAGGACCCTCAGAAGAAAAACAGTTTGAAGAAGTTCCTCAATATGAAACTGTCAGTTTGCTTAATGAAAAGTGACTTCCATAGATTTCTGTCTAAAGGCAGCCACTCAATGGACAGTGCTGTTCCTAGCCATTCCCCGGGGGAAGGGCATGGAAACGGCAGCAGTCGGAATATAGCATCCATAAGCAGTGAAAGGAAGGGTAAATCTGCAAAGGCACATTCCCTGGAAATAAGTAGTCCAGCCTTACAGAAGAAGAGGCAGAGAAACAGAAGTCAACCTGAGATGCGAACTCATCAAAGGATGGAGTCTTTAGAAGGGCAGGTGCTTTCCGGAGAGCCTTTGTGCCAGACGCATTTCACTACTTTGACAAGTACTTGTGCTCCGGAGTACGAGAATGTGCGGCACTATGAGGAGATCCCGGAATATGAGAACCTGCCTTTTGCTCTGGCTGCTGGTAAAAATCTGTATTTTGAATGGCAAAGCTCCAGCAGTGTGGAAGACCAAAGCTCTGGCATGTATGGGATGGATGAGCATTGTGAAGCTACAAGCAGGTGTCCGAGGCATGGCAGGTAAGATAAAGAGACAAAGGAAGTTCAGCTGCTCCGCTGCAGCCCTGTTGGTAATAAGCATGCCTATATTGCTTGGATGATACCTGCAGAGTCCGTATCCCTTTCGTTAAACGTCAGCAGAACAGTCATGTTGCTTTATATCTTTCCGTGTGTGTTTGCAGTTTTGAAAATTTATTTTGCTTGGTGAAGAGAGGTAGAGGCAGGATGAAAAACAAGCTAGATATCCACATGTCTGATAAAAACATGATTGCTTATGCATGTGCTTTTCCAGGTTTATTTAAAGCAATTGGATGTGTATTTGTGTTCAAGAATACTTAAATGGTGACAAATGAACCTTTCCTTAGTCTCAGGGTGAACTGGATTAAGCGTTCATGGAATACAGAGTTGCTAGGTTTGTGGAGGAATGTGGTTGTTTTAGATCAGCTGATACAGCTGGGAAAATGAGGCAGCCTTTAGGGTATGCAGTTTCTTCATCAGGTCTTGAAAGCTCTTCTGGTATAATGAAAGCTACTGCTTCTCTCTGAATACATTGAAACTGAAATCTTCCTGTGCTCTCAGATGCAATAAAAGTAGCAGTAAATGAGCAGCTTTCTGTATGATTCATACAGAGTGTTACTGAAGAACAGGATTTTATGACTCTACAGGTAAATGGAAGCACTTATTGCAGAAAGGGAAGTGAACCTGTGGGTTTAGTTGTCTCAGAAGGCAGTAGAGATGGGTAATATCAGTGGATTCAACAAGCGATGGGATTGACTGACAAATTCCATGTCCAAAACACACTAAATGGAATAGGCAGAAACAGACCTTTTAGCCCCTGTACAAGTGTGACTGTGGGTGCCTGGAAAAGGAGTGGACCACAGAGAGTGGCCAGGCTTGTGTGTCCTCCCCAAGTTCTCTCTGTCTGTGGTACCAAATGAAGCATCATCCTGACCCAATATGTCATTATATAAATTCTCAAATTCAACGAATCAGTTGATCTTGCAGATCCTTGAATTTTGGCTCAAGCCAACTGTTACAGCTTTGAAAGAAATATATAGGCCGTATACTGTGTAGTGGCCACCAAGCTGCTTTACACTTCTTTCTACTTTTTGAGACTGTTTGCATACAGGCAAGAACAGAAGAGCTGGCTTATACATAGCCAYGTTTACCATGATTTCCCACTGAGTTCTGAAGTTTCACTTGGTTCTCTCTGTGTGTGTATGCATGTGTTTGTGTGTGAGGCATGTGCGTGTTCCAAAGAWTTTGGAAACTTGGCATTCTTTTGGGGAATAGGTTTTCTTGTATAGAAGAAGATAAATATTTTAAGTGATAGCCTTCATTAGTGATGGTTTTAGGATTAATGTTCTCGTTGGACTGTGTTGGACTGTGATAGAAAGATTGAAGCTTTATTGTGAGAAGTAGCGTTACTAGTTATGGGTTTGTCATTGCTCTTTGTTATGTGTTATACGTGTTTAAATACTTTATTATTTGTGTCATTGACAGTACAGTGCTTCTTGTTTTGTTTTTCTCTTGACCAACTTGGTGCTGCTAGTTCCTGATCGTATGTATGTGTTTTGATTCAGCCTGAGCTCTGAGTGTCTTTTGGAGGTTTCAGCCTCCTTCTTTGGGTAGTCCCTTGGTTTGATCCGCCTGAGGAGGCGACGACCTGGCAGGGCCTATTTGATGGGTTTGTGTGGTATGTGCTTATGTGTTGTGGTTCTGGGTTAGGTGAATGTTTGTCCTTGTCTTGGGGAAGAAATAAAACAAACGTTTCCTCATATTGAAGCACAACAGGAGTAAGACCTCAGCTGTTCYCTGTGTAGTTCCATACTTTTCTTATCTGGATGAGTGCATGAGGTGTGTAGTCACTCCTGCTCCGTATAAACCTTCTCCAGGACCTAAGTGATCTTTGCACTGAGGCACATCCCTGACTGTAGCTGCTCATTCCTATGTTGGGTCTTCTTCCCTGGGAGAAAARGGGGCTCCAAAGGGCCTGGCTCTCTAGACTAGCCAATCTGTGTCGGGAAGAGCGCATCCAASTTGGCTTCCACACTGTGGTGCGGGAGGCCCAAGGGCCCAACCTAGCCCACATGGAGCCAACCAAGCAGGCAGCTTCTCCGGTTTTCCCATCCTGTATTATCTTYACTCCTTTGAAGTCCTTTTATCAATGTAAAAGATTCCTAAAAGACTATATAGGAAAGGTAAGACAATGATATTTTCCTGTGCCAAGTGGTGTTACAAAAGAAGGCAGAGAAGCATTATTGTAATGACTACTCCTGGTGTTTTCCCCAACCTGTCAGAACATATGCTTATCTTATTTTCATAGACCACAGCACATAAAATTTCTATAATGTACTGCTAATGGCATCTCAAATGCAAATTTATTTTGTAATGAAAGCCAAAGTACAAATGAGATTATTCTGAGAAAATCACAGGGTGATTGCCTCCATTCCTAGCAGGAGAAATGCTRGCACTTGTGCAGGAGAACAATCCTGAACACAAGATTTCCCATTACTAGAAGAGCCCAGTGGTGTATTTAGACCATTTTATGTGTCTTTCTAGAGGAAGAAATTAAATCTCATCATGTACCCATTGCTTCTGTGATTACTGTAAAATTTCCTTCTTATGCCAGTTAGGGGAACGCCTGTGCTTAAATTGAGAAATTGGATAGTTTCTGATGCACTTCTTCTAAATTCACATATTCTATTAAACTTGAACACGTTTGTTTGCTTTGTCCTTCCCATAATAATTTAAATGTACAGTGACAGGCCTGGATAATTAATGATATAGGTATCGGTTGCCCTGTTTAGGAGAATGTTCTGAGTAAAAGAAGTAGTGGCAATACTTTGGCAGCAGATGGTCCATGTATTTTTTGTATTGTTGTAACAAGAAATCTCTACACAGTTTTTAGGGCAGGCTTATTTATTCCATATCTTGGACTACCATTTTAAAAGGAGTCATCAAAATAAATGCATTCTCTAGACACTGTAAATGGAGTGAGTGAAGAATAGATGCAATGGGATAGAGAACATGCAGTTGAATGTGAAAGAAGTTTTAAATGCAGTATTTAGCTACAGATAAAGGAGAAGTACCTCTCTTTTCACTTCTGAAGTGAATGGTGCAGGCCTTAAGTGAGGTGTAAAGTCTATGCTTTCTGATATTGTCAGAAACCAGGAGTAGAAACAGTCTGACTTTGAGGTAACACGATTTTTTAAAGCAAGGAATTTTTATGCGTGTTATCTGTCTCTKCTTAGTACCTTTTTTTTTTCCCGAAGAAGACAGCAAAAGCTTCTTTAAAACCCGATGTAAAGCTCAGTGCACACTGTCAAATAATCCAAAATTACAGTGGAAAAGTCAGCCTGACCTGGAACATAATCAGGAAGCAGAAGCTTAAGCTTCTCAAGACCTTATGGGCTTCCTTTCTGCRTTTGTGGGGATGATGTTGGAGGCATGAGCACTGCGCTTTACCATGAGCTGGCTCCTCCAGCCCTTCAGGGAGCAGCATATACTGCATTTATGGGCTGCTTTTGGCAGTGCTCCTTCAAGATCTTGCAAATAACTGCTATTTCATCTTGACCAAAGTTAGCGCTGTCTGTGTCATGACCATTTTCTACTGCACGGCTTGTTGCAAACCTATTTCCTGCTAGGGTTTTTCCTCTTGGGAGCAGGGCGGGGGTGTCGCATGGACAGCAATATTTTGAGATCTCTGTATTGATTTACCTAAATACGAATTCCCATTTTCTCCCACTCGTGCTGGTTTAGGATGACCTCTTGGCTTCCCAGAAATGAATAYCTCGATGCACAACAGCAGGGTAGTTACCAAGACCGTGTTGTGCGCAAGTCCCCAGGGGTCAGTTGTGTCTCCGTGAAAGCCTCTCTCTGTTGACTTTCATACAGAAATCTCCCTGTGTGATTAACCACTTTTCCTTGGTACCCATCCCTCTTATCTCCACTGCCTTGTATTGGGGCTAGGGCTGCTAGGCAGTGTTGTGCCGGATAAATGCAGTGCTGCCTGGTGGGTAGCAGCTCTAGGGAGGGCTTTGCAACAAGCACATTCCTGTGCAAAAGGATTTGAGTCGAGCACTTAMTTTCTAAACTGCTGCGGTACCTGAAACAGAGTTTTTAAACATTTAGCCTACACTTTGGCTTTCTAAACTTTGAATGCTTAAAATACTTTCTGGGTGTTGAAGGTGCTGTGTTTGATGTTTATATGTACGATGGCATTTCCATAACCTTTAATAAAGCCACCTTGAAAGAGGATATAGTGTCTTGATGACTAGAGGCTGGGGTGTGGATTATGGATTTCATCTGCTTCTTAAAAATCAATTACAGTGGATTAGYGTCTGCTCTGAAGAATACAGGTTCCTTTTCCTCCGTCGGCCCTACAGCCTTGTCCAGCCTTCCAGTTTTCCCTCCTGTGCTTCCAGCCAGGTCCTGCCATCCCTGGTTGTGCATTGAATTCTTACTCTGCAGGCTCAGCTCTAGCTTCAAAGGAGTAATTGAGTCAGCGCCTTACTTAACTTCCTAAAAGTCTTCCTACCCCTTAGCCCTGTGTTGCCGCCAGACTTTTGTCAAACTGTGTTTGAGATATGTGGATTTGAGCACTTTTGATATTGAGAAAAAGTTTAAGGTCCAATGCCTTCTTGTTAGGGGGAGACAAAATTTATGAAAAAAAACAGGAAACCGAGTTTTTCCAATACCAAATCTTTATACTAATACACAGTCCGGTCTTGAAAATATTGGAAGATTTTGTGAAATAGAAAGAAGTGTAAAGATCTTGGCATCTCYTGAAGGAGAATGTTGATATTCTGGGTGTCTTGGATATTTTTCTTCCATTTTCAAGGGCTCCATGTTGATGTTGCTAAAAGAAATGGAGAAGGTGGTTTGACGTAGACCCGAGGCCTAGAGAAACTTCTGGCAGAACTGGAATAGCAGTGAGGAAATGTTTCTAGTTTTTCAGATGGTATAGCAAGTGTTGTGTAAAAATAGATATTAAGTTATTAAGTAAGGTATTAAGATATCAAGGGATTAAGTAAGATAGATATTAATATATTAAGATAAGAAGACATTATCGTTTTGGGTCTCTCTGTATTTGTTGGTGCCCGAGAGAACGCAAGGCAGCAGTGGTGACAGAAAATGGRTAGATGCTGCCACAGCACAGGGGCTGGTGGCTAGACGAGGCTCTCYGCTGTTCTCCAAGGCCTTTTCTTGGCTCCTTTTTGCCCCTGTCTTGCTCAGTGTAAACTCCGTGGCGCGTGGCCAGCACTGAGAGCCCTTCAGAGCACCGGGCAGCGCCTGTTGTGAGCGGAGCGGCAGCGAGGCCCGGAGCGAGGCCCGGAGCGCAGCAAAAGCCACGTCCTTCAGCTTGGTCCCACCTCCTTGTTCCGGCTAGCAGGAACGTGGGTGCCACCGCACTTTCCCAAATTAACCTTCTTCCTTCTTCTCCTGCTCCATGTTTGCGTTTTCCCAATTTCAGTGTTGTTTCTGCTCGTTTTCTTTCCCTTAAGATGAGGGAAGCTACTTTGTGTTACGTGTCTGGCACTTAATGTTGGCCTTTCTTCCACCCCTGTGACATGGCTCTTGTCTCTGCTTGACAGCAGCAGTGTAAGTGCCATTGGTTAAGATAAGCACGAGGTTAAGAAAATGCAACTTCAGAGAGTATCTTCAAAATAGAATAGAAAGTCAAATAAGAAATGAGAATTGATGAAAGGCCCATTTATATGCTCAACAACAGCCCTTTCCTGTGAGTTATTTTCAGCGTTGGCTCAGGAAATGTGTTTGTGAAGCTCTTCAGTACTGTTTGGTACGGTGAGATTTTAACTGAAGCAGYTTTAATGGAAGTGTATATGTAGATTGGATTGCTTTGGGGGGAGCATAAAATCCACGTAGGGAAACCAAGCAGCCAAGGTACCAGCTTTTTTACCRACTGTTCTTTATTTAAATGCAAACAGTGACATTAATACATATCCCAACACTTCCTGGCATTTGTATTTGCTCTGACTAAATGTTGTTTAAAGTGAGTAAATAAAAGGAATGTTACCAAAACGTCTGTTGCGGGATCTGCAGCCCGAGCCTGATGGTTCAGTGGTTTCAACTGTGCAGACTCGCGTATTTCCCACTGGTTTTCCTGTTGGTTGCCTGTTCCCTGCTGATGTTGAGAGGAAGTGAAAATGGGGAAAAGTTCAGAGGTGCCTGAATTCYGTTCTTCCTCCCATCTCTGCAGAAGGCTGGGTGGAAAGAGGGCACGAGCCTGATCCTCCGTGCTGCACGGTGGTTCCTTCGAGCTGGCGGTTGAGGCTGCAGCCAAGTTGTTGTGTCCCGTATTTTCCAGCACGCTCTTCAGGAAGCGGTGTCAGCTGCTGTGCCTGCAGGCAGCACTGTGTTTAACAGTTAAGCCAGCCTGTGTTTACTTTAGAACCAAGTCACTGTTTTTCTGAGGGCTCTCTAGTTTAGCTTTCTTTTGCTGTCTCTAGGTGTCTCGCGTGTAAAAGTTGTAGTGCAGTGGGTGGCACGTTACCTCTAAACTGGACGTGCTGCTTTTTGAAGAAACATATTCCTGATTTCAGGGGTTAATTCATCCAGGAAATCCTTAAAAATAGTCATCAGTCTATACAGAATATTTCAGGGGCTTGGACTAACTTTGAGTTTTTAGTGCATGGGAAGTAGTTGAGCTCTGGAATTTCATGGTAGCTCTGACAAGATAAAGTCAACTTTGAGACAGATATTAATAAGRAAACGGAAACCAGACCAAGTGAGAACAGAAACTCCTCTCTGATGTGTTTGGTTTGAGATTTCATTACATTTGTGYTAGCGTTTTCTAGAACTGTATTCAATGATACTGGAGATATATGATTAGTATTTCCCTCCCCTTCTCCCCTTTATTTGGATGGCAAGTAAAGTTTTATTTTGACTTCAGTTCCTGCTGCCCCTTTCCTGTAACCATTTCTGCCTGGGGTTTTGTGTGTTGTATGGGTGGACTAGGAGAAGATGGAGAAGCAGGCCTGGGTGCAGTTTTAGTGGCTTTTCCTGAGTTATCCCTTCCATGCCAGGCCTTTTTCCAAAGGGGTGACCTGGTGACGAGCAGGTGACGATCACAGCTCTCCCTACGAGAGCTGGACCCATGCGCTGGCAGACACCTGCAGTGTGTCCAAGGTTGCGTTTTGGTGACGCTGCACATCTTAAACACAGCGACCGACTGAAAGAGAGAGTCGGCTTAAAAATAAGTCATGTCAGAAAACACTTTTCGCTGATAAGATTTTTTTAGTCCTTTACCACGGCAACTCAATGTTAAAATTAATGTGGCGCTCTGTTCTTGTGCAGCAAGCAGGAAAACATGTGAAGCACGCGCGAGTGTTTGGGCTGAGCTTTTCAGGGCTCAGAGGAATTGTCAACACGAGGGCTGACAGGATGTCGTGGGGATAGCCCTGGTGTGCGGCTGGCAGCGGGAGCTCCWGTCCTCACCGCTGAGCCCGGGGGGACGACCTGGGACCTGGGGTGTCCCCCCAGCCAGGGGGACCACCAAGCCCTGCTTGCCCTTTCCAGACCAGGCTGCCTCCAACCTGGCAGCCGTCTGCAGGCTGTGCCCGTAATACACCTGAGCCCAAAGGAAAAGGTGATCTAAGGGATGAAGCTGATTAGCTGTGAAACGCACAGGAGCAAATATCGTCTTTTTGCTTAGAATGGGAGTCAGCTTTTCTTCTCGTTGCTGAGGAAAGAATAAGCAAAGCCTTGATCTGAGGGCAGCAAACGCCAACTGTCGGTGCCC
>NW_020454761.1:216705-242199 GCF_003342845.1 Nothoprocta perdicaria
GCAGCTCCGCGTTGCAGCTGGGGACGTGCTCGGCCGAGCACAGGGGAGACGCCAGCGGCCTGAGATAAGGGGCTAAACGTGGTGGTGGTGTCCAGCGAGCCGGTGGTGCCGCTGCTGCCTGCAACACCCAGGTGGGAGCGGAGAGGTGAAAAGCAGCGGGAAGCAGCTGCTGCTTGGAGGCATTGGCGGCAGGAGTGAGTTGCAGGCAGCGTCTCCTGAGCTCGTGCTGGAAGCCCAGGCGTGTGCCCGGGAGGCGGCAACTGCTCTCGAAGCACAGGCTGCTCTGAAGCAAAGCCTGCTTTGTATAAACTGTCTTCATCTGACAGGGTAGCGTGACAGTCAAGGTTCTTGACTTCCTTTAAAATGCGTGGGTGCTGATGTGTCCTTGGAATATTTACAAAATGCTTAAAATAATTTTTTTTCTTTAAAAAAAATTCAAAATGTTTATTAAGGCTCTTCTCTAGCAAAATCAGCTGTGAAAGGATAGCTCACAAAAGCAAACAATGAAACCYTGATCAGTTCAGAGGGATTAATTTTTTTTTAATGGAAAGAAAAGCAAAATCATTATTAATTCTCATGTTCCATAACATCCATTGCCTTTTTTATTGTACCTAGTCTTAATACTACAAGAGCTTGTTGAAATCAACGAATTGTCGTTGTGCTATAACGTCAAAACTGCCTTCTTGCAAAGCCCGTTTGAGAGGGCGCTCCTCTCTCCTGGTGCAAAAGCACCTGTTTTGGTGGGAAGCTGCAGCCTGTGGTGCCTGTGCGCAGCCGGGCAGCCCGTCCCCGTGTCGGCAGCCGGGCGAGCGTGGCCGCGATGCCCACGCGGCTCCGGCGTCCTGGGTGCTGCAGGGCGCTTGGCACGAGCGCTCCCATCCGCTCCCAGCTGCTCCCGTCCGGCGCCTGTCATTGAAGCCAAAGCGTGACTTGCGCCTTGCGAGTGACCGGGATGGCTTAGGCACCTGATCCCGGCTGCAGTTCATCCTCCTTCACTGCTCAGGGCTGAGGTGTGCCTGAAGGYGAGCTGAAAGGCACGAGGAGGACAGCAAGGGAGGCAGTCTTGGTAAGAGCTGGAATGGTGGCCAGATCCGTTGGTGGCCAGAAATTCAGAAAATCTGGTGTTTAAATTATGAGCTGAGTATGATGGGTTGCAGCCCAGGTGCTTCTGGCGTGATGTGRAGTTTACCTTTATGCTTTCTGGACTGGTTTGCACAAGGGAATGTTTGCTAATGTTGTCTTGCTTAAGATGGTGTGGAGTCAAGGGTGTTGACCTATTAAATGCTCTGGAGCTGCGGAAACTTGCTTTAGTWGATGTGCTGATATTACCATGTGATGTAATTCTAATTTGCTGCAAGATACCTCGTGTTGAGCCMTTGCGTAGCAGACACTCTTTGAATCATCTCAGGTTTTGAATGCTAACTGCCTTCTAAATGCGTCAGGAACCATAAGTCCTTTTGGCCATCCTTTGAAAACAATCATATTCTGTTGCAGTTTTGGCTAGGATTTTCTTTTTCCTGGGCAGAACAGTTTGATAGAAGGTCTTGTATAAATTTTAACTATTTTTCTTGCTGTATGTCTGGTTAGTACAAGCACTTTTTGTTTCATTAGTACCTTACTATAGCATTAGGAAATTATAGCATAACAATTTCATCCCATAAGCTGCTCCATTATGTAGTAAATTCACGCACTCWTAATTTTGTGTGTCAAATTAAAAAAGCCCCACATCTATATTTAGGTAACTGGCTCACATGATATGACAAGATATTCTTACTCAGYGGGCAGTGCGGTGAGTTGGCAGTGATGTTGTTTCACATGACTGGTAATGAAGAAGTTTCTCTTACTGGTGCTGCGGGTAGGACAAAATATGCGATGAAGAGGGAGCAAACAGAATAGAAATAGATAYTCTGAGGATAGCTTGAAATTTAAGAAGCTATTTAAAAAATAACCCTCTACAGCATGCCTAGGGTGCTTTGGAAGAGGGGAATTGATACATGGTAGAAAAAAAGTCTTCATTTATTTAAAGTTTTACTGCTATTTCCAAATTTAAAGGATGCAAGGACTTTGACAGCCTAGAAATAATTCTTAGAGATCTCATACATGTTTATGGTCTAGATGACTTAAGTAAAGCACAGGAAGACTAATCAGTAAATACAACACTGCTTCTACTTAGGACAGAAACGCCATAATTGTGACAAAAGAGTAAGATGAAAGATTCAGGAATGTTTCTCCAACATAGAGTTGGTAAAGACTGATGGAGATCCCAGAAAATCCAGGGTGTCCTGGAGTCTCAAAGCAAAGCTGCAGGTATCGGCAGGAGCAGGTCTACCCATTCCTGCAGTGTTACCTACAGCTCCTGAACAGCAAAGTCAGTTGATTTGGGGGAATTTCTAGRCGTGTTCTGACTTTTAATCATGAATCATTGAATTGGCTGTGTGGKTTTTTTTTCCTTAATGGGGAAAGGGAAACAAAAAAAGGTTGGCCATATGCAGTGGAAGAACCTGAGGGCTGCGTTAGGCTGTGGGTGCCAGGGCTGCAGAGTTGGCACGGTGGTAGTGAAGACACTGCAAGGGTTTACARGGATTTCCCTGAGGAGCTTTGGCTGCTGGAGCAGGTGTTATAAGATGTGGTGGATCAGTCCTCTTGGCTCTCAAAGCTCCTGTGCAAATCTGCGCTCGCCTCTTGCCTTCTGGAAGCTCCTGGTGGCTCCATGTGAGGTTGTCCCTGGAACACGTCGTGGGTTGTGGTGCTCAGCAAAGGTGGCTGGTTTGGGGCTGCAGTACCTGGTGCCACAGCCCCTTCCCGGCTCCTTGCTTGGATTCAGTGAGGATCTTGCTGCCTTTTCCCCTGAGCCCAGGTTCRCTCTGGGGTGACAAGAACTGGGTGTTTCCCTAGGTTTTCCTGTGTCATTTTATTAGAATGAAGCTATTTTAACATTTCCACRTCTTTGCGGCTGACAAAAGTCTGCCAGCTTATCTTGTCTTCATCTYTGAATATATTCCACTTGTGATCAGCATTTGCTCCCGGGGTGGTGGGATGTATGGGTGTTTTCCGGGGGTGAGTAGGTGGGTTTTTGTTTTGTCTAACTCTGCCTTGAGCAATGAATACTTGACACCTCACCATGGCATGCAGAGCATCCTCATGCAGCTGGGAGCCTTTAACTACTGTGTTTGGGAAGAGGCTTCTGACAGTCACTTTCCTTGGTGTCCCCATGAGCATATCTACTTGCTGGTGACTGTGGCCTTCAGAGGTAGTGAGTCTCAATAATTTCACCCCCTCATTGCTTTATGTAATTTCAAGCTGGCAAAATACAAATAACGTGGTCCAGGTTATTTGTGCTAGCCCTGACGGATGTTAAGCTGCTGCACAAAATTAGGTTTTGACCAGCACAGKGAGATTTGTGCTGGCGAAGACAGGTTGAGGGGCGGGTTTCTGGATTTGTGTTTTGTTTCATAGGGTGGCTAATCCCTTTTGTTTCCTGTATCACAACAAGCCTGTGGCATCTCAGCATCTTTGCAGGCTTTGGCATATCTGTTTATGGATTTAGACACTRCTTTGTTGTAACTGGGAGTTATCAGATGTTCCCACGATTCAAGGTAGGAGCCCAAGGATTTACTGTGTTTCTATGTGACTTCATCAAAAATTTTCAAAGCTGTTTTCTCTGGTCGTTTTTGTCATTATCTTTCCATACCCACTCTCTCCCTTTTATTTTCTTCTAGAAATGCGTTTCTTAGATCTCTACTAAAAGTGTCAAAGCCAGCTAGAGGAAGAGGTTTGTGTGCTTGTCTCATGAAAATTTAGTTGCAAATGTGTCTAAAGCTAATGGAAAGAGAGATCTCTATAATCATGTTGCAGCAATAGAGCAAGATAGAGCTTGGACAGATACCTGGACGGGGCCCATCCCTTGCATGGGATGGGGGACTTTTAATCACAAAATGTTCTGCATTTTTAAGATCTGAGAATKAACTAGACAAAACAGTTCTAACATTGCCATCTCTGATGTATTTCTTTAGCTTATTATTTGATAAACAAGCTCTTTATTTAAATAAGGTCACTATATTTATCAACTACATTTTCCTTGTAGGACATCAGAAGAGCACCATGATCATCCTGGTGTGGTGATGGGAGATCTTCAGTCAGATGAAGAGGATATCATGAATAGTTCTGATGAAGATGATGACACAAATTCTGATTCCAGCAAAGGGGAGCTGGATCCTCAGGAAGATAAACAGGTGTCTTTTTATTTCTTGAAACTGTTGCTTACCCTAATGCTGCTTTGTTTACAAAACAAAACAATAACAATAAAAAAGGTTGGTTTGTTTTTGAATGAKGCATTGAATCAAAGTAATATCAGATACTTTTTTTTTTCTAATCTTGTAGTTCCTTTTTTTCTTCCGAAAGTTTTAGTATGTGTATGCTAGCTGGTCACCAGGAAACAAAACTTAGACATACCRCTACCAGAAAGTGTGTGTTGCCTGGCACGTTCATGCTTAACCTCTTGCCGAGCTGTGGAGYTGTAGACTAACCCACCAAGCCCCTTTCATACAAAGTTACATGCATAGATTTATATTTAGAGATTTTGGGTTGAAGCAATCCTGGAAATGCTCTGAAATGAGGCTGTCTTCTCCTCTGGGATCCTAGAGGGCACCATGTCTCTTGTGCAGCGAACATTTGAAGTTAACTCATTTGTCAGCATTGGCAAAGCCCAAGTGAAGGGACCAGATGACTGATGCAGAGTGTGAAGAGGTCCCTCCGAAAATCTCTTGGTAGTTGTAGCTTTGTTCATGCTGTGCTGTTTCGTGGGGGATTTGGCTGTACGAAGTGAAGGCTCTGTTCCAACAACCACTTCCATGTCTGCGGACAGCCTTCCTGCATTCAAGTATTCTCCTTGCAAGCCTGCCAGTTCTCTGCTGGACACAGGATGCACACGACTGTTAACCAGTTTTTTATTCTTCCTTTTCAAATGGCCAGAATACACACGGGGCGAATCCTGCTTTTCAGTGTTTCTGTTCCTTGCTTGATATTGATTGATACTGAGGCAGCACAGTGAGGTCTGAGGGTAGTAGGGTCTCCTCCATGGCCCTCGGAGAGGTGAAGGACCCAGCTGTTATGGCCGAGATATGACCTTCTGCTGATTCCTGGGATTGCTGGATTGGAATGATTTGTCCCATCTTAATCTTATTTCTCCCTTTCTCGCGCTTTTTCTTTTTTTCTTTCTCTCTTCCTCAAACTGGGAGCGGGAATATAGAACTTAATTTTGCATTTTATTCTAAACAGTACTGCAGGTTCAAGCCTACTCCTCAGGAATTACTATTTTCTTAAAACCTAAGGGTGTACAGTCCTGTAAATTGTGAAGTCTGTAAAGTCTTTTCCTTTCCTCAGTAATAGTCCTAACATCTTTGATGACATGTAATGTCATCTCAGATAGAGAATGGTTTCCTCTGATCTTAGAGGGTTACATCAGATATATTTGTGTTCTTTGTTTCATTCTTTTAAAGATAGCAATGAGACTTCTCAAAGGTGGAGGAGGACTTAAYGGTGCTGTGTCTGATGTGAATTTCTAGATAGCATGCTGAAACAGAGATTCATTTAATCAAATCTTCTGTGAGGAATAAATTGGGGAAGGGAAAGAGAGCCAAGAGAAAAGCTTGTTTCTGTGAAAAGAACCAGAATAGTATCTGCCTCTGAGCTAACATTACCTTGTGTGTCTCTAGAATTGTCCTCAATCTCTCGTGACAGTTTTATGGGAAGAGATCCCCTAGGAAGCTGCTCGGCTTTGCTGGAACGCACTTTGGCCACCAAGTAACTCAGAAGTTGCTGTGAAGCATCTGCTGTTCCGCTTC
Organism: Nothoprocta perdicaria; assembly: GCF_003342845.1. Taxonomy (NCBI): domain Eukaryota; kingdom Metazoa; phylum Chordata; class Aves; order Tinamiformes; family Tinamidae; genus Nothoprocta; species Nothoprocta perdicaria. Next base: position 222,549 of record NW_020454761.1, read on the forward strand.
CTGCAGCCGGCACGTGGAGCTGGCAGCGGGAGATCAGCGGGGATCTGGCCTTGCTTAAGACTTCCTTACACTTTCTGCAGCTGCGGGGGAAAATGAAACCCTCTCTGCCTTGGTGGTCAGCTGGTTTTGTTTAGTTTTGCCACAGGCATCTGGCTGTTTTGATGCTTTTGTCCATTCAAGGAGTTAAARCGTTCCTTCCTATACAGCGTGTACAGGCAGAAAGCCCAGTTTATATCCTTTCAGTTTCCAGATTAGGCTTTTTTAGGCCCAGAGTGTCTTTGAACGAAKACAAAGCGGCCTTTTGGGTGCCAGCTGGTTTGTGAAAAGCCTCTCAAGTGAGGTTGAAAGCGGCGGCGATAGTTCATGYGGTAATTGTTTGGCATTAGCATCTAATTCCTGAAACACCGATTTTCAGCTGGGTAGCAGCTCTCAGTTGTGCGATGAATGGCAGATACCTCACTCTGTGTATCTGCCTTATTTGTAAATTCAGTCTCATGGTGGATGTATCAGCTGTGCTTTCTAAAAAGGCATTAAGGCATGAAGAGGAGTCTTCCATAAAGAAAATCCCAGCTTTGTGCGTAGCTGTATTTATAGAATATAAAATCTGTCTTGTCTTTTCCGTATAATTGATGCAATGCTGAATTACTCAATTAAAAATGAAATTGATTCCTTTTAAAGTTTCGATTAATGTGACCGCATTATCAGAGTTATCAGAGCCATCCTCTGAATGTGTTGGTGCCCGCTGTGGCAGGCAGTGCCCAGCGCCTGCCCCGCGCTGCCACGGTCCGTGCGGCCTCGCTGGGGCTTCCAGGGCATGTGTGTGATGGGCCTGGCGACATCCTGCGCTCAGCCACGCTCTTCCTTTGAAGCCCAGTGAAAGGAAAGCCTAAATATATAATAGAGCGCCAGCTGGCAGCTGAGACGCATGTGGTTAACCATGAGTGCTGTTATAGAGAGAGGTCTTATTTATCCGAGGGAAATGACATATGGAATTGCGCTCGTGTAAAAACGTATTTGCATCCTGACCGCTGTCCCCGTTTGCTTTGCTATACCTGCTCCTTCGGGCTGGTGAGCAGTAGTGCTGAYCTATGCAAGCTGTCATGTGCACGAGCAAAAGTCAGCTACGCTTACACAGAGCCTCAGCTTGCAGCGAGCAAAATTCAGTCGTTTTCCAGCGTGGTTGCTACCTAGGCGAACGTGAATCCAGCTACTTTTTTAATAGACTTTCAAATGTTGATTTTTTGTTTTCTGTTCTATGTGATATTTTTTTCCATTCATCTTCTGCCGAAAGTCTGTGTTTGTTGTAAGATGTTCCTGAAAGCCATTTGTCCCTTCTGCATATGCTAAGGTTGCTGTATTAATCAGGAAAAAAAAAGAAGTAAATTGTATACATTATTCATGTTTTACTCTTTTCAATAACAAATAGCTATCACATATTAGGGCTTATTCATYATATGCTTCAGTGCTTCCTGTAGTAATAGGAAGGCTGATAGTTATATGAAAACTAATTTTTAGCTAATATTGTTCCTGTATAAAAGCTAAACTGAATTTCATATGGATCCTGGAAAGCCAGGACATTTCCAAGAAGTATAAAATACTTTTGTTGAAAATACCTAGTGCCTGGCTACACTGAAGTTGAGAAACTACTAGGCTGAAATTATCTTTACTCCAGTTTTAGTAGGTGTGCATAGTATAACTTATCATTTTATTTGCAGAATAAGGCAGCTGGGAAGAAGACAAAAGTTTACCATATTGCCAAGGARATCATGAGCTCAGAGAAAGTGTAAGTGATAATTCTAAATGTAACACCTCCTCAATTTATTTTAATTGTGTATTTCAAATATAATTATTTGCCTTTTCTTCTTTTTGGTAGGTTTGTGGACGTGCTAAAGCTCTTACACATTGTAAGTATCTATACAATATTTTTTCCTCTTCCACTGTTTTCATCCATTAAAGTTCAATGCTTAGGTATTATTACAATGAATGTCACTTTTCCCTCAGTGTTCAAAACATAAAAATTAATTTAATTAAACAGAATTTTAAAGTTCTASATTTTTTTATAAGAGGTGAGTATTTTGGAGGTTTCTTCCTCTTCTCCCTCCTCATTTTCAGTGCATGCAGTATTACAGTTGAGTGGGATATTGCTTGAATATTTTAAAAATGGTTTGTGCATCTTGTAACAGCTTCCTGTAACAGCTCTGATTGCAGTGCACTCAATAGTGATGTTCACAGCAGGAGCTGAGTATTTAATCCTTGCTCGTGCAGATCAGTGATCTGCTAAACATACTGTGTAGAAAATGATAAARTAGTAAATTTATGAATAATTTAACTTTCCTTAGCACTGTCTGATATGATTTCATAAAACCTGCAAGGCATAAATTTGATATAACTCTTAAGTGAAGTGTAAGCATTAGTAATTTTGCCTTGGACAACAGTTGTAGTTATATTGCAAACAGATGCATTCSAGTCTCTGGAGAAGCATGGTCTGTGAAACTGGGAACAAAGGCCCTTATGTAGGGGTGTGTGCAGTCCTATGAACAGGAGATCTTCCAGGCAGCAACAACAAAATTACCACACCACTTGCTGATTCCCCTCTTGCCTTCCAGCTTAGTAATTGATTTTCCTGTTTTGCTGGATTTTAAATGCTGSGTCAAGCTATTGTGACCAATGTATAATTGGTAGTTAACATAGTTTCTACTACAGAAATGAAATGTAAATTCTGCTACAAAAGTTGAAGAAAGAGAAGTGATGTAATGACTATTGGCAACTTTTAAGCCACCTAATTTTAAGTRTATTTTTCATGCATGTAGCTTGTACCTTAAAAAGTGTCTTTGCTTTTCAGTGTTTGTAGTTTTTGAAAATATTTTTTCGGATCCCATGTGCAGTGCTAGAAGCAAAGGCCACTGGGGTGGAAGAAGCAGGCAGGTGGAGGAGCAGCATGGGAGAGGGAAGGTAGTGTAGCGAGTCGAGGAAGGTGCTGGTATCAACTTCTTAAGATTGTCTGCATGTGTGTTAATCCACAGCACTGTAGAATGTGTTTTGCTTTTGTTTTAGTGGGTAACTCACAGCTCTGCTCATGACAGTGTTAGTTCCTTACTGCCAAATACAAACACATTAGAAATGTTCTTGTTGATTGGAAGTAACTTGAAATGTATTTAGCCTGAGCTAACAAGGGGGAATGGCAGGCTGGCAGTCAAGGAAATGCCCTTCTCACCTTTGCCTTTGGTCCACAGTATGAACCTTGATAAGYGGTTTTGTGAGAGCGGGCACTACTTTTGAAGAATATGTGCGTGTGTGTGTTCTTTATTAAACACATTTGCTGTAGCTGAGAAGAGTTACAGAAACACATTGCACACAGTGGTAGATTTGAGTATTTTGAATGTTCATTACAGATGTTAAATCTGTGTACTTATATTATTATGGAGAATATGTAAATATTGATAAAATTGCCGGTTTGATTCCACCTCTACTGAACTATGTTGACTTACTGGCTTTGGTGTCAGAATTGCTGACTTCCCCTCCAGCAGCCTCTCACCCATTGCTGAAAGTTAAAACAAAGTTCTCGCCACACTAGGCTGCTTCATGCGTAGTAAAATATTTGACGCTTTAGATAAGGCTCCATTACACCTGCTGAACCCTCTATTAGTGTTTTTCCAAAGACTAAAGGCTCGAAATGTAGTGCCCCATTAGCAGTACATGGAAACTCTTACTATTCTGCTCAGTTTGCCTTGCTGATGCTGGTTACAGCAGGTGCCCTTAGTTCAGGCATGTAACAAACACACTAGAGCCGGGGCAAGTTGGGAGTGAAGCTTAGAGGCTTCAGCCTGTAACCATTGCCAGAGGCTTTAAACCTCCCTTCTGACTTACACGTCAGAGCTGTCCTTGCTGGGACTCGCTTTAGGACTGACTCCGAGGGGAAGCAGGAGGTGGTCAGGAAGCACTTGGAACTTTGCGGCAGCTTCCAGATCACCCTCCTCATGGACAAGGGCAGATCGGAGTTGAGGCAACCTTTCCTTCTGTGTTGTGTGTCCTGGAAGGCTCGCTTTGGAAGAGTGCAAACTCCCATTTGATTTGTTTAAAAGTAATTTTTTTTTTTAGCCTAAGTGCTTTGCTATTGCTGATTGTTGAGGCATTTGATGATAAACTGCAGCTGTAGCTATCTTATTTAAAAAGGCTAATAGAATGATTTTGGTTTGGAAGGAAGCATTGCTGTGCCACCTGATCTGTTTCTTGAAATAATATTCTAGGAATATGCCACAGTGAAATAATTGCTTATTAGGAAAGTTACCTGTACTATGCTCCTAAATGCTTAACAGTGAGCATAGTAAACTGCCTGAGAAAAAGCTGTGGAGTTACTTATTACCTTTCCAGAAGCAATTTCGTATGTTTGAAAAATGCCATCTTATTCATAGTAAACGAGCAAAAATCCTTGTTTATTCATCTTTACTAACTATAATTGCTGTGCTTAAGTCTGTCCATTTCTATTTGATTCTAAATAATGTATTTGTGAAACTGCTATAACTGTGTTCCTAGCAGCCGTGCTTACTGTTTGTCACAGTGCAACTTGGCTGGTTCCTAGGATGTGAAACTGTCACTCCCCCAACCCCTCCCCAGAGATGTGTTTGTGTTCCTTGAAAGGCATCCAAGGCCAAGCATTTTTTCTTAAATTAAACTGATATTTGAGCTATTTTGAGGTGCATTAGGTGGAGCTGTACTTCAGCAGAAGGGATTATGTTTTGTTTTGGTTTTTTTCTTTGCTGATGGCATGATCCAGGAGAACAAATCCAAGATCAATATGGGTGAAGCTTTAGGAGTAAAATAGGTTGGATTGGATTTGGATAATGTTTGGATAATGTATGTAATAATACAGGCATTTTCTATTCCAGTGAAATTTATGCAAAGGTTTAATTTGACCCATTTATTTTCCTTCATCTATTCGTATACCTGAAGGAACACTGAATCAAATAAACAGCTGAGAGTCTAGTCATGTTAATATATATCTTGGTTTACAACCAGACTTGTTCCTTTGCTCCTTGGACTAACAGAGGCGGGTTGCATTGAGCCGCACTCTCTGGTGGAAAGAACAGAAAGAAACTGTGACTCAGGGCCTTGGAGAAGGGGGAAGTGTGTGGCTGAGCACAGATGATTCACAATAAGATCAGAATAATATCAGGTATCACAGCCATTTACTTGCCTGTGCACTGATAGAGAGGGGGAAAGCAGTGACAGTGCCGTCCTACTCAAATATTGTTGCAAATTGAACATCCTAGAAAGAATATTGAATATTACAAGAATAGCATAAAAAATAACCTAACATTTTAAGGTTTGGAAAGCTTTGATAGTCAACAGATCTGCTGCATATAGTCAGAAGAAGCTAAAACTGCCTAAACGTGGTTTCTTACGGACAGTGAGTACCCATAGGGTGTTAGTCTGCAGTAGAAAAGGGTGACTGTGGATCATCGAGCGCGCACGTCCTGGGGATGGTGGTGAGGGCGGGCTGCCCTCTTCAAGGAGCTGTGTGAGCACAAGCAAGCACGAACTCTAAAAAGTTAGCTGTGGTATTGGAAGTTTGCTCTTGGGCAAAAATACTATGTAGAACTGGAAGCTTTAAAAAGTGCTTCAAAAAGCAGTTCTCAGAAGTATAATTCTTATGAAGGGAAAGGTTATCTTTGTAAGGAACTGGGATGAATCCGTAGACATATCTTCTGTTCTTTGTTCTTTTTTCTTTTTTCTTTTCTACAGCTCCTGATATTTCTGTCTAGAGTGGCTAATACAGTGGTCCACTAAAGTGATAGAATTAGTTCTAAAGCATGGCAAAGAGTTTTTTCTTTTTAAGTAAGATTTTAGTATTTGAGAAGTTCATTTTGTAATTTTAAAATCTATCTCATAAACAGTTCACTTCAAAGGATTGCTGCAGTGCTTCAAACAGAATAATTTCCAGGACAACTCAGATGACTACCTTTGAGCACATTAATGAAAGCAGTGTGTTTCAGCACTGCACACTAAAAATGAGGATCACTCTTGTACATATATGTAGACATTGGTGACTATCATTATTTGTCATCTCCTATGCAATGAGTGTATTTGTAACTGTTTCAGTGTTTTTATTTAGCAACGAACAGATTCAGTTTGATAAGGACATGGGTGTTTGTCCATCAGATTACCTTTATTATAATTTCTATGTCACTATGTACTCATATCAAAAGTTGTCCTCCCCTAAATTGGTTCTGCTCTTTGGAGTAAAATTTCAGATTTTATTTTTTGAATAAACGTATTTCTCAAAAAAAAAAAAAAGTATTGTAGGCTTTGGTCCTACATGGGGAAGCAGTAGGGAAGTAACATGGAGTTACTTTCCCAGAAGGCCGGTACTTTTGAGTGCAGTCATTCTTGCCATAACCTTAAAAAATAAGGTTATCAAATAGGTGTAACTTTTCCCACCCGCCCTCCGCAGACATGTGATCTCTGCCTTTAGCTCTTCCCCGCGGTTATCTCCAGTTCGGCTTGCCGGGATGGTGACTTCGCAAGCCCCGCCGGGTTATAAATACATCTCAGTACGATTCCAGGGAGGAAGGTTTAGCGCTGCTGCTGTAAGGCAGCCCTGATAACGCCCCACCATCAGCACCGAGAGGAGAGTGGTGAAGCCTGTGGCCTTTGCTGCTGAGCGGTCTGGCCTGCATCGCTTCGGAGCCTGCTGTTGTCTTCCCTCCTGCCTCTCCTCTCTGCAGGGCTCCTCGTGCCGCCCCTGCAGGGCGGAGGGGATGGATGGGGTGTCCAAGCGGAGCTTTGGCCCCTTCTTTTGGAGACCAGGCCTGGCGTGGCCTGAAGCTGATGCCCTTCGCATCAGGCCACAGGGAAACGGAATTCCCTGTGTTTGGAAATCCCTTTGGGTGCAGTATGGAGAAGTTAGTTCAGTGCTCTTAGCCACAAATGACATTCCTGTCTTATCTGCTGGTGCTTAAACCTGACTCCCTGCCCTCTGTTTGTTTGGTCAGGGGAAGGCCTGGTTTCATTATGCTATAGACAAAACTGCTTTTMTTTTCAGTCTGCAAGCAGCCTTATAGCAGTCAATTAAAATTATTACTTCGTCTCACGGCAAAGTACAGAGCATGTTTTGTGCAAGGGCGATTCTGGGGACTAGGGGGGAATGCTATGGTAATTTGAAGATGAATTTTGCATGAGGCTCAATAAAAAGCCTCATCTGAGCTTCAGCCATTGTCAGTCCTGCATCATTTGGGTGTTAAGCAATGCCCTAGGGCCAGGAAAATGCAGAAGATGCAGCTGGTAGCTAACCTATGTGTMACTAGTCTGTGCAGGGGATGTAAAACAGAGCATTTCCATATGAATGGCACCATCTGTTTTTTAACTCCACTGCACTTCATTCGGAGCCTTCCCCTCCTTGCCCTCCATTACCAGTATCTGCTTTGAGTTTCTTGTCAGGGCTCTGCCCAGCCACAGCCCCTGTGACCTGGAGGGTCACGGAGCGAGCTCGCCGTGGCCGAGAACCGATGTGATGAGAGCAGAGCACGGGCCCAAGCTGAGACTCGGGTCTGACAGGTCCTGAGCGGTGCCAGATGCTGCTCCAAAGTGTCGAGGCGGCCCCTGGGACCTGTGGGAGGTGGGGAGATTCGGGGGCCCCTCTGTGAGGTGATTAGCATGTGCTTTAATTACGAGAGGACCCTTCACGTTTCCAAAGGYGGATGTGGAATCCATGTGCATTTAAGATGTAACTTACTGTAGTACCTGGGAACATGTGTCATCTGCTCACACTTTTAGGGCCACCTCCAGATTGTCTGTGGACTGTCAGGTTTCAGTAGACCACAGGTCAAAAAGAGCTGTTACCGGTTGTCTTTCTTCCCCATCTTTTGAATTCAAGTGACAGCATTATAACCACCTCATCATAACTTGGATTTTCATTTTTGTCAGTTTAGGCTGTTATATACTTGATTAATTTTTCATGTGAAATACTGAACTGATGACTTTTATTAGTTTGCCTGTGATCAGGGAAAATGCTTCTGTTAGTAGATGCAAACCCTCATTATGGGTACAATCCTGGTCAAACTGACTTATATAGGGCCAAGATTTTAATTCTCAGTTGTTTTAAGAGGATCATCAAGCCTGATATCTGTCCTGTTGAGAGCAAGTAAAAGCTTAAAAATACTATAATAAGCTCCTTTTCAGGGACAAGTGATCTGGGCTGTCTATTCCCTGTAAATGCTTTGAAGGTGCCAAGGTTATTTTGGGATTATCTTTARTATTTAAAATCTCCTGATTCCCATGTGTTGGTACGATATCTTTTTGTTAGATATTAATTTCCCAGGGTATAGAAGAGCTGCTGATTAGAACTTCTTGTGACACTACATTATTTTATCTGAGAGGTGCAACTTCCTAAAGGGTATCAGTAGCTGATTTACCAAAACTAGTACAATTTTAAAATGTGTTATGGTTGTATCAGCTGGAGTGACATTGTTGCTTGTTATTTCAGGGCTTAACAGGAAGATGCTGAAGGCCCACAGCAGCTTTGCAGATATTAAATACTTTTTTTTTCCCTGTAGTTTCCTTCTGTTTTGTATCAGCACAGTTTTATGGGTGCGTTATAAAAATAATCAACAGCTTCCATCTAGTGTACAGAGCAGCATAAAGGTCCAGTGTGAAACGAAGGGATTAAGGGTGTCCTCGGAGAGCACGTTAAAGCTGCACAGAAACATAACACAGATGGTCCCCCCTTTGCCTTCAGTAGCAGGGACCAGCGCGGGGGCTGTCCACAAAGCAAGGGCTGCTGCTTTGAAGGCCCTTCTCTCAGGGGTCTCCTRTCCTCTTTGTGCTCCGACAGGATTTCCGGGACGCAGTGGCACATGCCTCCAGGCAGCTTGGAAAGCCGGTGATTGAGGACAGAATCCTGAATCAGATCCTGTACTACCTACCTCAGCTGTATGAGCTCAATCGGGACCTCCTGAGGGAACTGGAAGAGCGGTTGTCTCACTGGTGACTATCACTGAGCAATGCACTCCCTTTGATGGTGTCAGAACTTATCTGAGGGGCTTGCGGGGCTCCCCATGGCCGTGGTTCTRCCCTTGTTTGTTTGCCTCCGTGTGCCTTTGTAAATGATAAACTGTAAGCCTAGGATATAGGAGGTAAATTTCCATTTAGATGATTTGTTTGGCATTTTGGTTAATCCAAAAGGAACCAGAAGCCATGTAAACATCTTTTGAGCAACTGCCMTTTTTTGTCTAAAATTTTAGTTTCAGTCTAAATTTCTGATTCTTACACGTGTGGCTGGGCAAAATAGTAAGTGGATCAGTTTTATTGGAGCATTGAGGAACTGTGAAGGTCAGTTTRTATTTTAAAGATAGATAGTTGATATCTACTAACCAAACAGAGCCATGATCCTGTTAAAATCCATTTTCAATTTAAAAGGGTGGCTATATCAAATTCAGTTCCCAAAGTAGGCTCATCAAGGCACTGAAGAGAATTAAGACTGTAATCAGATCCTTCCTACTACGGAGCAAAGGCTGCACCTTGAACTTTAAACATCCTTCCCTGAGGAGGCCAGCTTGTGTATAAGGTGTTCTTAGACTGTGCATAGAATTGTTGTGATCTAACTATAGACTAGGCTGTCAAGGTGTTGCTCTGTGCCTAGTGCTCAGCAACTACTCTGTTTTTTGGAGTAGTTATTAAGCTAAGTGCCTATCTAGCACATTTTTTTTTCTGTTTAGAACATGAACTGGATCATCTTAATGTGAAAAGATCAGTGATCTGTTCTAAGACTGATGTGTAAGGTCTTTTGCCATCTTTTTAATTGCTCTGTTCTTGTTTCTAGGCTTGACCATCAAAGAATTGCTGATATATTTGTAAAGAAAGGTCCCTACTTAAAGATGTACTCAACTTACATCAAAGAATTTGATAAAAATGTGGCACTGTTAGATGAACAATGTAAGAAGAATGCAGGTTTTGCTTCAGTGGTGAAAGACTTTGAGGTACTGTAGACTTTTTTTTTAAGATTTTGTGAGTTTTCAAAACTTGTGAACCTAAGCGGTTTAAGAGGCCCTCATAAGGTTTAAGAAACCATCCTCCAAATTATTTATTCTTTTTTTGCTGCAAAGTCCTCTTTTGGAACCTAGAGGGATGGAAGTGGAATGAAGTAAATTCAGACTTTCTAAAGTAATTTGTGATTTTGACAGTCATTGAGAGATATGTTAAAGGATCTTGATTTTTCAGAAAATTCAGCACTTGTCACAAAATATATTAAAAACATTGACAGGATCACTAGCTGTTTCTTTTAATGTTTTTTTCCCCCTCCTCCTGATTCTACTGTGTACCGATTAATGTCTTATTTAAACCAGATTGACTTCACTACCCATCATTAGGCAGTGGCTGTCTCTAAAGACTTCTATTTCRTTTCATTTGGAAAGATAGGAACGTGACTTTTCTGATTTGCAAACTTCCAGAAGTCTTCTTAATCAGCCCATGCAACAATTATATGAATGTTACATCCCTGAGAACATTGCCAAATATTAATTTAAACCCCCTCACCCAAATGGCAAAGAGGTGCAAACCTCCTAAATGCCATCCACACAAATGTTTTTATCATACTAGGAGAGTTTCCTGTCACCCTGCAGAGATTATGTTGGAGTTAAAGGAATTGTTGAAAATGACACAAAATGCACAAGATGCTCAAATCAGCACTAATAACTTTATTTTTAGCAAAGACACAGTCATTTAACCACGAGAAATGAAGTAGCTGATAGCTGACAAAATGAGCTGACCTCATATCACACCACACAGGCTTCCCCTTGGGTAATGCCTGCTCTGTTTGTTTACAAGTGGTTAGAGAGGCTATTTACAGTAGACAGAGGAAGGCGTTGAGCAACAGAGTCAGGAAAGATAGGAAGAGGAAAAGAGGTCATTTCAAAGACTGGTGTTTCTGATTATTTTGATTGCAAACTCAAGATAATTACAATTTTTGGAGCCTTCTGCCTAATGGACAGTCATAGTAATTACAGATGAGTCTTTGCCCCTGGTGTTGCCCCACCAGGGCAAGATGATCCCATCTTTGTCTTAAAAAGCTTACTTGATGTCATTGGTAGTTGTTGAAAGGTGTGTGTTCTTTGCTGGACCCTTGACTACAACAGGACTGGTGTTTATGTTTTGGGTGTTTCTTTCAGATGAGCCCTCGCTGTGCTAGTCTCGCGCTCAAGCACTATTTGCTCAAGCCCGTTCAGAGGATTCCCCAGTACAGGCTCCTTTTGACAGGTACAGTCAAGCTCTTCTACAGGCTTAAGAAGCCACTTTTCACATGTCCCAGGAAATGTGTTTTCAGGCAGTGGTTCCCATGCGTATTTATCTGACTTCAGACACACCTGTATTTTTTAAATGACATGATTTGAGAGGTTTTCTTTGTTAACGCTGATTGCAATAAAATGCACAGAGGGTTTGCACAGTGGTTTGTTCTCTGCTGGGTGCATTCAGCTGTGCTTTGCAAACATGAGACCTGGGATGATTTTTTTGTTTTTGTGGTAACTGAAGACAGTAATTTAGTTGAAGGGTTGGAAAGCTTTTGTGTTTTGTTTTGTGTTTTGTTTTTTATTCAGAAGGGAAAAAAAAAAGTAGCATGGAAAATTGGAGCTAGGAGAAGAGAATGAGACGTGTGTGCAAATCTTACAAGCCTTTTTTGAAAGTATCTTATCCTGCCTCCCCACCCAGGTGTTTTGTATCCAAAATCTTCTCTCTTTTAAAAGCAAAACAAGCCTTTTCAGTTTAAGTTTCAGAAAGTGCTTAAGGCTTGTTCTGGGGGTTACAGCCTATCTTAAGCTGAAGAGCTGGCTCAGGCCTAGGAGAGCTGGGTTCCCCTGCATGCTCTGGCACTGTGTTTGACTGACCTTGAGCAGACCTTGAGCAGTGTTTTCTCCTCCATAAAAGGAGGACAATTATACAGGCTGCCTTTGTGAAGGCTTTTGTGATGTGTTTGTTGTAAGAAGGGGATGGCTCCTGTAAGGAACTGSAAATACTTAAGAGTGTTTTTGAAAGCCGTTGCTTCTCCGTGAGCAATTTAAAAATAGCCTCTGTTTATGTAGGATCTGCAAAATAAAATGCTCTGTGACCTTTCTTTGGTTATAGAGCAGTTTGCTGGCATTTCCCCAGCAAGTGTTTATACTAGTGATGCCGTGGCAAATGGTAGACTGAAGTGGTACGTAGAAGTCAATAACTTATTCAAGTTGATTATTTTCATTTTAATCATTTCATTAAAGTCACAGATGGGGAAAAGGGCAAAAAGCTCTTATTAAATAGTCTACTTTCTTTTGTCTCATAATTGATAAAGTAAAACTATAAAAAGACATTTGAGGCTTGTTTTGCCTAAAAGGGGTACTGATTAGGGTATGGTATTAAATAAAAAAATTAATGGAGAAGCTTTGAAGATTTTCACTTAAAAGAGTTGGACAGGATGGAGCAAATACCTTTATCAAAATACAGATGTATATGTATGTGTGCACACACATGTACATATGCACACATAAAGATAKGCAACTCGATGTGTAGTATATATGTGTAAGCTACATATATGTTTATAGTGATAGAACAAAGTGAGAGCTGCTGGAGATGAACGACACTGACAAAACTGTGAAGCTGAATTCCTTGTTGCCATTGCCTGTGAGTGTGGCTGGGACGGGGTGTTTTGGGCAGGTGATTGCACAAGTGAGCACCCCAGTTTGTGGACAGGAGCATTTCTGTAGGGATCCCCAGTTGTGCAGACTGTGGCTCCCTGGAAATATGGGGCATCCTGCAGATACACACGGCCACTGACATGAGTTGTATTGCTCCAAATACTGACTTGGAAGCAGAAATTTTTGTTCTTCTGTGGGAGGAATAGCAGAAATCAGACAATGAATTTGATTCTGCTGAACAGTTTGTGATTGTTTCCTATTCACACTGCTGAGCTTAGGCTGCCCCTTCCTATTCCTGCTCTTCCATACCCGCGCGCGTGGCGTGACTGCTTGTTGCCCTCCTGCGTGTCCGTGCGCCGTCGCGTCGTCGTCCTGCGCGCTGGCGCTGCAGACCCGCCGAGCAGACGGCAAACGTGCGGATCTGCTCCTGCAGGGGGGCAGACGGCAGGTACAGGAGCCAGACGGGAATGGGCACRACTTGCAGTGATGCAGCAGCCGCCGACGTCGGAGCCTGGGGGAAAGGCAGGAGGAATCAGAGCAGAAGAGCGAAARTCACCCCAGAAATGAAGCTGCGGGGCCCAAGTCAGCAGGGGATTCTGCCTGTTTGGATGCTGTGTCCTGGTGGGACGGCTTTGTGCATGTTGCCTGCTGCTCTGCAGCCTCGTTCCTCCTGCACAGGCAAAAGCAGGGGCAGGTGGGCTCGGGAATGAGCGTGCAGAGCCTCCCCTTGGTAGCCCGGGCTGCCGCTTGGCCTACCCGTCCCTCTGCCCCTTGCAGCACGTGCCGGGTGGCTGGCGGGCCGCCTGCAGGCCGCAGGTGGCTGGCGGGCCGCCTGCAGGCCGCAGGCCCAAAGCACGGAAACGGGACAGGGATGGGGCTCCCACGAGGCCCCGAGGGGGAGGAGAATCCCTGGCTGCTGGGAGGAGGAAGCAGCGTGCAAGGAGACCTCGCTCTGAGGRGTTTTATAGTCGTCCTGTGCTCATGGGCTGGGTTTTGTCGTGGTTTCGGATGCCTGGCAGAACTGTGGATTTGAATAGCTAAGCCTGCCTTTTTGGAAGTATGTTAAAGGTCTAACTTGAAGATAAGGAGTAAGAGCTTGGACAGGAATGTGACTGTTTTATATAGGAGCGGGAAGGGGGGGAAAAACGCCTCCATCTGGTCGTGTGAGGCTTTTGTCCCTCCAGAAACACCTTGCATGCACTGGTGCTGCGGGGTAGCCGGTGCCTGCCTGGATGCATCCTGCTTGCACGGTCACTCACTGCGCTGCTGGAATTGCACTGGCTATCCTGGGATTTTTCCTGACTTTTCTATGGTTATGCAGAGGAGCTGATAAGATTTGCRTTTGTTATGCTGGCATGACCTGTTTCTTTTTGGTGATATGTGGGCAAGTTCCTTGGCTCTCATGCAGCCGGGAAGCTGCTGTCGCTTCCCCGCATGCAGCCGGCCGTGCGCGGGCGCCTACGCAGGCGGCAGCTCTTTCATCCAAGTGGCCCTTGTTTTTCACATCTCTCTGTAAGTTCCTTGCTCAATCTCACCCTYGGTTTTAGTGTTACATCTGTTGTACCTCTCTGTATCCCAGGATCATCCTTTGAATCTGTATTACAGTAAAGGAGACAGGGTCCTGCAGGCTGAAAAGGTAGCAGACTGTCAGGTTTGTCCCCGACATAAGGTTGATCTGATTTCTGTATATATCAACAAAAGGAAAATGCAGTGCTAACAGCATGATAACATTATTGGGTTTGTATTATTTTATTTATTTTATTGGAGAACTATTGACATATGCGTATTTTTGTGTGTTTTTTGTTGTTATTGTTGTTGTTGTTGTTTGCTTTTTCCTCATTTGCTACCCTTAGGTCAGGCAGTAGGGAAAGAGGAGAAATACGAAGGCTTTCTGTCACTGTTCTATATATAAACTTTCTAATCAAAATTTCTTGACTGCTCACTGTTTTTGTCCTCTGAGAACCCAGTGGTTCACCTAGAAATGACTTACAGGTCTTAATATTTTAGTAAAAAGGCTTAATAATTAGCTACATTTCAGAGGACAAAGAAATTTGGCAAATACAACAGATACTGTTTCACCTTGATACTTAATTTCTGTGCTAGTTTTACCTGGGAATGTTTTTGCTRAATTTCACTGCAGTGTTATTCTTGTCTGTAAAGATAAAGTGTAAAGTGTCATTGTTTTGGGGAATGTGCCATAAATATGCCAGGAAATAATTAGTTCCCACATTTGGTCTCTGATTTTATGCTGCCAGTGCAGTTATTTTGGATATTAAATTAGATGTCTCCATCTACCAGGAACAGTTGCTTAGCGTGCCAGCAGCCCATTTGGAGATTAATAAGTTATATCCCTTTACCCCTTGCTCTCAGTCTATAGAGAAATGAGTCAATGGTTGGCAACCTTGAGGAGATGGAGCTTTTCTATATGAGCTGCAGACACACGTTTTTGTCCTGGCGATTCCCCGCTTTGTGCTGGCCAAGGTGAATATGGACTTGGAATTGTAAAGCTCTGACTTGTTGGCTTTACGATGAAGTCCCAAGTAGGCTTTGCCTAGGCAGTAGGGCAAGGAAGGGCAGCTTCGGTCTGATATTCTTAAAGTGTGTTTGTGAAATAGGGTCCTGCAGGTGAAAGCAAAGTGAGGGTTTTCAGCTCAAGTTAGAAACAGTGTGAGCCCTTCTCAGTTCCCTTTAAAAGGCTTCTTGCTGATTTTTGTCATAAATGAATTTCTTACCAGCATAACCCAAGGTGGAGTTGTCTTGTACCGGAGACTGTGGCCGTGTCAATAGTGCACTCAAATGTCTGGTAGCAGCTGCAGCAAAGGGATGAGGGATGTAAGTGATGAAATAATTCAGAAGCTGCAAAGGTTTTGGTKCCGTGTCAGACTTGCTGGAAGATCACGCACGGGGCGGTGCCGGGTTAGGATCCGACAGAACTGCAGGCGCAGCAGTTCTTGTAGCCCAGATTGCCAAGTTGCTCCTCACCGTCCCTCCCTCTTCCCTGTAGGGCTCCCCACCAGGTCCCTTTTCCTTCACCCTAACCTGCTCCTTATCCTTTTCTCCTCAGGATCTTACCTCAGATCTTTGCCAAAACATTAAAAAAAAAAAAAAAAAAAAAGCCAAATATGTTTTCCTGTGGTTCTTTTCTCCTCAAAATGTTGATTAGCTGACAAGAGTTCTCACCCTTCATAGCACTTTTACCACAGAAACACATTTGATAGCTGTTTTTCCGCATAAGGAAGACATTACCGCGCAGCGAGTGCTCTCGGAGGGGCACGTGCGAAGCAGGACGCCCRGGGAAGGCAGGAACATTTGGCTCCAGATCCTCCTCGAGCAAAGGGTGCATCTGGGTAGGGCAAGCATATGGGAGTTGAATTATTTTACTCCTACGTGAAACTTGTATGACTGCTAAGCTAAGAGTGAACATTTGCTAGATCACAGAGCCTGTATGATTAGTTTTAGTGCGTCTGTCAGAATCCRGGTATGTTCACTCACTTGAAAGGCAGGTAGGAATTGGCATTTGGTGGTACCGTTGTAACACACATTTCTCTGAAAGCTTCTGGTTGGGTTTCCGTGAAACTTGACTAATTCCGAGTTGTGCTCTGTAGAGAATACCTGGCTGATGTATTGATCAGGTYGCGTATCTCTGATAGGACACCGTGCTTTTTGGTGATCTAGAYACTGAACCAAGAAATGGAGTGTCTAGAGGGATGATTTTTTGATAGTCGGACATGTGGGGTTAATTTTGGTCAAGTAAACTAGAGTCAAGTCCCCAAGGGGGACTTGAGTGAATAGATGGTGCCATCTGGTGGTTGGGCGCTGGATTTGTAACAGAAGCCAAAAGCTCCTTTTTGATGAAAGCAGGAGTATAAAAACTTTTAATTTGAAAAACATTCAGCGTAGTAATATTCAGAGTTTTTTTTTTTCTCAGATTTAATACACAAACTAGGTGCAAAGATGAAACTAGATAATATTTATGATGTRGATTTTTGTGTGTGGGTGTCAGCTTAAATGTAAAGGATTGTGTGTATGTAATTGTCCTCTTTCACCTGCTTGTTTTGTTCTGGAATACTACATGCAATCTATCATTTACCTCTGGCGAAGGTCACTGTTTCTGTAACCTTATTTTTTCCCAGCAAGGTAGCATTGTGTACTTTTATTGTTTCCCTTATGATATTACTTTTGACAGAGTTGAAAGATGAAATTGTAGACATTTATTGCATAAAACTGAAAAACAAATTTCCATGAAAAAAATTCATTTTACTTCTTTAGTGCTGTTTAGTTCTTTTACAATTTATATTTTCTTCTTTTATGCAGATTACTTAAAGAATCTTTTAGAAGAATCTGCAGACTATAGGGATACTCAAGGTAAGTGTCTTTTTAGATTAAAAAAAAGGCTACCTAAATATAAAAAATGCTTCTATATTTTAAGTACTTACCAAGAAAAAGTAGYAATAAGCAGAAATGTTTTCTGGTTAGTTCTAAGTTTCTCAAGAGCAGCACTGAAGGATTCCAAATTTGTGTTTCAGAAAAATAGCAGTTAGAAGAATAAAGCAATCAGAGGGAATGAGAAGGAATGGCTGGAGAGGAGGAGGGAGGGACAACAGGGAGTCCTGTTGTGGGATTGGGGTCATGCAGATTTGAGCGGGATGGCCCTGCTCCCGGCCCTGCTCCCAGGCCGTGTTTCCATTGCATTTGCACGACCCTGGCACTGAGTTGAGTCACTTCAGTGACTGTCTCTGTGGCATTTGTGCAATTTGTGTCTCCTCCCTTATCGTCAGGAGAGCTGCACAGATAGAGCTGTCTGGGCTGCACTCAATGCCAGCATTCAATGTGCTAAACCAAGTTCGGCACCATCAAGTGGATGTTTCCATTTTAAGATACTTGGACATATGCAATTCTTTKAATATATTATGGATAAGCACAAAATGTTTTCAGTGTTGACATTTTTTGGAGTCAGAAAAGTTTCACTTGCATTGAGTGTGGCCACAAATAAACTGATAGTTGTACTGCCCATTAAATAATCTATCATTTAAAAAAGAAGTAACTTGAAAGAAATGCCTATCTTTCCATGCTCTTGAGCTCTAATCTTTACTTACCAAGATCTTTCGGGTGATAATTAAGCTTGGCTTCCTTCTGATTTTGTTTGCTTTGTCATTTAGTTCATGGGGGCGAAAAACAAGGCCTAGGTTTGGTAATATGATTAGTATTTTCAAAAAAAAAAACAAAACCAAACTTTCTTGGGGAGCTTCATTTAAATACGTGATTCTAGCTAAGTGGTGAGAGAGGTGGAATGTTTTTCTTTTCAAAAAATCTGCTTGTTTATGAACTTTTGACCCTGTGAATTATTCTACRTTGTTGTTTAGTTTTGGATTAGAGGCTTGGCTCTATAAGTAAGCCTATGATCTTTGAACTTTCCCTGCAAGAACCATCAAATTTCCTGCAACTTTCTTAAATCTTTTTTGAAGTCAATGAGTAAAAGTTTAAGTTTTTCATACATGTAGTACCCGATAAGAAGGAGAGTACAGCAAAATATCCAGGCAYTCATTCCTGTCCTGGCGAATTTGTCTAAAACTTCCCTCAATTTCATGTTCTTCTGACCTGATGGGAGCTGGAAAGTGTTTTGCTGGAGCAGCTCCAACATTCCTAATCAGAGGACCACCAAAAAACTTTCATCATGCTGTTGATAACATGACATCTATCTCTAGGCTTAGATTTGGTCACATTTAATATGTTYTCTCCCTTTTAACTGCTCGACTTCTGTACTTGCTTTGCTCTATCTTTATGAAAGTCTTGAACAAAAAGTTTGCCTTAGATTGACCTAGTAGGCCCCCGTTCATGTCTGTGTCCAGGTTCTTACATGGCCCCATGGCTCTCTGAACCTTCCAGTTCACAAAGGTTTTGTCTTGGAAGGCTTTTCTGATTGCTTAGAAGCAAAGGTAGTTCCTTTAGTTGGAGTGCTTGACTGCACTTCAGTTGTTCAGAAAGTGCTAAGGGCTGTAGAGACATCTTTTTGTCAGAGTAGTTGTGCTGGCTTTCAGTTAAGTGAGGCTTTTTTCTGCCCAAGTGAATTACAGGTTCTTGGATAAAATGCTCAGATGGGTGCTGTGTCATATACAGACTCACTATTCAGTAACTTACCCACTTTTTATGTAACTGCTCACAGCATGTTTTTCTAAKCTTATTTTTCTATCGAGTTGCTACTTACTGAGTGCTCCAAATTAATAAAATCCCTTCTGGTGTCTTTGATAACTCTTCACTTCCAGATTTTTTTCCTACTGGATAAAATGCTTGAAATTTATAAAATTGAACTTTTTACTGCTATCTTGAAAGCATCAAAAGTAAAGGCAGAGAAATATAATGAAGATTTGGATAATTGTTCTAGTATTTAAAGTCCATTTCTAGTTACTGGTGGCAAATGTCTAAGTTGGAAAAAACTTAATTAATCTCTGCACACTTCCAGTTGAAGTCTTGTTAACTTTTTACTTGTGCTTAGAGAAATTGAAATTTAAGAGATTCTTTATACAAGATAAACTTAAAACTTATTTTTGCTAGTGGATTCTTTTAGTTAGCTACAAGAAATTAATGATACCATGACTTCTGGCTGARTAAAATAGGGTGCAGCAATCAAACTGTGATCCAAAGTCTCTGGAATTTATGGGAAGTGCGTTCTGAGTGCAGTGAATATTAGGTCACGTTCTTGAATCCTGGCAGAATGTGAAGGGGAATATTGTACCTGCGCACTCTGTAATACCAGTGCCAACTAGCCTGCCTAACAAAAGCATTTTCTTCATACTTCAGATGCTCTGGCTGTTGTCATAGAAGTTGCAAACCATGCCAATGATATCATGAAACAGGGGGTAAGTATGTTGATTCTGGAAGATGGATATTTAAAACTCCTTTTTCCTTTTTTTCCTTTTTTTCCTTTTTTTCCTTTTTTTCCTTTTTTTCCTTTTTTTCCTTTTTTTCCTTTTTTTCCTTTTTTTCCTTTTTTT
>NW_020454761.1:243011-249863 GCF_003342845.1 Nothoprocta perdicaria
TGGATTTAAGGACAATTACTTGTATCTCTGCCTTTTCTCCCCAAAGGACAACTTTCAGAAGCTCATGCAGATTCAGTACAGTTTAAATGGACACCATGAGATTGTGCAGCCAGGACGGGTAGGTCCTCCAAATGGCTTTCATCACATTTCAGTAAAAATACAGCACAACCAGTAATGGAGATGACATATATTGAGAAGAAAAAGAAAAGATCCATCATTTATTTGTTGCTGACAGTCAAATAAATACTATTTCTCCATATGCAGTATGCATGTGTATGTATATGTGTGTCTGTATATTGCACATGGGAAATATATGTGTGTATAAATAAATATATATATACGTACACATATGCATGTGTACGTGTATATATATATATATATATATGTTTAGGAAAATATTTATCTGATGAAAACTTAAAATTCTTAGAATGTGATTCCCTGCCAAGTCTTCCAGGCAGTATTTATCTCATGCTTAACCTTTAATCTTTCATGGTTTCAAATGGAGCATGGAAAATTGGAATGAAAGCACGCAATCCCTCTATACTTTAGTGAGGCATAAGGATGAGCAGCCTTCCTCAGGGAGATATGTTAAACTTAGTCCCCCCCCAACACACACACACACACGCTGTCTGTTTTCATTACGTTCATGGCCCTAGACAAGAGGATTAATTCTGCTGAGGACTGATTGATGGTGGAGACGAGTGAATTTACAAATAAAGACCATGTGTGGGAATATATTTCTTACAAGTCACCATTTCATGAACAGGCTGAAGGATTTAACTGAAAACTTCAAGGTGAATGTTACTACTGACTTGAGTGATAACAGAATGAAGACCTTTATAACCTGGCCTTATTACCTAGATGCAAATAGTGTGGAATTGGTATCTTCTGAATATTCCTTCCTATCATAACAGTAGCAGAAGAAAGTGACACTGTCTGCAATAAATAGTGGTCCTGATACAAGTTTTGTTTGATGTATGTTTTGTCTATACGAGAGAATTCTCTTAATGCAGAGAGTCTCTTAATTCTCTTAATAACTTCATGTATATTTCAGAACCAGATTTTTTTTCCTCCTAACCTTCTATGCTTAAAGGTTTCTTACTTATTATCTGTATTAAAGCTAAAACACCCTGTATCCCCGAACTTCAGTAATACTACAAGTGCAGCAATTTCAAGAAAAAGCAAATAGTTTATTTATTGAGGCTTGTGCTGAGCTCACTGAGCTTTGAATTATTTGCCTTAATTTGCCAGGTCTTTCTGAAAGAAGGAACGTTGATGAAGCTGTCCCGGAAGGTCATGCAGCCACGTATGTTTTTTCTGGTAAGTTGTTGCATGTGTTTCTGTGTCTGATACTGGTGACATTTTAAATAGCTCAAACAGCTGTGGCACAAACTGCACCAGCAGCTGATGATAGCGAGTTGACCATGAGGAGACCAAAATAACTGTTGCTGATTTATTTTCTCAGTCTAACTTAGAGAGGCCATCTGTTTTATATGCAGTAACGTTTTAGTAGACAGCCAGTTCTCGACAGCGTTTACTGTTTTGAACAACACTCACTTCAAATTTGAGCAACTTTGCGAGAAGACATCTGGATATTTGGAAAACTGAAGCAGTTACTCCACCCGGGCAGTTCTTCTAGATCTTAAATCCTACAACTCTGTTGCTGCTGTTGTATTTTCTCCTTCCCCTTCCCACCCCCTGAAGTCAGCACACATCCTCAACAGCACCGGGTTCTCTTCCTGTCCTTGCTACTGTTTTGAAACTTTTGTATTTCTCTAAAGTTTCTATTTCCACTTGAACCTTTTGCTTCTCTCTGCTTTTTAGACAGTAAAGTGGCTCGCTGTGCCATTATGGGCTCATGGTCATGGCTGAAATCTTATCTTTYAGCTACTGCAGCAAGCATAAATATTTCCTAGGCACACTTGATGTGCATGTGCTAGGTTTTGAAGTGGCTATTTTAGGTTCTAGAGACTCATTTGTAGCATACAGAGCACTGATRTAAGTGCAAATGATGTCCATCAAGGTAATATAAATCTTGTGCTGTCTCAAGCTGGACTTCCCAAAGAAGASGTCTAATTTAAAACTCTTTAGCTCAAATGTTGTCTTTTCTTTTTTTCCTGAATATGTAAAAGTTGTTGCATGCTGTCTATGCCTTTAAGCACTTAGTAAGCAAGGATTTAATAAAGATGTAATAAAACTTGCGAAGCATTTGATTGTTTTGTAAAGATCTGAGTAGCAAAAGCCTTGAGACAGTTCAGTTTTCTGCTCTATGTTCAGTAAATGAAGCTTGACAAGTCTGTTAGAAAAGAACATTTACACAAATAAAGTTCACATGGATATGTTTGTGCAAGTAATTGTGAATTACTAGTTGTAATTATAAATTCCTCATCTTAGTTCTGATACTTGCTACATGTTGGCATGTTTTACTTTGTATGAGAGGTTAGTTCTAATATTATTTTAAAGTAGACTTTTATGCAATATAGCTGTGTGCATGAGAAACTTGTTATGTCCTATTTGACAACCTGGTCTCTGACATCCTTGCCATGTTTAATCAGGTACTAAATGTATATTTACACAGTGAGGATATGAATAGATATCTATTGTTACCTGAATTCATACATGAAAATGTTTCTTGGGTTCTAAGCAAAGTAACAAGGGACTTAAGATGCCCTCCTGGACAGTTGATTTTACTGCTGTACAAATTTTATGTTTTCAGTAAAATATATCTGAAGTGATCTGTCTTTAAACAGTCTTTAGTTATTGATGAGAATTGCTTCTGTGTTACAGTTTAATGATGCCCTGTTGTATACTACTCCAGTTCAGTCAGGGATGTATAAACTCAACAACATGCTCTCACTGGCTGGCATGAAGGTGAGTCACTGAGATGTCTGTTAAAATCAGGCTTTCTCCAAATTAATTTGAACTCAGCAGAAATTAACATTTTCAAAAGTTGCCTATGTATATTGTTGTAAAGAGATGTTGAAGTTGCTTGTATTACAGAGCAGTGCTACAGAGTTAATGTTTGTTGCATAATACGGTATGTGAGGCTACCGTCTAGGTTCCCCTAAACAATTTTATTGACACGGGATCATGTATATATACCTGTGTTTTCGTCCTGTACTGAGCTACTCTGAAATAGTCTATTTCCCTGTTTGTGTCTGTATTTTGTTTAAACTACCCTGCTTTTGCCTTGTAACTGCTCCTTCTTGCTCACATCCAAAGACGATGCATCTCAGTTGGATAAGATTTGGTGGATCAGATTGTGTGGTTTATAAGGATCTGCTAATTGCAAAGGGAAAAAAATGGCTTGATTCTAAATCTTGTGAAAAGCACCAGTTTTAAGATCTAAACCCCTTAGGCTTGTGACAAGGAATATCCATATCATGTATTGACATGGTCTGTAACATGACAGTCAGTTTGAACAAGACAGTCACCTCAGGACCTCAGTTCTCGCCCCTGTTCCTGTTGCAGAAAAGCATTAAGTTCATTTGGAGTTCAATTCTGAAACTTTCACAGGCAGAACTGTGGCCTCTTTTATGTCAACAAGTGTCTTGTGGTGGCTCCAAACCACTCAACTTTGAACTCAGTTATATTTGAAACTTAGGAGTTCGGAAGTGAGGGATCACCAGGGTGGTCCAGCCCTTGCTGGTATGGGCAAGACGCCCATTCCACAGCTGTGGGCTGCATCTTGTCCTAGAGCAGCAGAGGTCTGGTCTGTAGCAGCAATATCTTGTTTGGTTTTGCCTACTTGGAGGAGAAGCTCCTAGAAGGTCCTAGGCAGGCTGAAGCACAGCTGGGGGCGCCTGCCAGCTCTTGAGTTTCATTCCCCTGTGCATCTCCAGTGTTAGTAGGGAACCCACAAGGACATAAAAGTGGGCWGCATGTAATCTTACTATATAGCTGGGCTACCTAGACTAGTGTATAATCTCCTATACATGAGAACTTCTCTTCAATGTATCCCTTTTGCAATTAAGGGGRAAAAAAGTACAATTTCAGCTTCAATGTGAAGTTTTCTCTCTTAACTATAGGTTAAAAAACCAACTCAGGAAGCCTATCAGAACGAACTGAACATAGAAAGTGTAGAGAGATCTTTCATTCTTTCAGCAAGGTAAGTCTTATAAGTGCATAATTATTTAAATATGTGGTTTCAAATAGCCCGTTATTGTCCATATTGAACAATGATCGTTRTATGGCTTCATGGCTACAATGAAAATTTACTCTTGTGTTGAGTAATTGTAGAAGAATACAGAACTGACGGTTGGATTTCTGGAAATAAGATAGGCTTTGCTCTARTTTGCTTTTTGCTCACATTTAAAAACTGATTTTTTTTAATGAGCTGGTGGAATTGAAGCCTTTTCATGTGCAATCAGTTTCACAATTACCACTCTAATACAGTTCAGCTTGATATATAAAGAAGACTTTGCATTGTAGGGTGATGGATAGAAGCACAAAGTCTATAGTAAATGTGGTTGATATTTGAGCAACCTGGGCACAGTCTGCAGATGGTAGGAATTCAACTGTCCTCAAGACAGTTAATTATTAATGAGATGGAACAAAGATATTAATTATTATTCCTTTTCAGCTCAGCTCTACCATCAGAAATGTGGAGAAAAATGAAATATCTTTTGCTGCCTTTTCTTAAGAAGGGCAAGAAAAAAGTATTACTTCAATGATTTTTAGGCTTTGCTTTTCAGTGTTTTTTTTCTCTTCTAGAGTTACTAATATGCCTTGTCAGGGCACTAATAAAGAAGGGCTATGAATCATAGCAATAAATTCTGATATTACTGATAACATAGAAATTGGGAAAAGTCATTCTGTTCAACTAGCTAAAATAACAGTGTGATTGAAACAGGAAGTAGACCACAGTGAAATGGTGAATTGAACCTGAAATTGTACAAATGATGTTAAAATAGAGGACCGATGGTTGTCTCTATTAAAAAATAAGCAGCAGCAGGATACATGCTGCCTKATTAGGAGCAGCTCAACTGAGTCGCCTTTCCCAAAGACCTAGTTTTGTGGGTTGTTGTTTTTATGATATCTGACTTGGAGTTTTATATGTTCTGTCACTTTTGACAGTGCTAATCTCAATGAACAAAGACATGTTTTCTCTTTTATTTAATGAAACCCAGCAAGGGCAGAGTGCTGTTTTTTCTGTGACCTTGTAAATACTGACAGCAGGATGTCTTGCATAAAGACAGCAAGATCTGTAACTAAGAGGGAGACCAAGGTTAACCTTGTCAGAGTAGCCAAAAGAAGTATCTCAATTGTGTCTAAGTAGTAGTTATTTAAAACAACAGACTGGGAGGGAGTATTGAATGTATTTTTTGATAGAC
The DNA here is from genome assembly GCF_003342845.1 of Nothoprocta perdicaria. Lineage (NCBI taxonomy): Eukaryota > Metazoa > Chordata > Aves > Tinamiformes > Tinamidae > Nothoprocta > Nothoprocta perdicaria. The sequence continues at coordinate 248,345 of NW_020454761.1, forward strand.
TTAAATAAATGTTTCTTACGGCTTTTCTCTGTTTTGGTAGAAAAAAAAAAGATGCATTTTAGAGTTTAAGGTGTGATTCTGCACCAATATATATGACTCACTATATGACTGGGTTCGTGGCACTAGGTGCCTTGTTGAGTGGTTGAGTAGTGCACAGCTATATTAAGGCATCATTGGGATTCCACTAGGTAACCCAGATTCATCTCTCTAATTTTAATACTTCATTTTTACTCCAGTCATTAAAAAAAAAAAAAAAAATTAGAAAGATTCATTGTAACCTATGGAACAACTGTCATCTCAGAATACAGCTTGCTTATATTCTACAAAATGGGATAGACATTTCCTTTTGAAGAGTTGATTAAGTGGTAGATTAAAGGCATCTTCTGTGAAATATATGCTGATCTACTGAGGAAAACCTGTAACATTGCCACTGTGCTGGCTGCTGCTTGCAACGTGCTTCTATGTTGAGCTCAGTGGTTCTGGAAATTTAAACAGATAGAAGATGAGCCTCATGTTACCAGCTAAAGCTTCCCTGACCTGCTCTTTTGTTTTTAGCACTGTCGATCCTGCTTCTTTGGAGATCATCATCTCTCTTATTAGCATTTTCAAACTTAGCAGAGGTTGTGTGTGAGCAGCAGCCCCCAATTACCTTGCAGGGATTTGCGTGGGTTGAAGGAGGTGCTGGGGGACTCAGGTGTAGCTGAGAACTTTCAGGTTGTTACCCATCTGTGAGCAAGGCCTGGGGTTTGTGGGCAATGGCCAGGAGACGGAGAAAGAACAAGAAAAATATACAAGAACAAGAAACATACCTACTGGGCATGTATATTTATGTACATGTATTTCTTTGATGAATGATGCAGTTCATGTTGGCATGGATATGAAGAGGATATCTGGTAAATACATCTTGCTTTTGCATCTTGCTTTTGCTGAAATCACATGCTAATGGTTTCTTGGCACTTGGCAAAAATCTCAATTGCAAATCTTATCAAAGTAAACTCACAGACATCCGAGACAAATTTCACTTCTGTTTTGTTTATTTTTTTTTCAAATTGGCAGAAATAAGCATTATATTGAATGTACACTAAAGACRAGATTCTGAAATTATTCTGGAGACAGAGCTGGGGAGAGAGGAGAAATCAAGCAGTAAAGCGTATCTCAGATAATAACCTAAGTATAGATTGGTACCTAGGCAGAACCTCGCTCATTTCTTCACGTCTGCTCCTCACACCTCTTTGTGTTCTGCTTTGTGCCAGGGCCTCAGTCCTGTCGAGGTGGCTGTGGGGCCGGGTGGCGCGTTCTCCGCGGCGCGATGCGATGCCGCGGCGTGCAGGACAGCCCTGAGGCGGCCGGGCGGGCGGGCAGGAGGGTGGGTCACACACTGGCAGGGCCCGACGATGTGCTGAGGTGCCATGAGAGGCCGGCAGGCCCTGTCGCTCCGGGTTTGCGGCTCCACGCGCCTCAGGGAGCGCCTCGGGAGCACCTTGAGGAGCACCTTGAGGATTGCCTCAGGGAGCGCCTC
>NW_020454761.1:249948-263634 GCF_003342845.1 Nothoprocta perdicaria
GGAGCACCTTGAGGAGCACCTTGAGGATTGCCTCAGGGAGCGCCTCCGGAGCACCTTGAGGATTGCCTCAGGGAGCGCTGCAGGGCACGCAGCGCCCTGGGCTCCCAGCACACACATTCACCACAAAGAGCAGCTGCGGTGACTCCACCAACTAAAATCTCAAGCAAAACAAAAGCAAAGGCACTACAATTTTAATGAACAGGACAGCTTTTGGGAGGATGCAACAAGCACCAACCTGTGGCAGGGCTGGGAGGAGAGCGGAAGCAGCACTGCCTTTTCCTGCTGTGGCAGGCAGTTATATGAGCTCTGCTGCTCATGGAGTAGTCTCCGCTGCTCACGTGTGCAGGGCTGTACAGAAACAGCCTACAGGTTACATACAGGTTACATACAGGTAACGGCACGAGCAGCTGCTGTGTGAGCAAGGCTGYACTCTGCGAGCAAGGCAGTGAGATCCTGGGGCCTCGGCAGCTCCCCGGGCGAGCAGCTCCGCGCTCTCGGCACCGTCTGCGGCTGCTCATCCTCCAGCTTTGTAAATGGAATTGTTTGCAATAGTTTAGGAACCTACTTAAATGCAAGGGGATTGTGGAAAAAACAGGAATTGACTGGAGTGGTGAATGTTACGTAGCTAATGCAGATTGTTCTTACTACATAAAGGAGCRAAGGTAAAGGAACGGAACAAGATGTTCCCCTTGGAGTGAGCTGCTGGAACAGACAGCAATGGGATGCTTTGCCCTTGCCCGTATCTTGTTTCCTCTCCTTTTCATTCTGATCCATTCCCTGTGTGCGCGGGATCTTTTTTCCTCCTTTTGCCTTGCCCTTGTTTACCTGCCTGCATCAGTTCTCTCTGATCCCATGCAGTACCCAATTTCATTTGGCTCCAAATTCCTGCTCAAAATGTTTTTCTTAAAGGCTCAAAAATGATCAAAGCCCCCAAATTCATGTAGCATAAAACACCAGGCATCAAAAAATAATTGTGGTTGCGCACCTTAAATGTTGTGGCCCTCACTAGTGTACATTGCTGCTTTCCTTTTTCCTAACTTCCCTCTTTATATAGTTGTCCTGCTTTATTTTGCTTTTAAAGCAATTTACTTACATAGGGAAATAAATGCTGTTGCTCACAAGTTACGGCTGAGATTTCAGACCCYGTTTTTAAGCTGGCATTGCATCTTAAATGCTGGTGTCTTGAATTGTTCAACCGCTTGATGAGCTGGTGAGGACATTGATGCAGAGCTGCCGGGTTAGTTTTAATCTGAATTTGCTTTGTGGGCTGGTTCAGGTCACACGCCGCCCTCGGTGTGGCCGTGTGTCTGCCCGGCAGGCGATATGAACTGGTGGCTGAACGGGCATTACTGCGGGCTGCCGCTGCATGGCAGCATGGGTTTATATAATGTAAAAGTGAGAGTCTGCCCGTGGCCTCGGGAAGGGCTTTGACGCTCTGCTCAGTCCAGAATAGCTGCAGGCTCCCGCTGGAGGGAGCAGGCCTTGTCCTCCTGCCTTCCTGGGTCACACCAYTCGATCCTGATGCTTTCCTTGCGTCGGAATTAGGGATCCCTCAGCTGCTGGGTGAGGAGATGCAGTAAGTTGATCTGGTGAAGAGATCTGGTGAAGAGCCCTTCTTCTTTGGGGGTCAGCTGATCTGATGGAAAAAGTACGTTAACCATTTCATTTGGAAGCTGCAGGATTACTAGACTCGGTAGGAGGAAACAGGAACACAGGGCTGGGGAAGAGCAGAGCCTGGGATTTCACAGGTCTGAATATTGCTCCCGATACAGGAGGAAAGAGGGGGGAAAAAAGAAGTTTTTAAGGAAGTTTCAGAGCCGCTGTTAAAGGAGAGGGCCCTTGACTTTGTTCTGGGAGCATCCTTTGCCCCCGAGTCCCTGTTAATAACCCCAGTGGCCGTGTTACTCAAGCAGCTATTCCAGGAGCTGCTGAGGAGGAGGAGGCAGTGACATGCAAGCCTCGCAGCGGTCACAGGCTGCTGTGGAAGGAGGARAGGAGGGCACGAGCTCTGGTATCGTGCAGACAAACGGGAAAAAGCACTGCTGCAAAATCCGGCTGAGCAGGARCAGGAGGCGGTCTGTAAAGTTTAAATTGTGGAAGAGTAAAGCCAATGTGCAATACAGGCAATGGGATTCTAATCAACACTTGCTGCTTGGTTTTAAATGTTAATGATCAATTTTATTTATTTATTTTTAAAATCAACAGTTCTGCTACGGAAAGAGACGAGTGGTTAGAAGCCATCTCCAGGTCAATTGAAGAATACACAAAAAAGAGAATCACATTTAATCCTAGTAGAAGTCTTGAAGAGGTACACCATACATTACCATTATTTTGTTTCTCTTTTAAATTTAAAGATTCTTAGGAGGTGTTAAGAGAATCAAAAGGCATCTTATGATGAATGATAAAACAGAATAGTAATGATGGGAGTAGATGGTGATAGAACAGAATGGTTATTACTTACATGGAATTACTTATTTCAGAAATTTAAAGTTTTTACTCCACAGAAAAAAAACAACCAACTTTCTCAGTTTTCAGTAATCTTATGAACAGAAAGATGAAATGAGATTTTAATTTATAGTGGCTATTGATAGATATATGCTGGTAAAGCTTGGTAGTCATGCAGCCTTCATGAACCAGTTAAATGCAGCTTTTTCTTCAGGCTTGTSTTTTGATAATGGCCACGGGTGAAACAGTCGATAACCTTTATTTAACACGATGGCTATACATTAGAGAAGGCTTTCCAGCATTGGTAGAGTTAACCCATAACCACTGATAAATATTAATGTATTTTTCATTACTGATTTTGTAACAATATTTCACTATGTTTTCTTAGGCGGATCCAGAGAAACGGGAGGAAAATAGTCCATTAGGATCAAAGGCTCCTATCTGGATTCCTGATACTAGAGCCACTATGTGTATGATCTGTACTAGTGAATTCACCTTGACGTGGAGGAGACATCACTGCAGGGCGTGCGGAAAGGTGAGCAGTTTTGTAATCATCTTTTCCATTAGTCTTTCATTTTTGTGTGACAAATAGGGGTGGAGCCTGGTTGCACTGTACCTGTTTTAAGGGAGCACTGTTGTATGACACAGTAATATGGGTTAAAAGCAGTTAGAGTAAAAAGGGTGTGACGGACTAGTSTTCAGCTTTTAACCTGTTTCATATTTTGTGTTTGGGAATATTGTTTATGGTTGTCTTCTGCTCCTCCAACTATATAATGCAAAGCAGGGATGTTATAGCTGAATTGTTCAAAATATCTTGAGCAAGGATGTTACGGCTGAATTGTTCAAAAAATCTTGATCTCTAATTTTCATAAATGATTCATTTTTTATTTTAGGACCAAACTTATTTAATATTTAACTACTATGAAATACCTGATTACCTAGTAAACCTTTCTATTTCTCAGAATACCAAATTCACTGTAATTGAGACATCTGCCTTGCAGAGAAATTGTCAAGAGAGCAATGACTGCTTTTAGTTATTTCGTGGAAAGCTTCTGAATTCAATAGTTTTCAGAAGCACAGGCTTACTCTACTTTTCATGAATGTTTAACACTAGCTTATTGAGTCGCATAATTCAGTGATTTTTTCTATTTAAATTTTTATCAGTTGCAGAAAATGGTTGGTCAGCTGAGATCTCTCACGGAAAAATGTTGAATGCATAGGGAAAAGCCAAGATCATCTTCAATATAAAATAAAAGCCCATTTGAAGTTCAGTTATGGGCCTATCCGTACTGAAGTGTGCACCTCTGAGATATTTGGTGTTTTAAAGATACCATTCATGTACAGTAATGCTTTTGTTTGTTCACAGATTGTCTGTCAAGCTTGTTCATCAAACAAACATGGCTTAGACTATATGAAAAACCAGCCAGCAAGAGTATGTGATCATTGCTTCAGAGAATTACAGAAACAAGGTAAAGAAAATCTGCCCAACTTGTCAGTCCTATTTCTGTAGCCCTTACTGCCACAGTAAGTGCTTCACCTTTACTGAGTTCTTTTTGCAATGCCCCTTAGAAGTAGAAAAGTGCTATCAAGGAATTGACATGCAGAGATGTCAAAAGGAGGATTAATGAGGCTTAAGACAGCCCTCCTCCTTCCAGGCTGGGCTGGAAAGTAGTGGTGGGTGTTGCTGGAAAAAGAAGCCCTAAAGGAATGAAGTTTTGCAGAAGTCTCTCCAGGGAGATGCAGGAGCTGCCCAGGACAGAGCAGAAGGGCAGGGCGTGCTCTGGAAATGGGAATGAATTCAAAGGGTGCCTTGGCATGAGACTGGAAGAGGAGCCCTACTGCACCCATACTGAGAAAAGCAAAGTGTAGTGAACTGAGGGAGGGACAGAGAGCTGGGGGACAGAGCTGAAGCACACACTGAACCGCGGTAGATGTCTTTAGATATTTTTAATAGTCTTTACGACTTAACTTTTTTACCCTAAGTATAGGCAAAAGTAGTTCAACATCAAGAAAATAGGCTTTGAAATCAAACAAGACCGATCTGTTTAGTTTTAAACTTCTTAGGCTTTTTAGCTTTATCATGAGTTGGAGAGCTTCTGACTCATCATGTAAATTCAACACTGAATTTACTGCTCTTAGGATTATAGGCATTATAGGCAGAGTGGCAAAAAATGAACAGCTTTACATTTGGAGTACTGTAATCCAAATAAAAATATCATCTGCTTTTAAGAAAAAATATCCAGGATCATTGCCTGTATTTAGTCATCTGTGACATGAAAAGCATCTATATTCCTCCCATGCATTTTAGATAACCAGTATACTCCCAAGAGTGGCTCTCCAGTCAACCATAAATCTCCATCCAGTGCCTTGTCTACAGTGTTGCACAGTATCCCATCAGGAAGAAAGCAGAAAAAAATTCCTGCAGCTCTCAAAGAAGTAAGTGCTTTATCAGTCAAAAATAATGCTTTATTGGTATTATATCAACAAGATTAATGATGGAAAAGTAATTGATATTTTAGCGGTCTTCTCTACAATGAAAAGTTAAAATTCATCTGTGATACTGGTTTGGGCTTCAGTTTTACTCTAGGCAGGGTCCTGAACTGTGAAGTATTAGAAAGGCTCTAAGACTAAAAAGTGTTTTAGAGTGTAAGGTGCTAGTAAGTTGGAAATGTGTGAAAATAGCTACTTACCAGAACATAGAAGAACAGAGTCTTCTTTCTTATATGTGTCAGTTTTAGCTTCTTGTGTTTTGGTGCTGAGCAGGTCAACCCTGAAGGTGTAAAAATTATAATTTGAATTCTGTTGTGATGAGAATCTTCCTCCTGCTTCCTTCCCACAGGGAGAAGTTCCTGTGTTAAGTTACTGATCAGAACTGTTCTAATCAGTACTTAAATAAGCAGTATTTTGTCAGTCTGAGTTTGGAGCTACACGTTGGTGTTGTTTCTCCGTATTACCAGAATATGATCTACGTCTGAACAATTTTAACACTGGGTTTTGATATGATACCTTGARCACAGGGAATGTGATGAGGCCTACAATTATTTCAGTTGGCCTGCTATGCTGTTATCTTGTCCTTTAGAAGACTCCCTGTGCAGTCTGTGCAGCCTGCAGAGCCGCGCTGCAGAGCCAGGCTCAGCTGGGGCTGCCCTTTCGTTGCAGGTTTCAGCAAACACRGAAGACTCTACAATGAGCGGCTACTTGCACAGATCTAAGGGCAGCAAGAAACCTTGGAAGCACCTCTGGTTTGTTATAAAAAATAAGGTGCTCTACACATACGCTGCGAGTGAGGTAAGAGCCAACACCCTAGAAGCCAAATAAACATCCAGTGATACAACTGCATTTGTAACAAAATTATTCATGCTTAGGACCTAGAAACAAGCTCTAAAAAGAGATCACCTGACAGTAATTGATCTGATTGCCGTCTGGTGCTCCGAGAAGGCCCAGTGAGCTGGGTAGAGCAGTGCTGTGCTATAGCTCTGCCCTTTCTGATTCCAGACGTAGCTTGAGCAGCCCTGCGCGGCACAGCCTTGCGCAGCTGTAGGTATGTTCCGAGTCCCTCACACACGTGGTGGTGTCACCATTGCAATAGTGACAAAACCGACAGCATCTGGAAGTGTCTCAGTTTGCAGTTCCATAAGGTAATTTGTATGCTTGGGAAATGAGCAAACTAAATCTCTTGACTTTTACGCAAGCTGTCTCTTTCAGTCCRGAGTTAACATTTAGTAAAAGCTGCTGCAGTAGAAACTAAGAAGTGCATCTAATGGCTATTTTTTTTTCTTCTTTAGTTTGTTTAGTGCAATTTTGGTATGTGGTAATATTTATTCTCTAACTGGTATATAAAGCTCTGCACATGCTGGGGATATTGTGGTTTTTTTCCCATATCTATAACATTTTGCAACATGTTTTGGATGTTTTCTAGAGCTGCAAGATTTGGCTTAGATTCTTTGTATTACATACTATAGCTTAAAGCTTTCAAGAGAAAAATACCAAATATGCAAAGCATCTATTTAGAAGCATTGCTATCCCTCATTTTCTTTGGAAATGGTAGGGCCAAACCTATCCCAACCTTCTGTGTAAACAATAGCAAGAGAATACTCTGGTAGTGGCATAAAGACACAGAATGATAAAACAGATTGCTAAGCCTGCTTTGCCTGTCTTTCATAGTCAAGAAATTCTGCATTGAAAGGAGGCTCTTGTTTTGATCTAGAGGCCACTGCCCAAGTCTTCACCTGATGTGCCAGCACTTCTGTGCATTCCTGGTTCGTGTTCTCTATCCACAAGCATTGCAGGATCTGGTCTAGCTGCACAACAGTATTATGGAGGTTGCCCTGGATGTAAATACTTTTCCAGAAAGAACAGGAGCTTTATAAACTAAAAGATAAGAATATCATAAAGGGGAGTCATTGGGATGAATGTTGAAGGAAAAATGATTTTTTTAGCTTGATTTTGAATATAAACGAAGTTAAAAGAGTGTTAAGAAGGGGAAATATCATTCGTATTTACCCTGTTGTTACTCGTTCCTAGCCAAGCACTTTTGAATAGTCAAAAACTCTGTTTTATCAGCCCATAGACCTCGTCCATAGCTCTGTAGTCCGCCCCGCAGCTCCCTGCGCTGATGAGCCCAGGAACACATTTCACACCACCACGAGCCCGACCACAAATACCAGCTGCACGGTGCCCAGAGTGCTACCTGAGCACGCCTTATAAATGCACTTAGTCTCTCCCCTGCAGCACTTTTCAGACTTGAAAACTCCTTAATGCTGCTGGAGACAGCACGGGGCAAGCTGGGGCTAAGTYTGCAGGCAGTGCTGCTGGATGCTTTGAGACACAGCAAGGGCTTACGGGGCAGGAGGAGGAGAGGAGGCTGGTGTTGGCAGCGAGGGAGAGCAGAGCTGAGGCCTGTAAGCTTGGTTATTTCCCCTTCACTCTTCCATGCATGGAGGCTATAAAAATGGCATTTTGTGCATGACCRTGTGTGACAACTTGTTTGACCGGCTGTAATGGTATGGTGCATGAGCAAGGAACTGCTCTGTGTGTCTGATGAGCTCTGGTTTTGTCTTGTTTTCTTTTTCCCACTAAAATAGGACGTGGCAGCATTAGAGAGCCAGCCTTTACTGGGATTCACAGTCAGTGAAGTGAAAGATGAAAACTCAGAGTCTAGAGTATTCCAATTACTGCACAAAAACACTTTATTTTACATATTCAAGGCAGATGATCCTCATTCGGCTCAAAAGTAAGAAACTTTTTGAATTCATTCCTGTTCCCTTGTTTTGTTTTCCTAGGGAAAGGGTTTCAAAAGTCATGAATATTAATAGTCAAGGATTAAGTATGTGTATGAAAGGTGCATATTATATATRTACCTGTATGATATGTAAATCTTTGCTATGAAAATAAAATGAGCTGTTTAAACAGAAGATGCTGGTTTCTTTAGGACTTCTGAGATAATGGCCAGAAAGAGTTAAATTGGGTAAAACCTTCTCTTTTTTTGCTTTAAATAAAGAAGCAGACTTTGCTTTGCAGAAGAATGAAAGCAATAAAATGGGAAAGTATAAGATAGTATCTTTTTTGATGATTAACCYTTCTTTCATCTCCTTCCCTGTTTTGTTCAAATGAAAATTGAATGTTAGCCTAGTAGAAAAGCATAAAGCATGTTGTGACAGTTAACATTTTACAATGATTTTTTTTTTCCTCACTCAGTTCTTGGAAGATTTGCACTTAACATCATATCAGGGTTTGCTTAATTTTCAATCTGAACTTTATTTCAGTGGGAGCTTTATTCCCTTTACTTGCAACTTCTTGAAAAGCTCCACGCATTTTATTTCAGGAGGGGGGAAATACAAGAAAAAATACTGTCATTTACCATAACATTTATCAGCAACTTTCTAATAACTGTTAATTTTCTGATAGGTGGATAGAAGCTTTCCAAGAAGGCACCATATTATAATGGARTCAGCTGCGTGTCTGCAAATCTAAATCAAAATGTCTGAAGATGATGGAAAACACACAGAGTGCAGCACCATTGTTCAAAGAAATGGAATCCTGCCATATCAGCCTACACAAAATTGTATATTTGTCAGAATTAGGAATTGTTGCTTTTTTTTAGTGCAAGGTAATATTTTTTAAAGAATTGTGTGTATTTCTGTGTTGATACAAAATGTGTTATTTATTAAATTCCAATGTTTACTTTAATGGTCATAATTATTTGTAAGGTCTGCATTGAAGCCCCAAATGCCCATGTCTTCAGAATGGAAAGTAGTTGGTCAAAATATTCTTGGATTTTTTTATTTTAGGAAAAAAGGACAAACTTTATTGCAATTATATATTACTTCATATTTCTTAGTTTCTTGAATTGCTGATACTTGCTTTGCAGTTTAGCAAGAACAGATCAGATCAGGAATTTTCAAGGAGATTTTTCGACCTTTGTTGGTTGGGTAAATTCCTTTGTGGGAAGCTGTAGTGCTGCTGCTCTTCTTCAATGGCAGCTCAAGCCCTGTACAGCATCCTAGTACAACAAGTGTGTGTCACAGAAGGTCTTGTAAAATACAGTCCAATTTTTTAAGAAGAGGAAAGGGAAAATTATTTTAAAACAGACTTTGCAATTACTGAACTAATGCACTAGAGTTTTACAATATTACAGGAACCAAAGAGACTAAATTTATTATCTTTTAAAAAAAGATCAGGATATATATTTTCTTTTATGTTTCCAGTAGTAAATTAAAATAGAGTCAAAATGATTTTTCCACGTACAGAGAACGATTACATATCTCAGAATCCCTCACGAGTTCTGTACATAGTATGAAATAAGGCATAAAATACTGCTCAAAAGCATTAAATAAGTATATGCCATTCCCCAAAATCTTAAAATATTGTATGCATGAGTATTATGATTAAACTGGAATTGCCATAGCAAGACACCACAGCTTTTTTTTAGTGTAGATGGCATTGAAAATGCATACCATTTTTTGAATCTTTTGTTTACACTGTGGTTTGTTCTTTTGGACACTTTAAAACACTTTTTTTAACTATAGGAAACTGTCAGTATACCTCATTAGGAAATTACTTACTGATGATTCTGGTGCATTCTATTTAAATTTTGGAAAACTGTTAACACTGTAATAGCATAAATGGAACTAGAACTATGAAAAGCACATGAAAGGAAGTCATTTTTATGTCTAATGTGATGAGTATGTAGCCAGCCAGTTAACTTTGCTGTATGTTACATTTTTCAGTGATCCTCTGGATCAAGTTAGTTTTGGTGACAGGATTAAGAGCAATTCATTTTTAAACTGCTGTTTTAAATGCATGTTGACAGCTATTTTATGGCCTCACAAAGTAAAACTGGGAGAGAATTTGAGTTAGAGATTTCCTCTGAGTTATTCCCAAGTAGAGATTTCYTCTGACTTATCCCCAATTACCTGTGTGGATGGAAGTTCCCAAATGGACAAAAAGCTGGGAGCATCAGTTTTTGCCGATACGATCTGACTGATGTCCTGGTTTGGGAGAGCATTTGCACCTGTTTACATGGAATGATCTGGGGGTGACTATCCCTGCAACGTGGGGGACGTGCACAACTGTTGAGGAGCGGAGGATTTAGCCACGTTTGCTCACGGTGACTGTGAGCTCTGTGGACGTGCCCAAGGCTGCCCTACTGCAGGTCGTTACCCGAGGCAGCTTCCCAATGTGTAGACGACCCTAGAAAATAGCAGAAGGGATTAATTAGCCACGGGCATCAAGGAAAGGCCAAGAAGGAAAATGCAACCCAGAACACGTGCTGTACTCTCAAAGCAGTACCTCGAGCTCAGGTTCAGGACATGAACATGAGCTGCTCTGAGGACAGCAGCCTTCCTGAGCTCCTCTGCAGGTAGCAGGGAGGCAGGAACCTAGTGCTTCAAGGAACTGTATTGACTTCCAGCATTTCAGAAGTCATGAGGACCTATCTGAACCAGGGATTTAAGGCTCTTGATCTGGCATCACTAGAGATTTGACCACACAGTAGTTGCAGACCAGTGGGACTCAGATCAAAGCCTTCATTCACACTTTTTAAATACAAATGTGATCAATATTCTTTTGTTACATATATAAATGGTTTGTGTAACTTTTCAGAAACAGCTGCTGACTGAAGCCAAGTAAGCTACTAGCATGTCTCTTCAGGTGATTCCTGACATGCTTTTATTGCRTCCAAAATAAAGCTGATACTAATAGAGCATAGATGTAACATGGTTCTTTCAGTTGATTTTATCAAAGGGAAGAACTTCTTAATATTTTTGTATGAACTGCACACCAGCTGAGATGGAGAGTCTCTGAGCCTGCAAATAAAACATACATTCATGGCTAGAGGCAAGCTAATTGTTTTAAATTTATGGTTTGATATTGATTTATGCACTGCAAAATTGAAACACAGCAATAAAAATCTAAACACAGAGCAAAGTGCCCAAATTTTGCTTCAGGTATGGCATAAAACTACCTCTAAATGGTTTGGCACAGGATAGGAAAATAAAGTGTTCTGTAGAAGCCAGAGAACTTCCAGAAGCAGTTAGCAACCAAAAATCATTCTGTGAAACAAATACATTTGAATACAGCCTTAGAAACATTTAAGCAGACATGTTGCAGTCAAATGCTGTATAAAGTAGGTGAAATTTTGTCTGTATACACACATTTGAATATTTATTTTCTGCTTTCCCTAGTACTAGTGGTTTCTATCATATGAAAAAAAATTCCAAGACCCACAACATAGGTATTTCCAATAATGTTTTCAAATGCCTGCTTTTCAAACTATTGCCCAATTTCTCCCTCCTGCCCTTCTATTCATTGCCAACGAAGGTCAAGTATTCACTTCTACATTTGATTCGTTACAGCAGTAGATCTATTAAACAAGACCTATAGTTTTTAAACACCTGGTTACCTCTTATAAAGATCTATGGTTAATAGTAATTTTAAGTTGGTGAGTAGAGTATTTGACAAACATTTATATTGAAGATTAGTTCTCGCATCCTTAATCTTGGTAAATGAAATAGTTTAGGATGCTGAATTGTCTTTGAGGAATCACTGACTTAAAACTYTTTATTTTTCCCATTGTACTTGAGATAAATGAAGGGAGGAAGAAGTATGGAACATATTTTCCTACAATTTTTTTGTGTATGGAGAGTGGACTACCAAATTATTTATATTACACCACAAGGTAAAGAGTTGTTTGGAGAGACACATTCGGTGCATTTGTTTGCCCTAGTTCCTGWCCAGTGAATTTACCACCCAAATATACTTTTATTTGGAGCAGTTCCAAACTGTAWTGTCTAAATGAAAGAATAGAACCTTTATTTTGTAAATTAAAAGTGCCATTTTTTTTTGTAAATATTCTTGTGGATATGTATCATTTTTGTAAAAATAAATTCACATTAATTGAATGTCTTGTGGGTTTTTTTTTAATGTATATTTTCAGGTCATTTATTTATTATGTAATTCACCTACTTGTAGATTTCCAAATGGCAGAGTATGTTGTTGTTATGTTGCGTATCTGCTTTAATTTAAAGTCTATACGAGGTTTGGTCATTGCAAACACAAGAAAATGTGAAAAAGTACCTATCTGCACGGGCTGGCGTATTGCTGCTGAGTTTGCTGACCACCTGAAACGAGTTTTAGGTTGTCTTGCTTATGTCAATTAAGACACTGCATGCTCTTCCTGCCAAGAAGTGACATCTTTGCCGTGAAACTGTTTCCCTCTTCCTGCCTTGATGCCTTTCCCATAGCTGCTGCTTGCTGTCCCGTTCTCCCCGTTTCCCTCTTCGCCGGGGGTTAACACTGGTGCCCACAATGCCAAGTGCAGCAGCCCGAGTTACTCCGGAGCTGTCCTGCAGGACACCAAGGAGTGGGAATGCGTCTCCTGGAGGTGCAGCATCCCTTCTCACCTAGGCTGGGAATGAGGCAGGCTCCCTTGCCGACGGTCAATCCAAATTAAAAACTATGAATGCAGTGTTCCTGAGTGTTTAGCAGTGTAGGCTGGACAGGGCCAGGGCTCTGGGAACAATGAAAGGGCTGCCAGCTCAGTCTCCCGGTCAAAGCTGTTGGGAAAGCATTTTGTCCCAGATTTTTGTTGGGATACACTATCTGATTATCCAATTCCTAGTGGTTATCCTAGCCCATACTCAAGCTAAATGAACTCTTTAGGACATGGATGCTTTAGCATACATGGCAGAGAGAGCAGCCTTCGAAATAACCATTCCAAAGATTCAGGGAAGTTATTTATGGCTAGGTAGAATGCAGGATGTTACATCGATAAATGTTTTTACTAAATTCCTTTCTATTGTGCCAAAGTGTGCCTGTATCACAGCTTCTGTTGCTGTAAGTAGAGCCTATATGGAAGAGATTTTCCTGTCAGCTTGGCTACGCTACGCTGCCTCCTTCACCAACAGATGTTTGAAAGCACTTTTCCTTGGTAACTTTGCAGTAATAACATAAAGGATTTTGCTTTCATGAATATTTTTGGTAGGGATGTATCTCTGTCTCATAATCCCGCCTGGCACCGCTGCATGGATTCTGCCTTTGTCACACAGACGGGATGTGAAGCGGGTAGCTTACAAAATGTAAACACTTCCTTGGCTACAGTGCCATTTCTGCTCTGTGGGGAATATCGAAGTGCTGACGTGAAGTGAACTTGGTGCAATTCCTTGGTATTTGTTAAATTAAAGTGCAATAAGCTTCACGCGGGAAGCCGACACACGGCTCAGGCTGCTTTTGGAAGGGGCGGGTACAGTAAATTGGAAATGCTGTAACATGCCACACTTCAGGAAATAGCTAGGAAGTTAACTACTCAAAGGTAATTTTTCCCTGTTGCATTTAGCTTTAGAGCATGTATTTGATCAAAAAGCCTAATATGAAGTTTGCCCAGGCTGACTGGGCTGGTCATCTTCAACAGCCCAGAGGCAACTCCAGCAGTAAGAGCTGGTGCGACAAGGATGGGAATGATTTTGGAAACACCAACAGGCAGACAGTTTGTATTCCGCAGCGTGGTTCATTTCTCCGCTTCCCAGAGGTTAGTGCTGCCCTCATCTGATTCAGCAGGAATCACAGAACGCAGTCTGAACGATTTCTAAAAACCGGGTAACCGCGCGCGTGGCCACGGTGGCCTCTGTGCTTCGCACAGCCCCCCGGCGCCGGGGCTCCCCCCGGGGCTCTCCCCACGGGCGAGCGCGGCCCGCCGGGCAGGGCAGCTCCCCCCAGGCCCTTCCCCGCTCCCCCAGGGCGGTT
>NW_020454761.1:264205-337814 GCF_003342845.1 Nothoprocta perdicaria
CGGGCGGCCCTGTCCGCGCCCGGCGCCGGGCCCCTGCACGGGGTTCAGCCCTTCGTGCTGCCGCCGAGCCTGTGTCGGCCCTCGTGTTTCTGTCTTCCGGGGCTGCTCGGTCTCGTGGTGGGGCGGAAAGCGCCGCCCGATGCCCCGCGGCAGAGCTATGGAGGCCGGCCGGGGAATAGGCTGGTCCCGCTCTGCTAGAGGGGGTGTTGGAGTGTGGCGTTCCCTGGTATTTGGGAAACTCCCTGGGCCGGCTCCCATCAGGGGCCCCCTCATAATAAGCGGTGTTAAAGGCAGATTTGGGAAGGGTGCTGTGGTGGGAAAGGCTACATCCCAGTCTGCTTTAGAAAAAGAAAATGGGAGGAGCGGAAGGGATTCTGTGGTTTTGGGTTGGACAGAGACATTTTTTCAGTTTGCTTTTTGTAAGCAGAACCGAAAGCTTCTGGTTTTAACAAGGTGGGGGGGGGTAGGAAGGGAGACATCAAGTTACAGTGTTGGGGAAACAGTGTTGACCTGGTGACATTTTTTTTTCCCCTCCCACTCCTAGTAATTTTGAATATCTTTTTCTATAGCAGTATTTCGGACTTGAAAATGACCCCATAAAGGCTCTCTGTAGCCCGCAGCAGACAGTTGTGCTGTGAGGTGTCCTGAGGCATCAGCACTCGGCCCCTGACTTGCTCCTTGCAGCCTGGCCTTCCCAGGAGGCCTTTGCCTGGAGGAGATGCCGGAGTCTGTGAAGGCTCCGCGGCTGCTCGGGCGCCTTATGGTGCAGGGCATTGGGGTTATTGGGGTGAGGCACCGGGGGCCCTGCGGCTCTCCCTGGCCTGGGGTTGGGCACTGCTTGCCAAGGCTGCGTGGGCAGCTCCACGTGGTGCTTCTCCCGAAGGAACAACTCGCCCTGGGGCTGCTCTTCAGCTCYAGCTTCTTCCCTCCTTGCCTGGGGTGCGTACTGACGTTTTTGTTGCTCTTAGTAGTGGAATTTTCATGCGAGAAGCTGGGAAATTGGTGGGAGCTCTGTCTCTCTCCAGCAGSCGTAGCTGAGGCTGCGTGTGTGTGGCCAGGCTGGGGTGTGTGTGAGGGSTGCTTTACTTTTAAGTCTACCTTGTTTTTCCTGTCAATTGTCACAGCCTCTGAAGACAAAGCCCAAGGCGAGGCTCAATGACAGWGAAGTTGACTCAAGTGTATGTGTGTGTGGAGGGGGTGTTTGGACTAGCTGGCCTCCACGAGTAGCTTTCAATGTGAATTATTTCATGATTGTATTCTGTGATTAAAGATGTGTCAAAAGAAGTGAGCACTGATAGAGCAGCATGCCATTAAATACTTCAATGCAAAATATAATTGCAAGGTGATTAAAGCTAGTATGTTAGTCMAGTAAAAACTGGCTTTTGTTCATAATAAGAAATTTAATTATTTAGACTGGCAAGTTCAGTCGTCTTTTCT
Source organism: Nothoprocta perdicaria (assembly GCF_003342845.1). Classification (NCBI taxonomy): domain Eukaryota; kingdom Metazoa; phylum Chordata; class Aves; order Tinamiformes; family Tinamidae; genus Nothoprocta; species Nothoprocta perdicaria. The sequence continues at coordinate 265,643 of NW_020454761.1, forward strand.
CTCTGCTGATATTTAGCTTTCATTTTGTTTTGTTGTGTGCTTATAGTACGATATAATTAAAACACACGCAGCCACTGAAGTTGCTGCAACTTTTTTACGGTTTGTGGAGGAAAGCAGCTTCCCTAAAGAAAGTAAGCCATATCAAATGGCAGGATCAGGGAAAAAAAAAAAAAAAAAAGAAATGGATCTTCATGGATCTTCAAATATGCAGCTCATCTGTGTCCAAGAAATATAGTGTTGGCGAGTCTATATTGCACACATTTATTCTGCTGTCAAAAGAACTACAGATTTCAGCAGCCATCCTGGCAAAGGTGCTTGAAACCTCTGCTGCCCTGAGCTTTGAGTTAGGGAGCTCTAGTGTGAGTAGCTGCTCTCCTGGCCCTGTGGAGATACTGGATGGCGAGCAGTTGGGGGCAGGAAAACAAAACCTCTGGTTTTGGTGGGGTTTTTTTTTCTTTTTTTTTTTTTCTTTAAAGGCATCAGGGATCAATGTCGAAGGCAATAAGAAAAGTTTGAACTAGGTTTTTAAAATGCTCTGGTTCAATGAGTGAAACGTTTTGTGTAGATTGTTCTTCAGTGATGACAGGCTGCTTTTATCAGTATAAAATTGTGCGTGTACATTAGTGGCATATGGTAAATGGCCACAAAGAGAGTATCTCATGTAAGTGAGGAGAGCAGATAAAATGCTAAAAGTGCAGTTATCTGTATTCTTACTGCATATAGTCCTGTCCATATCCTAACCCTTTGGTCATCAGCCTTGGATCTCAGAGGTTGTTGCATTGGAAAACAAACCAAACTCTCAAAATACCAAAACAACAAAGGATTTCTCTTCAGAAGAATCAGAGCTCTTCATTTACAGTTCTTCTAGCTTGCAGGACAGGGTTTGCGCTGTGAGAGTCCCATGTAGCACCACAGATCTTGTAAGGAAGTACATTCTTTTCTGAAAATTGTGGTGTAAGAACGACCCTTCTGCACCAGTGTTTTTTTAACGCTTTGAGCCAGGCCTCACTTGAATTAACTTTGTCCATGYGCTCTGGGTAAGCTATTTATTTGTCGTTGTGGGAAGTTAAACCGGGAACTTAGAGCAAAAGAAGTGTAGTATTATCATATTAGCTATAATTAGCTGTTATGTCACTTCAAATAAGTTGAGCTTTCTGTTTATAGCCTCACAATAACTGTGCTGTGAAAACTGCCCCATTTATTTTGTTGATAGCTTTCTTTTGAAATATCAGCAGGACAGTGTAAGTGTCAACATGACTAATCCTTTTATTCTTGACCGTCTTAATCTGAATATTTTTTTCCACAGTGCTTTACATACTGTCCCTGATTATCACGCATCTAGCTACTAAAGCTTCTCTTTTTTTCCTAATATAGTTCTCTATTCTTGCTGTAAAAAATTGGCATAATAAATGATATTTCTGCTCACAGTTTAATGCAAAATCTTCATGAGCTGCCGKGTAAGTCGCATCTACTTTCAGATTCAAAAATAAAGCTGCTTTAAWTTATGGTAATAATAGAATTTCTAGTTTGCATGTTGATTGACAGATCCCTCATTTACAGGGGCAGCATGAGTTTTTGAAGTGCTAACAGAGGCATTGAGAGCATATGTTAGGAGGAAGAGGATGTTAAATAACCTTTCCGTGAAACCATGACAGGAARGTATCTTGGAGTCGGGGACATCTAATTGAATTTTGAATGACTTGACAGACAGTGATGCTGGACATCCTTGGGACCAGTACTTTGCCCTTCTCAGGGCAATCTATGTTTTGGAGATTGGAGTATGTACTACTGTTCATAGGAGGAAATGGTAGGGGAAAGCTTGTCCTTTTAAAAAGATTGCCATGCAGGATTGATAAAGGGACAAGTCTGGGGAGAAGAGGGCGAAGATGGGGTACATAGAATTAGTTTCTTCTTGGACCATGTCAACAGCAATTTACTGGAAAGATGTCAGCAAAACTTCTTTTTTCCCTGAAGGACATTTGAGTGGAATACAGGAACGTGTGCCAGTTGCGAAGGCAGAGGTAAAAGTACCTGTAAGCCACACATCTGAAAGCCCTGTTTGTAGGAGAGCTTCATTTATGACCACCTTGCCTGGTACTGTAGCTCTGTGAGTGCCCCAAGCAGTCACAACAGCCCTGTGAGCACAGTGTGGTCTTGTATGTAAGGTGGGGGTAACGAGAGGGGCTTCTTCCAGGAGAAATGGCCTTTTCCTGCTTCTACCTACTTGCATTGCACTGTGCGGAAGAATCGCTAGCTGCGGGATGAACACATTGAGGCAGCAGCTCAACCTTGCAGTTGTGCAGCCACTTCTCCCATACGAAGAGGGAGATAAGCAGTCACTCCAYTCCTGTTCTGTTTTACATCCCAGCCATCCCGTGTCCTCACCTTTCTCCCCGCTGTTGTGCTTGCTTGTGTGAAACATGAAACACAGCAGTTTTAAAGCAGTGAGAGCAATGACTTAAAATGAACTGTACCCATATGCTTACAAATAGCTCTTCTTCTGCACTGATATATTCCTTATGCTTATTGCTTCAGGCATTCACGAATGTTCACTCTACCCTCACTTGCCTRCAACTCTAGTTACTTAAGGCTTTTTCTCTTACGATATGTGTGTTCTTTAAATCTCAGTGTCATACAAATAAACAGCCTCTAACTGTGTGTCAGGAATTGCATAAATATTCCTCAGTTTATTGACGAAGAGGAAGTTACTGTTCACGTCTGCCAACTGTTGTGCATTTTGAGCAATACGGTTTATAGTGTAATGATCCAAGAGTAGCTGGTTTGGGTTCCTGTGTTCACTGAGCTTTTTTTTGTATGCTGTACTGAGCAGAACAGCATCATTTGTTTCACAAATGTGTGTGGATTCCTTGGCTTGATATATTATTTATAAAGTGCTGTAGAATACTACGCCTAATTTTAAATAGCCTTGGTGTTTAAAGCAGTAAGAGAAACCCATGTCACATCTAAACATAATTTTTTAAATGTTTTTCACTTAACATCCAGCTGTTCATTAAACAAGCTCTGTGTAGATTATGCCAAATTCTTAATTACGGAAGGTGACATCTGGGAATGAAAATGAAGGCTAATTTCTATTTTAAGATATAGAAGCAGGTTTAAGCCCAGCATGATAGTCTGGGCTGATGTAGCAAATCCTTAGTTATTTTTTCTGAGATCTGTTGAACCATGTACTATTTAGATAGTGTGACTTTAGAAGGAAGACAATTTCTTCTTTATTTTCCCCTGTCTTCCAATTACATTAACCTTTTGAGCTTTATTATAAAATTTCTCATACTTAATCTTTACTGTGATGTAAGACTAGAAAGAGCAATTCACAGAAAAAAACTTATTCAACAATAAATGGTTATAGTGCTCATACCTCAAAACTATGCACAGATTTCTTAAGTAGCTGCATTAGTTTAAATGCACTTTTTTGTTGTTGTTGTTTTGTTTTTAAACTGGTGTGTATTGCACAAGTGAATTACTTCCAGAGAAGCCCGCTGCATTGACATGGGTGTCTTCCATCCCTGTATGGGGTCCGACAGGTTTGGCAACATTGGCGGAATGAATGAAACTCCTCAGACTTCACAAGCATTGTGTTTCGTAGCAGTCAGGTTGTATGGGGAGGCTGTAGTGGGGATGTGTGTGCTTTTTGTCCACCTGAGATCTCCGGGTCAGTTGAAATTTGGACATTTGGGCATACTGGGTRTATGTACACTACTGTTGCAGTGTGTTCTTCCCTTAAAGGATATTATATCTGAATCAAGATACGTTATCGTGATGCAGCAGCTATACTGGTAGCAGTAGTATATCCCGTCAGCAGGAACTTCATAGCCCAATCATTAAAACTGGGCAGCTTCTTTTTGCTCAAGGCCATGGGTTAAATATCAATGGCCTTTGGATGTAGCTCTGCCRGGGGACAAGTTAGGGGTCCTGATGGCTGGTGCCCACAAATGCTGCCTCTCATAAGAGTACTTCTTAACCCATTCTAGTTGAAGTTGGCCAAATGCAATGAATTCAAATAGTCCCTTGCTAATTAATTTTGACAAAGTATAGAGAAAATGCTGGTATACACAAAGTGAGCAAGAGGCAGGGAAGGGGGCTGACTGGGCGAGGGAAACTGGTGCCACTCTCCCACCGCTAAAGCGGCTCCCAGAGGTGCCTGTTTGAAGTAGCAGTAGAGAATGATGGGCAGTGATGCACCAGCAAGCTGGGGTTAGTGAAACTGATGTATTTAAAAATAATTTTGACTCTTTTTGCCAGAAAAACTCATTTAATAAGGGCATAAATAAGCAATACTTGCTTAGGAGCTACACAGAGATTAAAGTTTCTTTTCATTTGAGTCTGAAGATTAAAGAGAAAAGGCCTTTTAAGTAATACAGAAAATCTGTAATGCTCATCTTGAGTCAAAATGACTGCTTTTAGGGGCTTCTAATAAATGGGACTACTTCAAAAGAAAAKGCATATATAATCTTCAGCTTCATAGATCTTTGAAATACCTTTTTTTTTGTTGTTGTTCTGTGATAAGTAATATTATCAGTCACTGAAGAAATAAGTTCAAAAGCTCACGTGGTGATTATATCTGGTAACATAGGTCTAATGGTATCTTCCAAGTAAGCCGTTTGCCCTGGCCCTAGAACTTACCATTGCTGACAAAAAGTGCATACAGGTCACCACAAACTACACAGCTGCAGGAAGAGAAGACACTGGGTAGCTGGAGAGGCAAGGATCTAGTCATGGTGGCAGTCTAAATGCTGACAGTTTTCTGTAGGCAGTGCAGCTTCTTTAAGCAGAACTGAAGGAAAATCATGTATTGGTTTTATGTAGTTTTTAGAAAGGGCCTGTACAATCTTAATGGCCACTGCTAAAGGTTAGAGAAACATTCCCAAAGGACTTGCAAGCAAGGAATGGTGTCCCTGAGTGCATTTCTTCATCTCTTCACTTTCAGTATGAAGTTCCTGAAAAAATGGAGAGGAACTTGTCTGATGYGAGAAAGAGGAACCAATGGAGCAGTTGAATGAAAGTGGTATCGTGGTAGAAATCAATGAGTGAGGAGAATAATTTTCAGAAGCGTGCCGAGTAAGATATGGATGAGGTAAAAGTTGGCTCTGTGAGCTTAGTTAATGGCTTTTCTTAGTATTTGATAGATTTATTGACAGGAGTTTGGGCTCTCTTATCCTCTCCGCCTCCTCTTGCAGTTATATTATGGTTTACAGTTAATTCTTTTTTTATATATATTTGCTTGTGGGATGTTTTAAGATGATCATAAAAGTATGTGGATTTTGTTTCATGTTGTGCTTTCCAAACTTTTTGAATTCCAGATGCTGTTGCTTTATTTTTATGGATAGGTTTAGAAAGGAAACATAAATGTGGTTAAAAATCTTTAGCGGCTGAATAAAGTTTGGCTCCTTTCCTTGAAAGAAGGGCAGAACAGTTTGAATCAAGAAAATATTTGAACCAATCTATTTGTTTTTCCACTATTAATATAGAAAACAATAATGCCTTGAAAGTATGTGGCAAGATTTGGGCAAGTCTGGAATAAATAAGCTTTTCTGAAATCAGTTCACCTTAGGTGAACATCTTTAAGTTTACTTGCAGTTATCAAAGCCCCAAAGGCAGGCTGTGGCTGGAGTTAATCTAAATGTTTTTATTTCCTGGGAAGTTTAAAGTTGGCTCTAAGGAATTTAGAGAACATTGCCCAGGTGACTCCAAGTTTAGAATGCCTTAATTGCAAGTCTGGTGTGATACTGGTTCAGTATTTGGGAATTCTGAAGGAGAGATTTAGGAAAAGAAGCTTTTAAAGTATGAAAATGTGTGATGCTTAACATAATACAAAATGTAACTTTACATAATACAAGAAAGCTAAAACATTTTTTTCTTTTTGTTTAATACATGGCAGGGATTTCTAAAGTGTGATTATGCGTACCTGACGTAAGTGTAATATAGATACGTTAGGTAAGTTAAAAGGTGAAGTATTAAGCTCGTTATAACATCCCAAAGTTTCTTATGAACTTGTCTGTAGCTAATTCTAGTTGACATATCTTAGCTTCTCACCTCTCCAGTGACAAGGTGCACAGCCCAGCAGGTCGTGGTTGTTCTAAGAGGCAGCCTTGCTGCTTTGCTGAACTGGAAGTGGTGCTTGTCTGACTCCACGGGGAGCTTTTTCAGCCAGCTGAACAGGATGAAAATAAAGGRTATGGTTTTGCTGTGCAGATGAAACAAATTAACAGCTCCCCACCATTAAAAATGGAAAGAGATTTTAATCTCCTTTCTCATCTTCCTTTTGATTTTTTCCTTTGACATCTACCACGTGTTATTTCTTTTGGCTGCTCTGGAGTTAGTGTAATTGCAAAGCAGAGGGATTCAGCATGTTGGGTTTGCAGATGTTTGGTGCTTCTCTGCTAGGTCAATTATCTGTCATTTTAGAAGGTTGAAGGGGCTTAGTACATGACCAGAGTTTGCTCAAGATGAGCAGCACCTTCTCCCCATGGCTGAGCTACAAGGAGGACCACCACCCTGCAGCTGAGCTGTGGTTCTGCTCAAGCTGCCTTTGAAACCATATCCTGACCCTACAAATCAGAAAGAAGCTTCTGCCAGTTCAGTTTCAACTGACTCCTTAGCAGACTTGGTGTATATCAGTGCTTGCACAAGGGCAAGATTAAGAAGTGAGACAAAAATGGGGCAGTGGGATAGAAATGCCTGTTTCACCTAGCCATTTCATCAGATTACTTGTCATTAAATGGTGTCTGAAAGTCTGTAAATTAGGTACTGAATTTTATGGGTTTTTTGTTTTTTTTTTTTTTTTTTTTTTTTGCCCATGTGGATGACGTTCTTCAGAGCAAGGTCGCTCAATACGCTGGATTTTAGCAATAAAGCATTTCAGTGCAAAGTAAAATAGAAGAAAAGGACAAAGCTACTACATGTGCTTATGCACCTGGAGGTTGCAAGCGTTAAAGTGCATGGGGAATTTCAGCTCTTCAGGCCAAAATTAGGCCTAAAATCTTTTACTTCTGCAGGAGGTCTGGACRTCTGCACAGCCGGTGGTGGTTGCTGGGCATTGCTGTTTATTGCATGGCATTTTGGCACAAACAGCARTGAGAGACTCCCGAGTGTTGCACTGATCTCCATCTCTGGTGATTTCCGTAACCAATTCAGGAGTAGCTTCACCCACACGTACGCTGGGGGTGAGAAGACTAGATGGAGACTTCACTCAGTAGGGTGTGCCAAGTTGCAACCTCTTCTCCAGATTCCACTTCATAGTCAGAGATCAGCCTTGTTTGTGTGGTTGAAGCACTGTTCACACAGGTTTGCTGCAAGTGAGAGGCACAGGGCTCTTSTGGATAAAGTTTCCAAGGTTATCCCTTCCCCTGGCTTCTCCCTCTGACAGTTACTTGCCTTGTGTCTGGGATACTGCTTTGCTGCACATATATTCCTTCACTGAATTATTGTGAAGTGAAGCACAATATTTTAAACATCTTTCAGCATTTATTTCAACTGGTTTGTTGTTTGGCTAGTACATTCTAGCTGTGAGGGCCGTAGCATCCAGCTTAAGGGAACTAACTAGTAGGTGCAAAGTGTTTCCTTAAACAAGACACTGTTTGATTCCCAAGGCCCCACTTTATTCCCCTCAGAGGCAACCATGYAGTAGTGTACATCGAAACTGCTAAGGGATTTAACTAAAGGATCCATGGGATGAACAGTAGAAAACCTTTTCGCTCTGGTTTGAGGCTTCAGGGTCCCCATAGGTTTGGGACTTAAGTAAATTTGTACTTCAAACTCATAGCTGTGGAATCCATGTCTAAATATGATCAAGAGTTTAAGTTTCAAAATGAATTTCCTGATTATTTTTGCAGTGTTTATAGTTATCTGTAAGGAACTATAGAAAAAAAGTGTATATTTTTCATATGATGCCCTGTCAAGGATAGGACTTAGCACTTATACCGAAACTAACATTCTTAAGGGTGGCTTTCTGCGGTGGTTGAGCTTTCTGATATGAAGATGTCGTTTGGTTGCCTTTATCGCGTTTTTGAGAGCGGAAACATTTGTAGGTCAAGGACAAAACCCACCTTATATGTGTTTCAAGTGGAGAKAGTCTGTTCAAGTCCTTAAATAGCTGAACTTGAAACCTCTTGTAAACCTACACTCCTCATTCCTGCTTCTGTGAATCACATTTTGAGAGCTTTTCTGACCAATAAGATTTTCCMAAACGGGGCAAGACAGGAGTGTTTTTTTGTTAAACCTAATGAAATTACAGTGAACTTGGAAGGCCTGATAGATCAATATTCCTTAAACAATCACCACCCTTCAAATATTTTGTTTTTAAAATATTTTATCAGTGGATTTGCACCTCAGTATCCTTTGATTTAAAATTTGCTCTATTTTCATGGCATTTAGACTGTATCATTGAAGTCGTGTTTCTCTTGGGAGCTGTACCTGTATAGATCTGGGCACCCAGCTTGAGCAAACCATTTTTGTGTTCTGAATCGGGTAAACCTTCCTATTGAAACTCTGATCCAGTGTGTCCATCCTCTGCACAGAGTGAGGGGGCTTCTCCATTGCAGTGTGTCTTGGAAGAAGCCACCAGACAGGACAGCCTTCACGTTCACTGTTCTTCTAGCTAAGACTTCTAGGACATTCTTCTAGTTTACTCACAGAGCTTGCAGAGAGGCAGACATTTACCCTGTTTCCCTTTTAAAGTGTTTTAAATATTACTTTCCAGTAACTCAACCATTTTAAAAGCCTGCTGCAGTAGATGGAGAAACTGCCTTTAGTAGTATTGAAGATTTATAGGTTGGAATGCATTTATTCCAGTAAATGCAGCTAAAGCTGTTTTACAGCCAGCATTTAAGCAGGTTTAAGTACTTTATAGTGCTTTAGCTGCCTAAAGTACTTGAAGGGAATATGTATCTCAACAAGCACTTAACATTACACTACTGTGAGTTTCTTTCCCCAGGTTGCAGCATCAATATATACTGCATGACCTGCCATGCTTTCCTGGGTGCACAGACACTTATAAAACTTGCAGTCTTTGTTATGAAATAAAGGATTTCTTTTTCTCTTGCCCTTTTATGCTCTGAAGAGAGCGGTGACGCATGTGGCCCCAGGGGCTTGGCCCTAGCAAACACATGTGGCCTGGCCTGCAAACGTGATGTGCCTGTGTCGTGCCCGCAAAGAGGCTGGGGAAGTTACGATGCCAACGGAGACTTGTGAATCAGATGTTGGTGGGGCCAAGCGTAGCCTGGTTCTGAGAAACCTGGCATGGAGAAATGGAGGAAAAGTACAAATTTCACATGACTCTGTGAACTGCACTTCTTGCACTTCTTTGTGGACAGTGAAAATCCATGTGGTTTCAAAACGGCATTCTGGCTTAGGATTTATTTAAATTCAGGGTGAATTTTTAATTGTTTTCAAGCAATTTAGTGAAGCCATATTTGGCTGAAGAAGGCACATTAAATGTTCTTTGCAGCCCTCTGTGCAGAATAGTAGCTGTAACTCAGTTTTGGGATATCATCAAATCTTTTGTGTAAGACTGCATTTGGGGGGGGGGTTGAGTTCTTCCTATCTTGAAAGCTTTACAGTTAACATAAGTAGTTCATTGTAGTATAAATTATAATACATAAATTGTTCCTTAGCTAATGAGAGGCAGCTATGGCCTGGGGAAAGCAGCAGATGCTGCTGCGGGAGCCTGGCCTGCTGGCCCGGCAGGCACAAGCTGGGGCCCAAACGCGCCGCCAGCCCCGCAGGGAAGCGGCGCTGCTGGGAGGCCCGCGAAGGAAGCGGTGGAAAACGAGGTGTAACGGGGCACGGCAAGGCTAGAGGCCCATTAAATCGAAGCAGCCCTTCGGAAGCAAGAACACAGTAAATGTAACATCAGATGTTTTATGGATTTTGAAGAGAGAAGGATGCTACAGTTACAGGAGAAAATGCTTTTCTTCCTAAAAAGTCTTACAAGTCATGGAGCAACCAGAGCAGGGTGCTGAGTACAGTGGGAGCTGGGGTTGCTGCAAGGCTGCCTGGGCCCTGCTAATTTGAAATTTCATGCAAAAATAACTTTACTCCAGAGATTAGCTAAGCTTTACATTGTAGGGAGTAGCAGGTTCCATTCCTGTTGGGATTTGATCAGCGCCTATTACCTGGCGGACCAAAATCCGCTAGTGAGCGGAAAGGTCTGTGGTACATGGTACCTTATTGCAGGGATGATAGCTAGTTATAAATAAACTCATTTGAAACTCTTACRAAATAACAGCACTGTTTTTCTTGCATTCTTTCTAAAAGTAGCTTTGACGATTACGTTTCTCATAAATAGAAAATTTTCCCTTCTTAGAAATGTGGTGTGAGGCAGAAGACATATCCCTATCAGTCACCTAATCCCACAGTACCTTTGCTTCTGGAATAAAGTCACTACTATGGCCTCTTTTCTATCATCAGTGTTTTATCTTTGATGCTGTGTATTACTTTTTTCATCCTCTATTTCTTGTTTTCTCACCAGATTAATCAATTAAAAYTAAAAATAAAGGTGCATCTTAACTTCTCTAAGAACAAACTGGAACAGGCTGCAGAGCTGTGGAGAGATCTAAGAGCCTTGGGACATGGGTCCACGTCTGGCTTTGAGCTTCTGCAGATCATAGAATGCTTAAGGTTGGAAGGGACCTCTAGAAAGCAGCTAGTCCAACCCCCCTGCGCACGCAGGGTCACCTGGAGCGCGTGGCACAGGGCTGCATCCAAGCGGGTTTGGAAGATCTCCAAAGAAGGAGACTCCACAACCTCTCTGGGCAGCCTGTCCAGGGCTCTGTCACCCTCACTGTTAAGAATTCTTTTTTCCTTAAATTTCTGTGATTCTCTTGGTGATTCAGTTTGTGGACATTTCCTCTAGTCCTGTGAGTGGCTGCCACTGAGAAGAGGCTGGTCCCATCTTCCTCACTCCCCACCTTGAGGTATTTATAGACACTGATCAGGTCCCCCCTCAGCCTTCTCTTCTCCAGGCTGAACAGACCCAGCTCTCTCAGCCTTTGCTCATAGGGCAGATGTTCCAGGCCCCTGATCATCCTSGTAGCCCTGCGCTGGACTCTCTCCAGCAGCTCCACATCCCTCTTGTACTGGGGAGCCCAGAACTGGACGCAGTGCTCCAGGCGTGGCCTCACCAGGGCTGCGTGGAGCGGGATGATCACCCCCTTGACCTGCTGGAGACGCTGGATCAGGGCTGTGGAGAGAGGAGAGGAAGCTGGAGCTGTGCGGTGCCTGTGTGGCCGCAGCCTTGCGCGCACGCGGCGGAGAGCCCGAGTCCCTCCCTGGCCTGAGGGGCAGCACAGGCAAGAATGAAGCTTCACCACTGGCTGGGAACCCGGCCCAAGGACGGGGCTGCCCCGTTGGGTGGCAGGATGGATTTGGATCAGGTGGTAATGACACCTTGGTGTTAGAAAGAGAAGAGCCTTCCTGCTCGTTAGTAGTGTGATGGAAGTCATGCAGGAGGTCTGGAGAAACCAGTTCTCTTCATCTTTTATTCCCTGAGTTTGTGTAGAAAGCATTAATGTGCCTCTGTTCATTCAGTGTCCGTGTATGGCAGAGAACACTGTAAATACAGGGAATCTTTAGCTACAACTTGGCAGTTCCTGAGGTACCCTAGGTAGGACTCTTCTCTTTGCTTAATGTTTGTGCCAGTTTCCGAGAGTCATTTTCGAGTTTTTGTGAGTTTGATATTTTCAGTATTTGACTGAAATCTTTGAGAACCTGTAAATTAGCTTATCCTTTCCCTGCACTATATTGTTGATTTTCATGTTACCATGTTAGTGCAAGACAACTCTAGCACTAATAATTGGAATTGAATTTTCTCATTGGAGTGGGCTAATTCTGCCAAAGCACCSTCATGGTTAGAGAAGTATCAAATAACTGTAGCCTGTGCTGGTGAAAGCTGGCAAGCTGAGGCACCCCTGCAGTAGCAGAAATTCTAGCAAGGTGAAAGGATGACAAGTCAAGTGTATTTGTTAACTACTTTTTGGCATATGTGGCTATTTAATATTCTAACGTTTTGTGTGGTAATACTATTGCTGCATGTTAAAATAATTTTTTTCATAGTATATTTTTAGAAAAAGGCATCTTGTAGACTGGCATCACTTATTCTTGTATTCTTACAGGAATATGAATGTCAGTATTAAACATTTTATGACCGCAACTGAAGCAAAGTAAATTTAGTATATAGACAAATTCTTTAGTCTTCGTCTCATGAAAGGCAGATAAAGTGTGTTTAATACAGCTTTTGACAGAAAATTAAATATTTATGGTACTCATAACTTGTTTTACATGCTGCCTAATATATATTTATAGACAGAGATCCAAACAGAGATTGATTTAAATACTTAATACTGTATTAAATTAGTGTCTGCTAAATCCTGCAAAGTTCTTAGGAAGATTTGGACACCTCACACTAGCAGTTTTGGTGGCAGAACAGTCAACTTAGTTTCCTTGTTTGTTTTTTGTTAAATGATCTGGGGGTTTTATTGCATCCGATAATGTCTTATATTAATTACAAAATAAACCTTTAAACACTCCTCTTAATACTATAAAATCAGGAGGAGCTCAGAAGAATTTGTGCTTTTTTCCTTGCCATGTATCAACGAAGTTTTTGGCCACGTTCCACTTTCTGAGAGGTTGATGAAGGCGCTGCGGATGCCCTGGCCCACACCACCCTGCACGGAGTTTCATGGATTGTTGCTTTGGGGAAGAATAGCAGAATTCCATGCACATTACCTGTGTAAAAGGATACCAGGTTTGCAAATGGAAACTGAGTGATTACTTTGAGACCAAAATTGAGCTTTAAATTCTGCGGGAAATTCTTTATTTAGGTGGACTGCTTTTCCCCAAGGCTTGTTYGCTGTTGAGGCTCCAGGTGTTAAGCATCTTCTTTCCTTTCTTTGACAGGAAATTCTGGTGATTAACGATCATGACAACCGTAGAGGAACTGGCCCATCAAATTATTGAACAGCAAATGGGAGAGGTACATAAGCTCGGAGTCCTATTTAAAAAACATTGAGTAATAAAATATACAGACAGATTAATAATAATAATAATAATAATAAAAGCCACAAAAGGAAGTATTTTTTAGTACACCTAAGACACCAAAAGACCCTCCCTTGGAAGAACTTGCTATGTCCAAATGTCTTAACTTTATGCAGCAAACTGTTTCTTGCCAAAGTTTATCCCATCAATATGAAGCTAAGGGAAAAGCAAGAGTGCTTCTAGTACGTGACTGGTTCTCCAGCTGCACTGTTGAGCCTGTGCTGGTCTCCAGAGAGCTCTCTACTTGCCTAACAATTGCTCTGCTCACTTTTAGTTACAAATTTGCAGTCAAAGGAGTTGTGGTAGCTACTTCCATTTCCAGTCCAGCAGTTGCTTCAATTGTTATTCTTTTTTTCTGCTCTTCTAATTAAARGTTGGCAGTGCTCTTAACATTGTAAAACATCAGTAGATACTTGTAAAATAGGAAGAATTCAGTTCTTGTTTCTGACAGCTTCTATTTTAATGTTCTATGACCTGTGAGGTGCAGTCAGAGCATGTCTACAGATGCACAAGTAAACTGTAGATGTGGGCAAGTATATACATAGTTCTCTCAAATTTTCTTATAGCATGATATATTTTAAGTTAGTGCTGCTTTAAATAGAATTAAAAAATGGTATTTAATAACTTGAAACATCCACTCTTGCTTTCTACTCTGTGTGTTGCCACACCAGGTACCACACCAGACTGGAAAGCAAGAGTGGATGTTTMAAGACTGATACTACACTAGATTTTTAAAGTAATTTTAGTTCCTTTTGGTCTTCATTTTGAACAAAAAGATGGGGGGGAATGATCCTGTTTTCTGTAAATTCCAATGCTTTTCATTATTGTAGCATCTGAACCGGTGCAGCTACCTCAAAGGACAGGAGTGTCGCGCGGGGTGGAACAGTCGCCCTCTCCCTGTGCCCCTTGCCAGGGCAGCAGGGTGTCAGGCGTGGTTTTATCCACGCGCCGCGTTTCTTTGGGAAGGGCTCCATACCGTGTGGCTGTATTGCACGCTGCACGAAAGAGCGTTGTAGTCAAAGCGAGCCGAAGCCCTTGGAGAAGAGGATGGGGATGGGTTTTATGCTGTATCTTGCTCTCGGGGAAATGTTTCTCTGCATTGTGGTTCTGCTGCCCATTAGGAGCTTGTGCCARACCTGGAGTCTTGAACTAGTTACCTGCCTGGCAAAGTTCCTAGCGARTGGGAGCGTTGAGAAACGGATTTGAAGCTCTGTGGAAAGCGTTTTTAGTAGCACCTCTAAACTCTTGAATGTTGAAGTGGCTTTAATTGTATTTACTAGTGAGATTGATGCAAGTGAAACATGAAGGATGAAAAAACAGGTTTTCTGTTTCTTGAAAAATGGAAGATGCTCCTATATCTCATTAGAATAATCATCATAATTGTTCTGTAATGTAGTTTTGATTTCTTTAGAATGGAAATGCTTGTTTGTGAAGCATTTTGAAATATGAAACTATTATGAGCATGTTTTTTTTTTTTTGTGATTTTTATTTGTTATTTTACTTTTTTTGCTTCAGTAAAACCTTTCCTTCTTTGTAGAAGTTAGACTGCCAGGTAGACAGTTTATGGGAATGAAGGCAGTTTCACCTTCTGCAGCACGTAGGTTTTGACCCTTGGAAGGACCACGTGTCAAGCAGTCCTGGGAGCCGTAGCTAGTTTTGTAAAGCAAGGAGCAAGTCGCACAAAGCCTGAGTGCCTCTCCGTCACCGCTTGTCACCTCAAGGGTGACAAGAGGCAGAGTTTCTGTGCTCATTTGCGTCTCTTGCAAGCTCCAGGTCTTGCTGTATAGGGGACTCTCCTTGTCCTTTACTGCTGAGCAAAGCATTAGGTGAGCTGTTTGAGTACTGACTGTATTTGTAGTTAGGAAAACCTTATGCTTTTGGAAACTGGTGTTCAAACGGCTCGGGTGGTAGTTTAACAGGTGATGCCTTTGATTCTGYTGGCAGGTGAAGTGGGGCCTGCAGCAGCCTAATCCCACCCATGCATTTGTTTTGATGCATCTTGGTGTCGAGGGCTCCTGGGTTGATGTTTTGTTCTAGGTTAAGAACAGCCTCCCTCTGTCTGTCTTTTGCTGGGCTGCTTTCTAGCCCTGAGCCTAGTGTAGATCYCTGCACACCTGAAAAACCAGTTTTGCCTGACGAGCTAAAGGAAGAGCAGCTGAGACCGTGCTGAAAGCAACACTTGTCTGGAGGGAGTCCTCCCACCAGCCTTCCCCTTCCCACTCCCTTGGGCGGCTTCCCTCTCCCTTGGGCGGCTGCTAGGCTGGAACCCCGGCGTGCGCGCAGCAAAACCCTGCAAGGGCAGCAGCGCTTCCGCCAGCCGCTGACCCCGCGCCCTGGCTGCACACGCAGCCCTGTATCCTGAGTATAAATTCTGGAAAAATAAAACAATGGTTGAATAGGAATAATTTTGTAGTAGTGTTGTATTATTAATACCTTTGCCTTATACCTTGTTAAGGAATTATAAGTATTCATAATAGTTAAAGCACTTCCACAAACTGTCTCCCAGCATTCGTACAGAAGTTTAAAATTGTTTAAGACACRCATTTCATGCATTTATTCTGACTTTCTCCATAGTTTCCCAGTAACTTGTGTTTCATGGTTTAAGGCTTAATGGGACCGAAAAGGACAAATGCCGTGTTCCRGCATGAAAACTCTTTTGTCATCTTTACTAAAGCATTAAGGTAAAACATGTTAGTGCAGATGGGGCCCAGCTTTGATAAACGATCCTGCTGGGTATCTCTCTYGGACATATCAGCAGTTACAATTCAAAAAATATTCAATCTGATTACATGGCTTTGTCAACAACGTATAGTTCTGCCAAACATGTTGCTCAGTTTTGTGTTGGAAGGTATTTTCAAATGGCTTTAAGAGACTGAAATTAGAATTTTCTGATCTGCAAAGTTGGGGTGTTAAATCAGACCTCAGGCATTTGCATTATGTATGGAGTAAAAGCATCACACTGAGCAAAGCCCTTGGCACAATAATCAGAAGTGATGAAAGGATATAGTAATCCTGTAGTACGTCCGTTTTGTCAGTCCTTTGTATTTGTTTCTTGCCTCTAGATTACCCGTTCCCGAGAAGCTGTTAMACAAACACTAATGGATGGGTCGGCACAACGGATACAGATTGTCCCTGCGGATTCCGGCCTCTCTCTACCGCAGCGCATACAGGTATGTCCACCCAGGGTGTCCCACGACTGCTCTCTGCCAGTTTTTGTGTACAATTCTTTTTTATTTATTTTATTCGGTGTATTGATGCAGCTCATAAAAAGTACTGGCAAGCAAAGGCCCGAGAAGTGCATCAAGGGATGTTTGTTGGCTGCGCCAACAAGATGTATAACCAATGTTATATACATCCCTCTATACTACTTTGCAGCCTGGTGAGATGATGATCTCCTGAATTCAGTGAAGAGCAGGAAGTTTTTTGGCAGTGTGGATAGTTAAACCATAGTCAACACAGATCTATGGTTAAGGAGGTGAGGAGAATTTTGGGAACAGGAACCTACTTCGCATCCGTGGAAGACCATGCAGGTTCCTGCAAGCATTTTCTTTTTTTTTTTTTTTTTATTTCCTCTTATAGAAAAATATCAACTGCAGAATAAATTTTAAAATGTTCTCAGGTCTCTTGTTGTTCAGAGAGGCGCTCCAGGTGAGCCAGCTGCCAGTGCAATCTTGGCTGCTTCTGCTTTGGTCCCTTCACTCCGCAGTGTTTTTGCTGATACTTCCTGTTTCGGTGCATTGCATTCAAGCTTTGTGCTACCTCCCAAGGCTGTTTGTAGCTCCTCCCTGCCCCAACATGATATTTTGTTTTATTTTATCACCTCTCTGCCTCTACACTTCCTCATGGTGCCAGTGTTAACCTATCCAGCAGATCTTTATTCTTTCAGTTACCTCCAAGACTTACCTATTAGCCTTTACTTTGTGTACGGCAGTGCCCTTGCAAACCTAGTTAATGTTAATAATTGGTGTCTCCTCCTGGTTTTCCCCAGCTCAACTGTGTAAGCTATAATGCCCCTTGCAATGTAATTTACATGTACGTTTAATGTGACCTCTGCATTGGGAGCTGAATGTGGGACAAATTATCCAAAGCAACGAACCTTTATTTTTGGGCAGCAAGACAGACAACTCTGATGGTCCAAAGTTAGTTGGAGGCTTCTGAACCCTTGTGTGGCAGCCACTGAGGCAGGGAAGAGAGGACTGTGTTTGGGAAGGGACTGCACTGCTGCAGATCTGATGAACGTGGAAGAATTGTATTTCTGAAGATTGTTCTGAGGATTTTTCAGAGGCCTTTATGTAGCTTTCATCTTCTTGGGAAGCTCTGGAAGATCCCATATTTCACAGCTACCTTGTCCTGGGTCTTTTATCACCACTCTCATTGCTTCTTGCTTCAAAATGGGTAGTGAGCCCTCTGGGAGGGGGATTGTGCCTTGGTACCTGTGGAACAACGCTTACCAGAGCAGGAAGCTTCCTGCAGCGGGCTCTACAAACACAGCAACACTATAAATAATAATAAATTAGATATGAGGGAGAATTTAGTAATGAAAACTTGGCAAAAAGCAGAATTTGTAGTCAAAAGTAAGCTCTTCGTAGGAGAAGTACATAACAGTTCAATAAGATGTTCAAAAGGAATATGTTAAATTGGTTCATTTGGGGTTTATAATTTCAGTTACTATCTTTTGCTTTATGTGACTTCTTAAAATATAAAATGCTACCTAAAATGTTCTTCAAAACATGTTTCACTAGCCCCTCTTTTTAGGGGGCTTCAACATTTTGAGTTTGAGGATCAAAGTTGATTGCCACGTCTATTCCTAAATGGACGTTTTTGTTCAAAACCAATTCTGTTATAAACTAGTGGACTCTGCATATGTTTAGAAACTTTTTTTTTTCTAAAACACAAACACTGGCTTATGTAGGTAAACAATTCATTGAAATAATATTCAAATAGAGGTCAAGACTTCTTTAAAAAAAGACTTAGGAAGCTATTAAAGAAAATAAAAGTATCTTCTGCTACCATCAAGATGCTTAAATGAAAGACATGAGGAAAATATACTTCTTAGGAGGATAATCCTGAATTACTATACTTTATTTTATAATCTAATCTCTATAGCCACATTGAGTTTCACATTATTGGGAAAGATAATGTGTTGTCATTGAACCCTGATGGATCCCTTGAGAAGATAAGTGATTTTTCTTCCCTCTTTACTGAGCATTCKCAACTTGCAAGTTGTTACACTTTGGTCAGCTCCGCTTTCCAAGCCTGTTTGTGATTTACATGGAGTTTATATGGGTTTATGACCATAAGAGGCCAACTGCAGACTGTTCTTACAACAGAAAGCAGTTTAAGCAGTATCCCTTGCAGCTACCACCTTTCAGAGCTGCAGAAGGCACTTATGCAGATTAGACATCTTTGAATGCATAAAATAACAGATCACTCAGCTTCTACTACCCTRTGCAGCAGGATCTACTTGGGCATTGCCCTAGATTGCCAGGAAATCACTTGAAGAAATGGGACACTRTCTGAAATTATTTTTATGAATTACCCATGGTTATTCCGCCTGCCATCCTGCTGTAATTATCTTTGAGTGAAGTATGGAGATGGACTTTTATAGGAAAGCATGTTGTTTCAGACATGGTGTAAATTCTCATCTATTTTCAGAGTTTAACATAAATAATCAAAAATACTTTTATCTTCAGCTCAAATTTGCTTGTTAAGCTGACAAAATAGAGATTTCTTGTGTGAACTTAGACCTCATTCAATTTCTGTGTGCACCCGTTTTCCACCTAGGAAATATGTATGCTATTGCAGCCCTTATGTGAAGCTCATGAAGGCATAATAAATTTTRATAATTTGTAATAGTAATAAGGACCGTGCAAGTGTTAGGGATAGATTGATAAGCATTAATGTTTGGTTATTAAAACTCTTACMTTGGGCTCGTTTCACTGATTTGTAATTCAAAAGTGTTTTGCAGGAAATGGTGTTCGTAGAGTGTYTCTCTTTAGTCTTCAGAATTAACGAGGCAGTTTTTTGGCGGAGGGGCAGACGCTCCTGCTTTGCAAATGCCCAGGGCAAAAGTCCTGTCGTGCCCAGGGCCCAGGCCGGGTGCAAAGAGTGAACTTAAATTGCCGTAACGTTTTGAGATGAATGTATTGTTAGATTGTCACAGATCAGCAGACGGGCCAGAAGATTCAGATTGTTACAGCCCTCGATCAGAGCTCAGCAGGCAAGCAGTTCATCCTAACAAATCATGATGGCTCTACCCCGAGCAAGGTGATCCTTGCCAGACAAGATTCCACTCCAGGAAAAGTTTTCCTAGCAACTCCAGATGCTGCAGGTGTCAACCAACTGTTTTTTGCATCCCCTGATATATCTGCACAACACATCCAGGTAGAGAATCCACTTTATTTCCTAATATTGCTTGAAATGGGATAAGAAGAGATGTTTTATTTCTGAAAATGTCTGGGTTCTCCTTTTTTGAACTTTTTTTTTCACCTAAATATTTTTCCTTGCATTAGGACATGACACAAATGCTTAGACATTATGAAGAAAAAGAGTTGCATTTTTCTGTAAATTTGTTCCTTTATAAATTAATACCCTGGCTCATGAGGTTAGAAAGGCTGTTGTYGTTTTTGTCATTTCCAGCTCTTGCCACCCTGACAGTCCTTCTTACTGCTTCATCGATTCTCCATCTGTTTTCAGATATCATTGAAAACTTGCTCCTTTCTCCCTTGTCTTTACCACTTGCCATGTTTTTTCTTCCTGGTTTCCTCTTCACACACTGCTGTAACTGCTGTTCAGCCATGGGAATCGTTCTGCAGAGGTGGCTTTTGGGAGAGGCCGCAGAGCAGGGCAGGACGCTGTGCGTGGGGCAGCGACACCCCGGGCGCTGGCCCCACGGATGCGACCTGGAGCTTGTGCCGGGGCTGAAGCGCCCCAGAGCAGCCCCCGTGCCCGTCGCTCACCCACGGGCGCCGCGTGCTGCCCCCTCAGCCCTCTGTCCTGGCACTGTCCTGGCCCGAGCGCAGCCCTGAGGAGCGCTCGGCGGCCCGGCGGGGCAGCCTGCGGAGGCCGGCCGAGAGGGACCTTGTGCCCGTACGTTGGGCGCTGTGCGGTAGGCCGGGCCCCCTGGGGACTCCTACAGCACCGGCCATTTCGCCCCTTTTCAAACACGTGCGTAAGGAAAGGTATTAAAAATAGGACGAGTGAATAGCAGTCCTCCTGAGCATGTTTCACGGGAGTCAGGCTTGGAGGCGCCTCCCGATTTGGAGCTTATAGCGAGACCATCACATTTGATATCTGTCTCTGGAGCCGTTAATTAACTATTAAGTAACATTTTTATTGCTTATATAAGCCTTTTATGCTTGGATCTGCACAATATCCTACGCCTCTGAATTCTGTGGTATAATTGTATGTTTTGCAAAGATTATTTAGATTTGGTTTATCTTCTGAGAAATACTTATTAGCTGTTTCTCACACTATGAGAAAAAGCAATGAAGGATTCTGCTCTTGTAAAGCTCCATTTTATCCTGCATCAAGAAATCCTTTTTTCAAAACTGAAATCTCCTGATCATTTAGTTTCTACTTGTGTGGGAGCCAGTCCACATCTCTGATTAACTACCCACATGTGCAAGCTTGAAGCATAGCTCTGTATTGTGTATTACATAGTTTTTGAAACCAGTACGTCTTTGCAAATGGGATATACACAGTTTTTGCTCCGAGTCATTCTGATTCCGGGTTTGCTCYGAGTATGGAAGCAGTAGCAAAAATCCATCTGTTGCAGTGTCATGCATTGTATCTTCACAGAATCACAGAATATTCGAGGTTGGAAGGGACCTCTAGAGATCATCTAGTCCTTATGTAACTTATGTATCTTATGTAACCATAAACCCTAGGGATGTGGTTTCTAGTAAGCTTTGCAGAAAGTTACTATCAAAGGCAATGTAATGGATAAGAAATGAAAAGTCTATAACGCGTACTTAAAGCAASTTTCAGGGGAAGAGAGGGATGATCAGTTCAAAGCTCCAGTTGTAGCTGTACAATTTGGGCAAAATAGCAGACCTTGAGAGGCAGCAGAGTTCCATTAGCACCCTTAGTTTGTTTTGTGGTCARTTCAGATGTGGTGGTAGGGATTTTTTTTTCTCCTCTTAGTGCTGATGAAATAGAGTAGTGTTTCTTATTCAGCTGCATGCTCCTTGACTTTTTCATATTTTCTCTTTTCATCTTTGGTTTTGCATTTTTAAAAAATCTGTAACCTTCACGTTGAAGTCCCTTCCATTTGCTACGCACAAAACCCCTCCTTCGTTGCACCTTGTCTTTTCCTGCGCTCACTTTGCATGGCCTTTCCTCCCGTTGCCKTTTTCACTACCAGGGGCTCCTCGTTGCCTTTAGCAGCAATGCTTCTTTTACATGGTCAAGGTCAGTGATGAGTTTCTGGAGTCTGAGGTTATCATCTCCTCATGGGCCACGTTCTGTAGTTCTTACTTAGATGAAACTTAACATTTCTATGAAGGTTTCATCTGTGGAAGGACTTTGAAATGTATTTTATATGATGTCTTGAACCTATTGGTGGTAGTGGAAATTTGGAAGGAACGAAAGGATGATTTTCTATYAACTCGTTGAGCGTATTTTTTAGTGAGATGAATTTATGAGATAGTGTTGTTATTAAAGATTAACTTGAAAGAAATATGCTTGTTAAACATGGCTATATACACAGTCTGTATGATTTTCAACATGTTCTAAAAAAGATAATTTTTAGTTACCTCAGCAGAGCATATGGTACTTCTTCAATAAGATACCTTTCTTTTTATCAGAGACTTTCCTTTGAATATGCAAAGCAGGAAGAAGTCAGCCTTTTCATTAAGATGCAGTAGAAGTTAGAAACTTAAAATCGTCCATTTATATCACTTCTCAGTTGGAAAAAAATTGCCCTTCTCTGTTTTACATTATTGTCAAGATGACGTTTGATTGCTACTTACGTGATCATGTGTGCTTTCCTTTATAAAATGTAATTATAGTCGTGCTTTATTTATGGCTTGACATGGTAAAACTTTTAAAGATCAAACTGAAGGCTGTTGTGCTTTCTCTGAGGAGCTGCGGATCGGAGATTATGTGCAAATGAGGAGTTACAGGCTCTAAAGATAAATTAACAAAGAAAGAGTAGAATCCTGTAATAATAACAAGCAGTTGCTGAAGATCAAACCATATGCTGCTTGATGGTTAATGGCGCTGCTACYAGAATATACTTTCTGTTGGCCCACCATTTATGTGTTAGGATGAATTAACAAATCTGAAAGCAGAATTATTGCCTTCCACAGRGGATTTTTTGTTCAGTGCTTCAGTCTCTTTGTTGCTACAGCCAAGTCTTTAGGATATGCAAATTTTATGTAAACACAAAATTAAACAAAAGGTAAGAGTATGCAGATACTAAAGGTATTTCAAAATATATTTTAAATTATTCAAAACTTTTCAAAGAATTCTTGGAAAGTTTGCAAGGAAAACTTTTATTCCATCCTGAATAGGAACACAGTGGTATGTAACACCTTTTTGTCCATGAAGATTGTAAAATGTAGTTGAGAAAATCTCTTTATAGATTTAGACTGTTATCTTAGGGAAAAAAACAAAAGCATTAAATTTATTTTATAATCTCTCTTGGTATCAGGACAAAGAAAAATGAAATTGCTCTGTAGCTTTTTTTAATTTTAYTTTTCCAGATCTTAACAGACAACTCTTCTACGGAACAGACTCTAAATAAAGTGTTTGACCTGTGTGTCGTATGTGGAGACAAGGCATCAGGTATTTAGATTTTTTTTTTTTCTTTTAAGTCATGCAACTTCATAAGAACAATTTAAGGTTTTTCATACTGAGTGTAACAGTTTGAAAGCATGTGTGTGATAAAGGAATCTAGGAAACCTGTTAGAAACTCTTGAAACTTCTAGCAGATGTGATTGAGCTGTCTATAAAGATGTTTGTGAGGAAAAAAAATTTTAAAGTATTTTTCTATAAATAAGTTCATATTTCAGATTTATTTCTGCAATATGCCCTACTTAGTTCAAAAACAAGCATTGAAGCCTCTGCGTTATGTGCTTTAAATGTTTATCAGCAATCTTTCTTTTTAGTATGTATGCAGTTTCTGTGTTGCTGTTATATTTCAACAGATAAATTTATAATGAGTAATAATTACACCAGACTGTAGGGACTTTCTAGGAAAAAGAATCTGAAAAATTGCTAAGTGTGTGTAAATTAAGAGTTTCTCCTGTGTTCTTAAGTACGTGTTTTCTGAGTTTTTTTTAACCTCGCTGTCAACATATTCAGCAAGAAATTAATAAGCAGCTTGGTGATTTGCCTATTTATAAAATTTACCCTGAATAATTGCTTTAAATTAGAAATAAGCCCTTTTTTTGGATGGTTTTATAGACACCAGTAATATTTTAAAATCCRTAAGCTGTGAGAGAAACAAGATTGTTCCTTTTCTGGGTAAAAGCATAAATACTTTATTCTGAATAAATAAACACTGTAAAAGAGAGAATTACCAGTATAAAACTAACGTCTTGCTGTGTACCTAGGGCGTCACTATGGAGCAGTAACGTGCGAGGGCTGCAAGGGGTTCTTTAAAAGGAGCATCCGGAAGAACTTGGTGTACTCGTGCCGCGGCACCAAGGACTGCGTCATTAACAAGCACCACCGCAATCGGTGCCAGTACTGCCGCCTGCAGAGATGCATCGCCTTCGGCATGAAGCAGGACTGTAAGTCGGAAAAAGCAGCGTCAGGCCGGGAGCAGGGAACCCTGCTGGCCAGCAGCTCTGTCAAAGTGTGTGCCACACAAAATAGGCTTGGTATTAAAAGAATTTGTTGCCTTGGTTATGTACTTTTAAATCATTAGACCTGTTTTCTTTAAAGAATTGGGGAAGTTTGGTTATGGGTAGCTAACTGGATGCCTTTTTTCTTAAGATTCATCTCTCTAAATTCTCAGAATCAGTATTGAAATTGCAGAATAAGAGGAAAAAATATTATTATTTCTTAGGTTCTAATTTGTGATATGACTTAATAGTTTTATGCTCTTCTGTTAGCTGTTCAATGTGAGAGGAAACCTATTGAAGTATCCAGAGAAAAGTCTTCAAACTGCGCAGCTTCTACGGAGAAGATCTACATTCGGAAAGACCTCCGTAGTCCACTGGCTGCAACACCAACGTTTGTTACAGACAATGAAACAGCAAGGTATGTAAATCCTGCTCAGAAGCAAGTATCTCTGTTCCCTGTATTGCCCTGGAAATTAAACTGGATCCTGTTSGTGTCAGGTCAACAGGTCTGCTGGAATCGGGAATGTTTGTTAATATTCATCAGTCTGGAATAAAAAGTGAGCCTACTGTGCTGATGACTCCAGATAAGGTAAATGATAATATGAGTAATGTATTAGTTTTCTGCTATTCCTGTGCATATGTGGAGTGAATGTTGTTCTGTTTTGGTGTATTTCTGTTTTGACAGAATTTATTTCTGAAACAGTGCAAGATTGCCCAGTAATGTACATGCCTTCTCTTCAGAAGACTGCATAGTAAAAACAATAAAAACTCCATGAAATGAAGCCTCCTCCAAAGGGCCCTGCTTTCCCTTTCTTAGAGCTTTAGAAGCTGCCTTATTTCTTTTTGGTTTTATTTGGCAGTCCTGACACTTGGAGTCTTTCCCCCGCCTTGGTAACAATACAGTGAGGTCGCAAAGGTTCTTGTGCGGACAAGCCCACTCGAGCCACACCTGCACACCCAGGCCCACATCCGTACATGCTGCTGCATTTTTACAGGTGACAGTAACTCTGCTGTTTGCAGGCTTTTTGCCCTGCTTGTTCTGTCTGCAAAGGGCCGCATCAAAAGTTTTCCTCCTTTTAACTTTTCCAATTCCATGTGTGGAGTGTGCCTTAAGGAAGCTAAATGACAAATTGCCCACTGACGTTAGCAGCAGCATGGACTCGTGCACCTTCCTTTTTAAAGTAATTGGAGGAGCGAGGGGAACATGACTTGCTGCCCATCTGAATCATTGGTAGTTTCTGAATCACTATGTTCCCGTGCAATTAAATAAAGACACGAAGAAGAAAAAATAGCAGAATTCATTTCTTGGCTACCTGAAAGCAACTTTTTATCCATTCTTTGTTTTCAAACATTCTCATACTCCTTCAGTCCTGTCTATTTTATGCACTGCAGAATGGACAGAAGGGAAAGAAGCAGCAAAATATACAGCCTAAGATAGTCCTGTAGTGCAGCTGCATATTTGACTAAGGAGTGGAGATGCTAAAATGTCTTTCTGTGCTTGCTTGCTTTTTGGAGCTTGCTTTCTGAAAGATACAGGTATCTATTGCTTGTAAAAGCAGCACAGTGTCTAATGGCTGCAGTATGATTACCCATATTTTTAAACAGCCCTTTTCTTAGAGGTCTGTTCCCAAGCTCAGTAATTCCTTAGTGCAAAATTCAGTTTCTGCTAATGCAAGTTAACTGTTGCCAGTACGGAAGAACTAAACCCTGTACCTTTCTCTCAGGTTGAAACGTGCCAGGGAGACTTAAGCACGCTGGCAAATGTGGTGACATCGTTAGCAAATCTAAGTAAATCCAAAGACGGATCCCAAAGCAGTACTGAGCTCTCTATGATTGAGAGTTTAAGTAATGGAGATGCATCGCTGTCTGAACTCCCGCAGGAAGAGCAAGCTAGCACTGATGTTACGAGGTAAGGCAYGTTGCCACTGATGATCATGTTGTGATGCTTTTTGCGTCCATTTAGATCCTTAATTAAACCATCAAGTATCTGCATTGAAAATAGCAGCAGCAGCAGACTGAGTGGGTGTTGCAGATTGATCTTGGAAAATTCTTCACAGTAAAATCAGTGTTAACTGGTGTTAAGAACAGTTTAATGCCTTGTTAGTCCCCTTAAAAATCTGAGCAGTATTTTCTTTCTGCACAGAACTCGGTGCTCGCTGTCAGTACAARTACAGGCACTGTTTATCTTACAAAATTGTTTCTTTGATTTTAACCAAGCCATTGTTGTCAGCATATACGTCAATGCTGTACATTGTACTTACTCCCTTACCCTTTCCATTACAGTTTAGCCCTTCCTTTGTTGTCATCCCGTGTGGGATTTTGACTGTTGTCCCACCAATATTCACTTGCTGCACAACATCCTTGTCATGTTTTTGGGGTTGAAAAGATGCAAGTACAGTAAATTCATCAAGGGGAAAAAAAAATGGTATGTTGTGGAGTAGCTGGTACTGACTTGAGCACATAGTTTTTCCCTGGGCTCTCCTACCCTGTAGTAGGAGAGGAGGAGTTTGTTCAGCTCCTTTATGTCTTTGTGCTCCTTAGCAAGTCAGTGCCAGTTGCTGACTGGACCCTTGTTGCGTCCTCCGAGGTGAGGAGCTTGCTGTGGAAGGAGTAGATAAAACCTGAGAGCAGTTCAGCCTGAGGCTGCCCAGGACCTTTTGTGCCTTCATCTCCGGGCGCTTTCAGGAGCTCTCTCAAGCACAGAACTCACAAGAGCTCTGACACAGCAGAACACCTTCTCGTTTCYAAGAGGTTTCCAGGTTTCCAATACCAAATAGATTTCCAATAGGGAGTTCCAATGGAAATATCCTATAGAAGGGAAGTCGTCGCTCAGACAGAAACTAAGATTTTGGTCTAAATCATTGATTTCCTTGAGAGGGATTATGCAGTTTAAACCAACATACAGAAGTGTTTACTGAAGAACATTGATTTGAGAGGGTTCCAGGAAAAGCTTTTATCACCGTTTTTCATGTATTTTATTACATTTAATTGCTYGCAGCTACCATAGCAAAGCTTTTGCTTTGCTGACAAAAATTCAGTCCACAACTTCTTGCTAGCATTCAGCAGCTGTTATATTTTCATGTTGTATGCTGTTGTCCTCTAATGACTTCATTATTTATGTTTATTTTTTACATCTTATTATATATCCATTAGTGAATGAGCTAGATGAAAAGGAAACCAGCCTTGTTTCTGACCAAGAATACTGTTTATTTTAATGTTTTTTTTTCTTGTGTAGTAGACTAGGTTTCTGTAATTTTCAGGCAAGCTTTGTTCTCGGTGCTCCTTTCTTCTTAGTGCWTTTATCTTGCAATTTTTGATCTTGCAAGTTGGCCTAGATATAGGGGCTTTATGTTCAAATAGAAGCCAGGTGTGAGGCACAGGGCCTGAAACTGTGATTTCCTGGCAGGAGACAGGCAGTCTAACTTGGAGTGCTTGCGCGTGAGTGTGTTCCCTAGTCTCCTGCTTTCCACATACCTGAGATGGAAAATTTCCCGGCTGCATCCACCTGTGCGTGCCCCAGTCACCTTCATGTGCTGCTAAAGACGCACAGGGCCAAACTGTTCCCGTTCCTGTAGCCTCTTGAGCCTGAAGCGATGTGAGCAGCTTGCCTGTGTTGCTTCTTTTTGGTCAGAAGCAGTTATGTTAAAAATAGCAAGCACTTAAGGTTTTAGTGTCTTGGTGCGCTTAGGGAGCAAGAGAAAGCGGAGGGAGGGGAGGTGGGCAGAGTTCTGCCACTTGGATGCCAAATTTGGTAGCAGAACATCTGAGAGTGCTCTTAGGTTCTGTGACAATAAACATTCCTCGAGATTGAGAACTGGCTCTGCGTGCCGGCCGATAAGCAGCAGCTAGAAGTTTTCCAGACATCAGGGAATGAGTTTTGTCGTGCGCTGCTTTTATGCAGGAGTGCTCCTGCCCCCAGGGTGCATCACCTGCCTGCAGGCGCACACTGTGCGTCCGCCAAGGGTGCGGGCCGGTCGGTCCTGGGTGTCAGCCGGGTTTGTGCGGAGCAGAGCAATGAGATGGTGGTGTGTACAGCAGTTAATGCAGCTGTTCCCTCTTGTTTGGTGTTTTCAGGCAGCAGGGATAAGAGTGATAGATCTGTGCTCATCCCGGGCTCTCGACAGGTAACGCTTGGGCTTTGCAGGAGTCACTGCCCGCATCAGAGGATGCTGCAGGTGGCATGGAGGATTTGAGAGACTCTCTCCTGTGTCTTTAAAGCAGGCCTTCCAAGTAAAGCTGAACAACAGTTCATGACATGAAAAGTCAGAAAAAACATTCTTGCTGTTTGCGCGTCGTTGCAGCAAAGCTGCCTRCAATTTACATGTGCATTAAGTTGCTTTAACAACAGTCTGATGATCGTGTGCTCAAAAGCCTTGTGCTAACACTCTCAGTAAACACCACTACAGAGATCCTGAAAGGCAAAATGGGATTCATTCACCAGCTCAGGCATGTTGTCAAAACCATGAATTTGTTGGCAGCTATTGTGAACATGAAATGCAGCTGACTTTTTGTTGCAGAGACAATGTAGTTTGGTGTTCTTAGGGACTGGAGCAAGAGTTTGTTATTGTATCTTCTTTGCTATTTCTGGTCTTTTGAGGCAGACCTCTAAATACTGYTTGCAGCTGTATTAAGTTCCTTCTGAATCAAAACGTTCTCAAAAATGAAATTTGCTTCTCCTTCATCCTCCTCTCCCCACCTTTTTGTCTGTCTTACAGAGCATTTGATACTCTTGCAAAAGCACTAAATCCAGGAGAGGGTGCAGCATGCCAGAGCTCGGAGAGCGTTGAAGCCAGCGTGCAGCTCGTCGGTGGAGAAACAAGCCTGGATGTCGTTGAAATAGAGGGGCCGCTACTCAGCGACACACACGTGGCATTCAGGGTACTTCATGCTGTAGAATTAGCAAATGCTGTTTAATTTAGTACCATTTTAATTTAGTACAAAATAATTGATGACTTATTGAAGTGGCCTTTTGCTTTTCCTAAAAGAGTTAAACTTTGTTTAAGGTRATGGCATTCATTTTTGATGAATATATTGCATTTGTTCATTAGTTAACTCTTTCCTCAAGAAAGCTAACAGCTCTGTGCGGAGCTTTAGCTGCACCATTTATTTTGTTTTCTTATGCTCTGAAACCATAGCTGATCAGTACACAGGGATTTAAACAGACAAGAGTTTTGCAAAGCTGAGAGTCAGCACCCACATTCTCACTTATTGCCAGATGGATGTAACGTGTCATGTTAGTGAATATTGAGGCTTGTCACAGTTTCTTCTTTGCACGTTTACCCTACTTCAGTGTGGCACAAATTGTCTTTAGCCATTAAGCAAAATCTGGTTTCTTTTATAGAGAGACAAATACTTTCTAACTTTATTTCTCATTTCATAAGCCTGCAGAAATCTTTCATCTTTTTTTTCTTCCTGTTACTCCTGGACAAATCAATCTTSCCTATCCAAGTTTCTTCAGCATCAGCCCCTGCAATAAGCTTTGCTGCTCTCATCAGTGCCTGTTTTGATCACTCAGTTCCAGTGTCAATTTTACAACAAAAGATCAGGTTTTACTAATAAACTTAGCAGAACCATTGCATTATGAGGAATTAACTTCTGAGAATAGAACTAGAGCACTATGATTAGCAATTTGAGTCAAATCCTTTCTTCACATAGAAGAAGAAAGCATGCACAGACAAACCCATAAATTTTACTCATGTAAGTTCAGAAAAATCATTTTTGATGCATCTTGATTGCTGTTTAGGACTTGGGCAGCTCTCTATGTAGGCATTTTATTCACCTATCAAAATATTATTTTGTAAAATTAAAAATTAAAGCTACAAGCCAAAGATCTTATGTGAGATAAGATCCTCTTTGCTCTCCCAAAACTCCACCTAGTAATTGTGGTGATTCCGCTAATTTTTCAGGCCCCTTATTCGCCTTCTCTCAGACAAGATTTGGAAAGGTATGGTGCCTCTGTATTTGTGTTTTTGAAACATATCTATTATAAGAAATGTCATAAATGTACCTAATTGCAGTAGGTCTTCTAAAACTTTTATTCTTCTGTGAATGTCTCAGTTTATTTGGAATTTTCCATTTCCAGGTGTCCCAGACATGAATCTTTATCTAAATTAAATATATTTTTTTGTCCTGTCTTTATTGCTTTGTAATCTCATTAAAACATAACCCTGTGGCTAGCATGGAATAAAAGCAGATATTCAATTTTGCCTTSGAGATTATCCCATATTTACTTCCCAGATACTTTTACCTGTTTCTCTCTAAAAGAAACTATCAGGCATGATTTTCCATGTTAGGTTTTTTGTGGGAAGAAAGTAAAATAACTTTTTTTTTCTTTTTTTTTTTTAACCAGCTCACAATGCCCTCGCCCATGCCTGAATATCTGAACGTTCACTACATCTGTGAGTCTGCCTCCAGGTTGCTTTTCTTGTCCATGCACTGGGCACGGTCCATCCCGTCTTTCCAGGCTTTAGGGTAAGTATTTGTTTTTTGTGTTCTCTCGGATTGTGAATACACAGTGTTTAATTGGCTATTTTTACTGTCTCTTTCAGGGTCATTTTAAAATATAAAACCATTTATTAAAAATGTCTTATAGATCTTCATCATGAAGGTAAATCTGCTGATCAAAAATTACTCCCAACTTCAGTCCAAATTTAGTAACTTGGATTAGATTTTGAAGGAAAAAAAGGATCCATAAAGATTTCCATAAAGATCAAATGTCTGTGTTTTGCCCTTTTTAAAGATAATTTTTCAGTAAATCACTTCTAGTCATTTGTGAAGAGCTCCATCTTGACCTCTGGTACTTCTCAGACAGTCGCCAAAAAAAAACCCTTATCTCTGGAGTCCTGAATACTGATATTGTTATAGATGAATTAGGAGTAATAATTTTGCCTTTGTTGACCTATATGGGAGAAATGTTAGCTAGGTTCAGCAAGCCACCAGAATTCTTTATTTGCCAGGGAGTTTCCAAAGACAAACTGACTCTGCAAGCAGAAAAGAAAATAATTGTTATGGTTCTGTCTGCAGTTAGCTTAACAGCCAGTCTTTCCAGCAGAATTTCGTGTGTCATCTAAAATTCTTAAACTATGTGGTAGTACATTGCTGACTGTCATGAGAAAACATTTCCAGACAGTGGGGGGAAAAATAATTCATGTTACTTTCAGAAGTCATTTTATGAGGACCCATCAAGCAAGTACAGATAGTGTATCAGCTGTGACACGAAGGGAGCATAGATCCAGTTAGTCTTCCCCAGAAATCTCTTCCTGTCCTTCTCTGTACAGTGCTTTTCTTAAATGCAATATCAAAATAGTTTATGACTGTGGTAGCGAAGAAATTTCTTTTGAAAGTGAAGGTTTCTTTCCTCTTCCATAAAGCTTGTCAGAAGCAGGATGGCCTGTGATTACCAGTTGTATTTACTTGGATGTTTAAGACAAATTATTGTATATTCTTTAAGAAACGATGTATTTGTGTGTAATTGGAGCCACAAATTTCCCCAAAAAATGTGTTTTGGGGAAAGAAACAATGAAATTATATAAAATAAAGCAGAAGGAGAGTAAAAAAGCAGACAAAAACATAAATGTGATTATTAATGTAAACTGCTGCCCTGCAGAATTTTGAAGTAATTATCAAATTTGCACAATGAATTGCATCAWTGATCATTTTAAAGTCTTTTGTAAGACAGAGACAATGCAAAACRGTATAAAAATACTTTTGGAAAATGCTACATTGAAAACCTTTGTCTGAAAAGGCTCATCAGGTGAAATGGAATTAATTACAGAAAATCTGCATGATTTTTTGAGTAAGCTACTTCCAATATGTTTTGATGTTTGCATTAAAAATGGAGGAGTAGACTGTACTAATAGTGTTCATATTCACCTGTGCTAGAATTTCCAGCCCCAATCAAGATCATCATCAACAGAATATTAAAACGCCATTTAACAGGAATATATAATTTGCCTTTTCAAGCTTAAAATTTTAACACTTYCAAGTGTTAAATTCCAATTTTGACTTCTCAGGTCAAGTATTTTAACTCTAGCGTGAAAATAAAAATACTTTTGATGTTGGGCTTCATTTTCGTATTGGTTGAATTAGGCAAATGCTTCAGGAAGTATTCTTTAAATTAGAAAAAATATATATACAAATGGCTGATGCTATTAAGTGAAATTATTGTATTTTTTAATAGACAGGATAACAGCATATCATTAGTAAAAGCCTGCTGGAATGAGCTTTTTACACTTGGTCTTGCACAATGTTCCCAAGTGATGAATGTGGCAACTATATTAACTGCATTTGTTAATCACCTTCATGGCAGCCTACAGCAAGGTAAGGTGCATGTTGTCTATGTTCCAGATTTGCAAAGTAACTTCTTAGTTTTTAGGTTTTGAACAGAGCAGAAATTGATAACTTATCCCTCAATTGCTACTGTAACTTACTTTTTGTAGAGCTTACTAGTATTGAGACAAAATAATAATAGAAAATACAGTCCATGAGATTTCAACACAGCATCATTTTTAAGAACATAAACGGACTGTGAATTTGTCCTTTGTACCGTGTGTGCAGGGTAGAGACTGAGCCAACTGTGCCTTGCTGCCCATAGCTGTGAGACAAAGCAACCTAGTGCTGCCTTCTTGATGTACTGACTTTAGCTAACCTGGGGGCTTGGTCACTTCTGTGTGCTCCTGCAGTTCAAGGTTAGCTACTCACTGCTATCTGTGTTTCACAGATGTTGCATCTTTCTTTCTTGGCATGAGATGGTTTGGTTTTTGCAATGACTTTGAGGCTTGCCTATCTTTAAAATTTGCTTCTGCTGCTTGCAGATGACTGTAATGCCCTAGGCTTTCTTTGCCAGCACTGCACATCTCAGCTCCTCCTCTGAAAGGAACCAAGGGAAATAATAGTTCCGAAATCCTGTTTTAGAATCTGATACCAGGTTCAGAGCTTGTTCTGATTTACCTGCTCCAATCCTATCTGTGTTGCRACATCCCAGTGGGCAGGTCTAGAGCTGTGCTCTAGACAGCTCTTTGCAGCTGGTAGTCTTGTAGCGAGTTTCAAGTCTTAAACTTGGAGCAAGTTTAAAACAGAGAAGACTTTTAAGTGCCAGTGCTTAAAAACTGATAATGTCTTTTACAATTGGGAAGGTTTCCTGACTCTGGTTCTTAAACAATGTTCTTCATTCACAAAATAGGGAAGAATCCTTAGATGCTGATATTAGATGTCTTCATTCACAGAGATCAGCAGAATTACTCTAACAAGCAGCAACAACACATGGTATAAATCTTTGTCCTCAGCTACTGCAGGCTGCCTGGCTACACGTTCAAATTGTCTATCCATAGGTACCCATTTCTCCTGTGTACTGTTGAGATCGAAAGAACTCATTGCCAGTTAGATTGTGTCTTTGTTTTAGTCTAATCACAAGTGGCTGAACGTCTGGTTTCTCACACAGTATTTTCAAGAAGATTTTAAGATCACTTAGCAGTCTGCAAGAAAAAAAAATCGTTCTTTGTACTCCCTGAGGGACCAAACTCTGGCTTTTTTTTTCAAGAAGATTTTAAGATCACTTAGCAGTCTGCAAGAAAAAAAAATCGTTCTTTGTACTCCCTGAGGGACCAAACTCTGGCTTTTTCTTTTTTTTTTTTTTTTTTTTTTTTTTTTTTTTTTTTTTTTTTTTTTTTTTTTTTTTTTTTTTTTTTCAGTCTGGCATCTCTATCCCCAAATCCCCTGTTTAATTGCTGTTACCTCACAGTGAACAGTCAGAGAAATACAAGTCTTCCTGGCAGATCCACACTAAATGCACTTCCTTCCTTACTAACCCTACGTCTTCAGGTGCAGAGCATTCAAAGGAAAGAAAGGCCAGTTGACCTGCTCTTCTATTTACTTCATCTGCAGTAAATTACTCTTTTAYGGGGAATTTAAAGTCAAGTACCTGAAGTCATTTACATAATCTCGGCTCTAACAGCTACTTATTCGAAAATAATGTAGTCTTCATCTAGTCMAAGCCTAGTACATTATAATAAGGTAAATACACTTTAAAAAATCTTAGCATTTCCAGGTTAACTAGTTTTTTAGATTTGTTACATGTATGAAAATTCTGACTTCAATGCTATGCAACAATAGGCTGGCAAACTGTAGGAAAAAAACAATCCACTAAACTGGAGATGTCTTTCTTCCTCCTTTTTGAAAGGAAGGAACTGAAGAATTCATTCTGAGGCATCATCTTTTTCAGCAACGGTATGATCTTTGTGTAAAGTAATCCTSCACACCAAGATACATCGTTGATTCTAAGATGTAGGGCACAGATCTGCAATAACAGTGTGAGGGRAAAAAAAATCACAGTTCAATCAGAATTGATTTCACATTATTCAGACCTATTAAATGAGTCTGTAGATGGCTTAGATTTCCTGCTGTCTGAATCCAATAAAGTGATGAATACATTTGTTTCTAATAAATCCAATGCAAACGCATTTTTGMATATGTGTTGACTTTGGAGTTTTTATATTTTGTGTTTGTGACTTAGATAAGCTGCCAACAGACAGAGGAAAACTAGTCATGGAGCATATCTTCAAACTGCAAGAATTCTGCAACAGTATGGTTAAGCTTTGTCTGGATGGATATGAATATGCCTACTTGAAAGCTATYGTCCTCTTCAGTCCTGGTATGTAATTATTCCTAATGTAAAATGTTACTCTTTGACTACAAAGTCGTTAGTGGTCTAAAGTCTCATGAAAACACTCTGCTGAATTTGCTGTGTTTTCCACAAAGCCATATTTTTAGATAGGTTTCCCTTAATATTCTTTTAAAGGCTGATGGAAAGAGGAAACAGTTTGAAACAGGTTTCTGGAAACGGGAGAAGTAACAACAGATAAGTAGGCTGAGTGGGAGCTGAGATTAGCTCACTTGTAATGACCTTTGTTGTTCAGAACTAGGCCTAGCTATACTCAGCACTGTGCAAAACCAGTGTGAAAACAACCACGAGTTACTTTTTCGTTACGAGCAGATTTTCTTACATACGTGTACACATACACACACCCAGGCACCCATATGTGCATGTATATAAACCATGTATGTGTATAAGAATTGTGGGGCTCTCGCTTTGCAATTTCCCTCATACTCACATGATTCTTTCCATAGATGGTAGTTTCTCYGAAGAGGATCCACATCTCCCAGTGRAAGTGGCAGCATCAGCAGAACCATCTGCTGGATTCCATGGAATCCATGTCCTGGAATCTATGGAATTCATCTAAGCACATAGCAAAACTTTCCCTGTCCTCCATTCCCTCTTTTAATATTACATTAATGGAAGCCTTCTGGGGTGAAAGAACTTCTTGCAAGTGAGCAGCAGTATAAGTACTGCCAGAACCCTATTGTAAAGATAAGGAATGCCCAGAAAGTATTCTAGAAAGACCAGCATCTTGATCTGGACTTCTGAAGGAAAATCAGGTCTTGAGTGTTTTCACTATGGAGAGAAAACCCTGGTCTTAGTCCTCTGACTGGGAGAATCTCGTGTGTTTTATGTGCTTGCTTTTTCCAGTCTGCTAAGGCACAGGAGCTGCTTGGGTTTTCTGATAAGCAGTAGCTCGGATGGATGTAACTGCAGTTGTAACAGTCCGTAGCTGCTGAGGACTTCACCTTTGGCTTCCCTATTGCATGGGAAGGGCCAGGGACCTCCTTTAACGGGAAGGAAGGGAAGGGTGAATGATTGCTTGTGTAATTGCTTGTTGGATTGCAGAACACTGACTAACACTTCAGCTGTTCCGTACCCCAAACCTGCCCTTTCATGCCATTCCCGGGGCTTTGAAGGCTGCTCCAGAAAAGAAAGGAAATGGTGGAGGAATATCTCAAGCCCATTCCCCTGGCACCATGTCGGCTAGGTTTAGTGGCAGAATCTGTTGGCATCTCTGCTGGTGCTTTCCTTGCTAGGAAGTACTTAAACTGGCAAAACAATGTTTACTTACTTGGTTAGTCTGAAATGTGTCTCCTTCTGATTACATTTGACAACAGAAGACATAGGAGGAAGCAATTCCACAAAAGGACTGTTGGGTCACACCACTGAYATGAATTTTTCTTTAGCTCAGGGCTTTCAGATGATGGATTTAATGATGTATAACTGCTTTAATGACAGTGTGCCTTCTTCAGGTCAATATTCTTGCTCCTGTGAGCTGCATTAAAATAAATAAATAGATAAAAAGCACTTCATGCCTCTCAAAGTCATGAGCTGTGTACCAGTTCCTTGAGCAGAAGGGCTGTTCTTGCAGTAATTCACCTGCCAAATATCAGYGTTTCAGGGACTCTAGTGCTCCCCCAGAGGCTGGGCCTGGGCAGCAGAGCCCTCGAGCAGGGCTCTTGTCTGCAGCATCCCTGGTGTCCCGGAGAGGAGGGGTGGGATTGTTAGTAGTAATCATGTGAGATCCCATCACAGAAACACAATTTGTGAGTCAGCATGGTATTATGACAGTAATGCACTAAGCCAGACAGGTAATAAATTACAGACCACATAAAATACTTAGAAGTGCCAGAGAGTCATTTCCAAATGTGACTTGGCTTTTGGATTAATCCCCTTTCTTTTTAGTAAGATTTAAATTTCAAGGTTTTAAATTGCTGCTGATAATTATATTTGGCACTCTGGAAAATTTTGTACCAGACTGTTGCACAAGGAATCTTCTGCAGTTGTCAGGCTATACGTGGCTCATAGCCCTTTTTTTTTTTCCTTTTTTTTTTTTCCAACTGATCTGGTCCTAATTTTATTCTTCACCTCTGATCCAAATGCTGTGCATGCCTACAGTAATCCAGTAAGTCTGACTGTACTACAACAACACGGTCCTATGCAACACAGAGGCCGCAGCTGAATCATCAAGATTATCCCAAATATTGCAGGCACTGCCTTTATTGGGATTCATTATAGTGTCTGATTGTATCTGTAGGCAAKTAAGTAAAACATCAACGTCAAAAGGACATAAAGAGGCGTCCTATTAAAACTGCTGGAAACAGCCACTAAATAGCCAGTTGAGCATGCTTACAGTTAGATAATCTGTGTGGATTTATAGATTTTAGTGCGTCACATAGAGCGAGAATAACAAGAGAGTGTGTCTTTCAGATCACCCTGGTCTTGAAAACGTGGTACAGATTGAGAAATTTCAGGAAAAGGCCTACATGGAGTTCCAAGACTATGTAACAAAAGCATATCCAGATGATACTTACAGGTGTGTGAACTTCCATGGTGATTTCATTTATTTCTTTTTTTTTCAGAGCATCTGCAATCCTGATTTGTGCAATATTTCTTGTAATAAGTATCTTAATTTAAGAAGTTACTTTTAGTGAACTTGCATATGTACTCATTCATTGTTACTTTCCAAAACTGAGGCTTGAGTGCATTTTGCATTTAAWAGGAAATAGTTATATTCATTTGGAATTGCACCCTCTTGGGTTATTGATTATTTTTCTAAGCCTAAACATACTGTGCAATTTATCTACAYGGCCAATACAAACAAAAAAAGGAATGTGCAAGTCAAAGATGTGACTGGCCATAAATCATATAATCTGTTGATTTAATTTTGTATGCCTTTATTTGTATTGAATTTTGGCTGGTGCTGTCAGCATTGATGTTGTTTTTTCTGTTCCCACGCTGGGAATGTAATTGTGAATCCCTTCAAAACRTGTGGCCACCTTTGCACATGGCACTTTGTACCCAGCCTCTTTCTTCCCGTTTCAGACTGTCCAGGCTTCTTCTGCGGCTGCCGGCGCTTCGGCTGATGAGCGCGGCTATTACGGAGGAGCTCTTCTTTGCGGGA
This sequence comes from Nothoprocta perdicaria, assembly GCF_003342845.1. NCBI lineage: Eukaryota > Metazoa > Chordata > Aves > Tinamiformes > Tinamidae > Nothoprocta > Nothoprocta perdicaria. The sequence goes on from NW_020454761.1 coordinate 303,267, forward strand.
CTCATCGGGAACGTTCAGATCGACAGCATCATCCCCTACATCCTGCGCATGGAGACCGCGGACTACAACTCCCAAATCATTGGCCACGCTGTATAAAAGCAGAGGTGAAGGATTCTGTACCATGGCAGTCATGGTGATGTAAATGCATACCCTGTCTCCAAGAGATGGCAATACGCCTTCCCGAGCGCCGTTCCGAGGAAGGCTAAAATCCCGCCGTTCCCCTACGCTTGGGAAACGTGGTGGGGCATCTAAAGGAATATAGGATCGCTTCCGAATTTTCATCTGATCTTCAAGGACTTGTAAATTACCTTGGTATCTGAAGAAAATCAAGAATTGTCCATCCTATTTTTGTAGATAGATGAACTTGGAATATTTGTTTATAAAGTCCAGGCTTGTGAAGAAACTGAAGAAGCTTTGACTGAACTAAGGTATCACATTTTAGTTTGATGTTTTAGATAAATAAATTAACTTTCCTCYCCGAGTTGCGTTTTCAGTGTTTTGCTGCTAGCTCTTTCTCACTGATAGAATGGAACATACATGGTCTGATATCCTGAAAAGGTCAAGGTTTCCATGGAAACAACCTTTTTAATCAAGCTCTTTTTTTTTCTATTTTTCTGAAGAGAGATTTTGATATTTTTTTCCTGAATGAAACACTGGATACCATTTCAAGTGCAGAGAAATGAGAGAAAGATCACATTTCAAAAATGCTCTTTGTATATTGGTGYAGTTGATGGAAAGTGAAGCTGTAACAGGTCAATACTAATTGTTTTCGTGGATGCAAAGGAATTCTGTGTTGTAGTGTTATGTGTTGGTAGACCTATGGAAAACTAAGAGAAGTGTGTACTGCACGTATTCAGAGAGAGCAGCCTCCTGGTTTTTGGCTTCAGAAGTTGTTCACACTGCCCCTTCCTCCTTCGTACTCAGTGCACAGACAGAGGCCCTGCAGGTGCCTCTAGGTTCTGACCACCTCTGTAAGAAGCAGAACCATGGTGGTTTTCGGATTTGTGCATCTGTTCCTCTCCTTGCATGGGGCTTGGGGAATCGTTTGTTATGGTTAGCCTTTGCCAACCGTATGGTTATTTTAAAAAACTGAGTATGTGGAMTCCACTCTCCCTCTTGTCTTCACCATCTCCCCTGCGTTTCCTTATCAGAAATGGGTCTAAGCACCTGATGGTTGTTACCTGAGTCACACTCTCTGGCTGTAGGTGAGGTTCAAGCTTTTTTCTGTCTCGAGAAGTGCCCCTCACTGTCACATAGCACCAATGTGAGCCCTTCCTGCTTCACACAGAATCCCGGAATGGTTGAGGTTGGAAGGGACCTCTCGAGATCACCTAGTCCAGGCCCCTGCTCCAGCAGGGAYGCCCAGAGCACGGGGCACAGGGCGGCGTCCAGGCGGGTTTGGAAAACCGCCAGAGAAGGAGACTCCACARCCTCCTTGGCAATCTAYGCCCATGCTCTGTTGCCTTTACATTCCTTTTGCAAYAGGAAGCTACGTATCCCTAGAAAAATGTAGTATCTGCTGCTTAAAAATAGAGAATTATCCTAGTAAAAGCGGTAGCCTTTAGGATGGTCAAGGTACTGGAGTGGGGCCCAGTTGTGCTCCGTGTGTTCCTGTGGCAGCACTGGGAAGAGCGTGAATGCTCAAGGGAAGCGCGGCTGCACCAAAGCTGCTCTGCAGCCGTCGCCTGCAGGGGATCCTGCGCAGGGAGCCCCGAGGCCGCCTCAGCACCGAGCGCTCCGGCGTGAGGCTGGGCCGAGCGCCCCTCAGCACGCCAGCCGCCACAAAGGGGCACGGAGCTGCTCGGGAATGACGCAGCTCTCAGAGCCAGCAAGCGAGCGGCTCCTCTGCCCGAGGCCTGTGTTCTGGGAGTGCGTGGTAGGAGCCGTCCTAGGCGATGCCGCAGAGCAGGGCGGGCTGCTGCGGAGCCCGGGCAGCGCTGGATCGGGCTCCTCCGTCCGGACGGTGACCGCAAGTGCTGGAGCCGGCCCTGCCGGCCGAGTCCTTCCGAGGTCCGTCCTCGCGGCGCGCAGGGTGCTGGCTCTTCCTTCGCCTTCCCTGGAGYTCGTGCCGTGGGAGGAGAGCTCTTCAGTGCTTATGCTCTCTGCATTCCAGCCAACAGGTTTATGGGAATAATAAACAAGTTTCTGCCAACGTTGTGCTTGTTCCCTGCCTGGGGATTTTGSGGGTATATGCCTGCCCATTCTGCGRTCTCTAAAACCAAGTTACAGATGGGAAATGTTTCATTCTTCAATTCAGCTCTGTATRGACATTCTGGTGCTGTTTTCTAGCCCGGGGATGCTTGGGGCCCCATCTGTATTTCAGCACATAACAGGCATAGGAGATTTGCTGTCCTCTGTGTTGAAGCATTTTAAGGAAGCAGGTTGTTCCCTTAAATTTGCTGTTTTTAGCAACAGCATGTGGTTGCTCCAGARTAATTTGAAGATGGTTCCCCTGGCATTCCATATGCTCCTGAAAGAATTTTCCACATCTATTGCACCTCTTCACACCATTGTTCACGTAACTCAGACCATAGTAAAGATCTCAGATACTTGCAGAAATTGTTGGCTTCAGAGTTTATCTCTGATGTGATATGCAGTTCTGTTTATATCTGGCCAAAAGAAAACCAGTTGGTTTGGCCTCCTGCATGGCATCTGCAAGCCACAGAAACATTTGAGAAAATACCAGCATTTCTATAGGCAAAGATTCTTAGCAATTGCATCTGCTCATCCACTTTGACCAGAGCAGCATTCTGGAGGAGAACTTCCTCTTTGTCTCCTAGCCTTCTTGAGGACAAGATTCCTTCTGTTTCCTTCCATCACTGCTGACTGTGGGGTCAATGGAAGAGCAGTCTCRTCTCTTTCTTGGGCTGTGTTAACTCAAGAGCACGAGAACCTTGAGCTTGTGTTTCTCACCAGACTATGAAAACTCAGACGTTTGAAACATTCTTGCTGCTGGTTTTTGTGCTTATCATCCCTAGGACAGCAGGAGATCCAAACTCCATAAGATGACTTTCCATTCACACACCTTTTACTGCTCTTTTCCTGAAGAAACCCTTGGGTTTCAGCTGAGATTTTTACCAGATTGCCTAAATAAGGAAATTAGTTCATACATATATTTATTTTCAAATTCTTGATTTCTGAGCCTGAGACTACCCTTCAAATGTTGTGARTGAATACAAAGAGTACTAGCTGCTTATGGGCATAGGACAGAGACTTTCAGACATCCTTGAATCTAGTCATCTTGACAGGTGAGAAATCAAATAGGAAATCTCCAAACTAGGTAATGGACAATATCATCTCCATTTTGAAAGCAATAGTTGAGTCTCTACTCGAATATATATATTTGTGTGTGTATTTATATATATATTATATCAATAATCAGAATATACCCTAACTAGCTCTCTATCTACGTTTGTTCAGTAATAGCTATTTCTTATCTTTGCAAACTGGACAATGCAAACTTCATTCCTCTAGTGAGCTTGATTTAACAAGTTCAAGACATCTTCAACCAAAGAATGAAAAAGTCTCCCCGCGCCACCTTTTTTTCTCAGAATATGGGCCCAGGGAGGCTTAGTTATCTCTAAGAGATTACTTGTGTGTTGTCCATATATGCATTGACCGTATCTTCTGTCGTGATTTGTCGGGATATTTCACCCTCTCTACTTGCTGTCAGGTGCAAGACGAGAGAAGGACATGAGCATGTGCTTGCAGTATTTTGAGGGTCCCAAAGCCTCGGTTCTGATCTTGAATACCTCTGATATTTGGACATTTTTAGAGCAGATGTGCATATAAGCAACACATTTCAAAGAGCTCTGGCTATGGGTAAGTAACCCTTTTTTTCCAAAGTCCGCTTAAAATTTCCATACTAATAAACTTTGACTAATCATTTTGGTATTGGCTTAGAGTAGGGTGCAGGCTGCCCTATGCTGCCTGGCAAGTAATCTGTCTTGGCTTCATCATGATCCCATCGTGCAGCTTGGTCCTTCTGCCTCCTTCACTTGGCTCATTTTGAGTTCTTAAATTGTAAATTCCACGTTTTTGATAAGAAATGAGGCATAAGGTGGGTTTTCTCAGGAATGGGAACTTTAAAGCAGGTAAATTAATACAGGGATGAGTATCCATGTTTCCATTTCTGGCTTTTGTAAGATAACTGCTGCTCAATTAGATGACCATGTTAAATTACCTTCAACTCAGGCCCTTGATGTTTCTCACAGCCATTTGTTCTGGTGACATGATCTCACATTACCATCTGTCATTTACTGTCTTTATCTTTCTTATCAATAAATGTTCTTTGCTACTGAATGAAATTATGGCTATTCCTACTCTTTTTCATGCTGTTTAGCAACACTGGTGATCTACCAACAAAAATGCAGATTTTGAAATTCAGTCCAGCGTGGATGTTAAAATAATTTAATAACTTTGTGACATTTTTCTTTACCTTTAATTTATTTTTCAGCTTTTTGATCTTCAGCAGTCTTACAGTTATCACATCCAATCAGGACTTAACCAACAAGTTTATTTTCCACAGCTTTAAAATTTTCCACCTTGAGAGCAAGAAGAGTGATTTTTAGTATAAACTGCATGAATGGAGAAATTAGTAAATTTACGCGTTTTAGAATCCCATCATTAAAGATGAGACTAATGTTAGACATAATGAACTCACTAGTTCAAAACCTTTTTCTTAAATCTGTATGCTGTAAATATATACATGTGACCAGGTTGCTTGTTTCATACTGGTAGGCTTTCTAGTAAAAACAGGTGTATTTATAAATTTTTTTTATCAGAAATATGTTCGTTGCAGAACCATCTGAACTCACAGTTTTACCTTGCCAGTGCATTTCTTCTGTCTGTGATCTGCAGTGTCAGTTAGTCACTGGTCTGCTCATTTTGGTTGGCTTCTARTTTGCTAGTACATCAGGGTTAATGTAAGCAGTGGAGTTTCACTGTAATTGTCTTGTTGTTGTATAAAAGTCGCTGTAAATGTCTTGAAACCGGACTAAAATTGTAAATTCTATTTTGGTTGTATTTTTAAAAATAAATTGTAAGTTTCTATTAGAGAAAACAATTGTGATAACCTATTGGTTTGCTAGTGTTTTATATGAACTGACTTACAGTGTATATGATCACAACGAGTTTGTGGACACTTTTATTACACAATTAAATTGAGTCTCACTTAAACTGAGACTCTGGGATTTGTGACACCTGAAGTATTTTGCCACTTCTACCTTTTGTTTTGCTATTCACTCTTTGGGTTTTGTGCTTACTGCTTTCTGGCCTGTGAATATGCGTATTTAAAAGTTGAATAATTTATTATAAAATTTAACTTACCAGCACTTTGGGCTTTTAAAACACTACCTCGAAATGTACTACATGGAAGTCTGCTCACAGCCTTTTCTGTAATGCAGTAGTCTGTTGTTATTCAGTTCATTAGGGATCAGTTGTAAGCTGGAGTTTAAAGTATAGTTAAACACTTTGTCTTTTGAAAGAATACAGAGTTCATTTGTTCAGGTTTAATTATAATCATCTCTGTTTTACACATTACTGGACAATTAATGAATTTATCCACATTAATTATTGTGAGTCTTACCACAACATTCAATCAGTTCCAGAACCTGGGATTCTTTTTTCAATTATGATTTTTAAAAGTATACTTCTTTTTATTTAACCTAACACATAATCCAAAATGAGAAGTGAGCTGCCATGTTTCACTTCTGAGATATATTTGTCTTGAAGTAAATGGCACTGCTCTTCTGGCAAGTAGTAAAAAGTGATACAGAAACTTCACTTACCCACAGCATTCCCTTTTCTCTTTCTCCTCCATAACGTCCGGACACGGGAAGGCTTTTGTGGCTGTTGATATTGACCGACCTAATGGATTTCCTGGTTATATTTTAGTAACTAGGTCTTGCTTGCTCAAACGTATTTCCAAGTTGGGCTTGGATTAGGGGAAGGTGGGTAGAGGCATTGATAAGGAGAGCACAGTGTTTCTGTGGCTTTTGTGGTATGATGGGGAAAAAAGAGGAGAGCTCAGAAGTGATGTTGTGGGGGCCCCTTTAACCAGCCCCCTGTGGTGGGCTTGCCTGTGGTTGTGCAGAAGCTGGACTGAGCTGCTCTGCCACGGGATCTTCTGAATTAATACAGCCCATTTGCCTGGACAGGACTGTGCCCTGGACGCCCGGAGAGACCAAGTGCTGGCTGGCAAGAGGCTTGTGAGCAGCGTCTGGTTGGGGTCCTGCACCCTATAACCAGTGGGATGAAGTGAAAGATGAAGGCAGAGCTGCTGCTCATGGCGTAACCTGAACGGTTCTCAAGTTGAGAACCTGAAGAGTTCTCAAGTAATGATGCCCACTTTGTAACAATGGCAGTAAAGTTATCATTTTGGAGATTTTAAGGGCTTTACTATTGTCCTTTTTGTATATGTATATTTGAATGAGTTTTCAAAGTCATAAAATGCATATTTGCAAGTTCTTTAGTCACACTGCACTTCAATTTCAGTTCATGAATCAACCTTTTAGAGTAGCTGAGCCCATGTGACAAAACGTTTTTCACTGAGCTTCTGTGGAATAACGTGCCTGGCTAAAAAGCTAGAGATGAAGGCATTAGAGATCACCTTGTTTTGGCTAGAGGATGAGAGGCTGTGGTTAGAGCCAGGCTGGAGAGAGGGCATGGTGAAGTGTGCAGAATTGAGCATTGAATCTTGCTGCTGAGCTTCAACACTTCAGCACGAGGCAGGAAGTGGTAACAAAAAGAACTAAGAACTAACTAAAATGTTGGGATTTGGAGCAAGAGAAGAACTAGAAAAACCTCTATTCAGAGTCCTTTTAGGAATGAGCAACTCCTGGCTGCCTAGGGTCAAAACTGGCCTGAAATCCTTCTTCACAATTTTTGTTAGGGTTAGGGTTCATAAAAACAGAGAGTGTAGAAACACTCTTGTGGTTCGTGTTAAAAAGAGTATCTCAGAGGAAGGTTAGTAGAGCAGTGAAAGCTCTGCTCAGAGTCCTTTTTGGAATGAGCGACTCGGAGCTGCTGATGGCAGCACAGGTCTGAAATCCTTCTTCACAATTCGGGTTAGGGCTCAGAAGACCAGGGAGTGTAGAAGAACCCTTTTAGTGGGAGTGGAAAGAATCTCATGAAAGAACCTTCGTGAAACTAGAAAAACCTCTTCTCAGAATCCATTTAGGAACGAGCGACTCCTGGCTGCCCAGTCAGAACAGGACTGAAATGCTTCTTCCCAGTTAGGTTTAGGTTAGGATTCAGAAAACCAGAGAGCATAGAAGCACCATTGTTGGGGGAGTGGAAAGAGTCTCCTCAAAGAACCTTAGGAAACTAGAAAAACCTCTGCTCATTGTCCTTTAAGGAATGAGTGACTCCTGGCTGCCGAGACTCCAAAGAGGCCTGTAATCCTTCTTTACAATTAGGGTTAGGGTTCAGAAAACCAGAGAGCGTAGACGCTCCTTTAAAATGGGAATAGAAAGAGTCTCCTAAAAGAATCTTATTGAACTAGAACCTCTGCTCAGACTACTTTTTGGAATGAGCAGGTAAGAGCTTGCTGGTGACAGCACCGGCCTGACATCCTTCGTCCCACTTCGAGTTATGGTTCAGAATACCAGAGAGCATAGAAGCACCGTTGTCTTGGGAGTGGAAAGTCTCCCAAAAGAACCTTAGTGAACTGGAAAAACCTCTGCTCAGAGTCCTTTCAGGAATGAGCGACTCCTGGCTGCCGAGACTCCAAACAGCCATGAAATCCTTTTTCACAATAAAGGTTTGGGGTAAGGTTCAGAAAACCAGAGAGCGTACACACACCATTGTACTGGGGGTGGAAAGAGTCTCCTAAAAGAAAGTCTCCTAAAAGAACCTTTGTGAACTAGGAAAACCTCAGTTCAGAGGCCTTTTAGGAAGGAGCGACTCCAGGCTGCTCAGAGTCAAAACTGACCTGAAATCCTTCTTCACAATTAGGATTAGGGTTAAGGCTCAGAAAACCAGGGAGTGTAGAAGAACCCTTTTAGCGGGAGTGGAAAGAGTCTCCTAAAAGAACCTTAGGGTGTTGAAGCCACAGGGGGATCTCTGTGGTGACACAGTCCAACTCCACGCTTGTCACTGGCTGTTTGAATTCCTTATCAATGCTGGTTTTGCAAGAAAACCATCCCGCTTTAACGTCTCTACTTCCGATGGAGTTCATCACCCCTGGACTATGATCCTGCTGTTTAACGGAGCTCTTCAACCCCCATGTGCTGCCCTGCCATCTCGCTGTGTGCTTTTTCKCCCTCAGTAAACCTGGGCGCGCTCCTTAACTCTTTCACCCTGCGAGGAAGAACCGGRGCCGGGCGCTCGCTCGGCCGCCCGTCTCCTCGCCGGGCCCCGCTCCGGGGCGCCATTCCGGGTGGCCGGGGCCGCGCGGGGAGCAGCTCCCGCAGCCCCGGCGCGGCCGCCACGGCGCGGCGCAGCGCAGCGGGCCCGGCGGCGGCGGAAGGGGCGGGCGGCGGCGCCGCAAGATGGCCGAGTACGTGCAGCTGGTGAAGCGGGCCCTGCGGCACCTGGGCGGCCACGGCGGCGTGCGCGGCGCCGTCCTGCAGCTGCTGAGGTAACGCGGCCGCGCCGCGGGGCCCGGAGCCGCGCCGTTCCGCGCCGTTCCGCGCCGCGCCGCGCCGCGCCGCCCGGCGGGGTCACCTTGCGGGCCGCGGGGCGCCAAGGCGGTTTCTGGGGTCCCCGGGCAGCTCGGCCCTTGCGGCTCCCACGGAACATAGGTCTCTTTCCGTGTTAAGGTCATCAGGCCTCAGCAGGGTTTTTCGTACTTGAGCTACACGTTCTGTAACATGTATGGAAATAAGGATTTTTGACCCAAACTTTTCTACAAGCCAGGRGCACTGAAGTGAAGTCTTGAGACARTTTCTGAAATCTAATGAACTGAATTTTAGGCTAAGGAATGTCAGTCTTTTAAGTAATTAAAGCTGTCAGAACTTTTTTACWTTATTTGTGTTGAAATGAAGGAAACTGCGTTTCTTTATGTGGATGGATATAAATTCCCGGTTGACTACAAAAGAACATGTGAGGGTGACAGAGCCCTGGCACAGGCTGCCCAGGGAGGCTGTGGAGTCTCCTTCTCTGGAGATCTCCCAAACCCTCCTGGATGCCGCCTTGTGCCCCGTGCTCTGGGTGTCCCTGCTGGAGCAGGGGGTTGGACTAGAWGGTCTCTAGAGGTCCCTTCCAACCTTGAATATTCTGTGATTCACTATGTCCCAATTTTGTATSCTAGCATCAGCTCGTCTTCCCTGCACACCCCTCTTGTGTCATTTAATTGACAACTTGTCACTGCCAGGTGACATCCAGGTGTTTTCCATACAATTGCAAACATGGTGCRCCAGTCTGCAGCAAGGTGCCAAGGAGACCTTGTCCTGGTACCATTGAGTTTCGTCCCAGTTGCGCTACTCCAGCTCTCAAGTGCTTGCACCCCTTCCCTATAACACCGTGTTGTTCCTCAGCCTTTTAGTATCATCATCCATCCGATTCCTGTGCCCTCGGGGTGTTTCCTGKGTTGTTTTGCTCAGGAGCTCTGCGCGAGGCTAAACAGGGTCGGTGCCATGCGAGCTCACCCACGTGCCCTTTGAGGAACATCGCTGGTAACCTGCAGTCACCTCAGTGTGCCCCCTTCCCACAGAACATGCCCCGTCCTTCCTCCCAGGCAACGTATCCCCCACAGTTCTTACTCTGTTTTGCTGCCGTTGCCTCATTTATTTTGTGGTGCAGCATCCCCTGCTTTCCTCAAGTCAGTGAGACRTTTGGGAATCCCAGATTTGTGATGAAGAGCAGCTTTAGCTTTTCCTGACTGCAGAGCAGAACTTTCCCTCAGGATTTTTAGCAGACCCGTGAAGGCCATGGGTTGTGTTGACACCCTTCTCCCCAGAAGACCAGGGGCGTAGGTGAGACTGGAGGCAACGCTCTTCTGCGTAGGTGAGACTGGAGGCAACGCTCTTCTGCTTCTTGGAGAAGAACGAAGTTAGAGCAGCGTGCTAGACGGATGGTCCAATCTTCATAACCATGCCTGCTACAAATAGAATTGCTGGCTCCCCTTTTCCATTCAAGCTGAAAAGAAACAGACTCATTAGTTAAAAGAAGATCAGGATGCGTTTTTCTTCCATGTGTCAGTGTATGTGAGATACTAGAGGTAACTGATAGGCGAGTCTACCATTGATAGGTTCTAGAGGTAACTGATAGGCGAGTCTACCATTATCTCCAAGTTAGGAGAATATTTCACTACAAGGACTTTTTTTTTTTTTTTTTAAACCTGTTTCCCTGCTTTTCTCTATGTGTTTTCCACTGAGGCTATGTGAACGGGTTTTATACAGTAGAAGTAAAATTATTAACAGACTCATTTGCCTGCAGATGTTCTCCTTGCTTGAAACTCAGTGAAATTGGTTAGGAAACATCCTCTTTGCCTCTGCAGGTGGCAAGTACAGTACCTGTTGTGTTTGATTCAGGACCTGAARTGGTAGATAGCAGCCTCGCAAGAAAGGTAGAGGAAGGTGGGAGCAAGATTAGCAGTGAAACGCCTGGGTGTTTGTTTTGCTSCTGAAGCCAGACGCGGGGCCTCGGTCTGGAGTGGCTGGGCCTGGGATGTGTGCGCATCTCATGGAGGCGCTGGGGAGGGTAATTCCGCCCGGGACCTCAGCGGCTGAGCTGGGTGCTGATCCCRATTGCTTTCCTGGTTGCACGTGTGTCCTCCCGCTGGAGCTGGAGCCCGATCTGTCAGCGTCACTGAGGCAAATGACGGTCGTGTTTCTGTAACATCACTGCAGCTGCCCGGGGCGTGAGCCGGACACGCTCTGAGCTCAGCACCCAGAGCAGGCTCCGCACCTCGCCTGCTGCCTTGAGTGCTGCCCGCGCCAGGGCTTTTGGTTCGAGTCAGGAGTCCTCGTAAATGAAATTGCATTTATTCCATACGTTTTAATTAATTAGACCTCTAGTTACAGATTCCAGTGCAATCATTAGTAACATTGATGATGAAGCGTGTCTTCTCTATGGTGATGTGCTACCTTATTCAAATCTGCTTTCCTGGGTTATATAAAATGTAAMTTGATAGAAAAACACCACTTAACAAAATGTCAGCAGTGCAGAGCTCGTTGAAGTAAATTATCTAAACACCTTTGCTGTTTTTGGTTGTCAGAACAGGATTCATCCTTAAGAAGCCCTAGCAGGAAAGGAGGAAAAAAAAAAAAAGGCATTGCTTTTGGTCCCTGGACACTTACTGGTTGCAGGTGGTTTGGTAATTTCAGAAGTATTAATTTGACTCTTTTCTAAGTTGTTGACTCTGTCAAAATTCTTGCAGTGTCATTAAGAGCAAATGTTTTAATTTTAGCACTTGCAGGAACACTATCTAATGTTAGTTGCAGCAGGTGTTCTTGAGCTTTATGGGCAACAGTGGTGTTTATTTCAAAATACGAATTCATTTAATTGCTGTTGTTTTGAAAGGCAGAGTCCTGCAGTCAGCCTGCAATCTGTTAAACCCTGATTGTGCATCATATTTTTTTTAAATCAAGTGTCCAGGTTGTTTCCTCACTATACGTAAAGCCTACCTTTACTTATGTGGACCCAATGCTGTGTTTTTCAATGTTAACAGCTAGACTCGAAAATAATAAAAWTCTACCATAATGGTTTGGGTTTTATCACTTCTCTGGATTCAAAGATTTCTAAAGACGTGGGCCATGGAAACATTAGACAATGTGTTGGCAATATGTTTTGATACCAAAAGTGTGCGTTTGTTTCATGTTCTTGTGTGTTTGCTTTGTGTCCCTGTGTGTTTGCTTTATGAYCACATGTTTAAGAGTTTCAATTAGGACTTTTACCAATTTCAAYGAAAGCCCCACTGCAGCCTCATTCTGAGAAGACGATGTCAATTGAAACTGTTGTCTTGGGAATTCACAGGGTCAACGATTTGAAGACTGGTACACTGATAGGAGTCGACAAATACGGAAATAAATACTATGAAGACAAAAGAAACTTCTTTGGTACGTGTGCTAATGTGAGCACTTCCTGACTCGCTGTCCAATGTTGTCTAGATTAAATAGTTTCTACTAGAGAAGTGGCATTTATTGCCCACCCAACTTCCTTGCACATGGTTTGTTCAAGTGTTAGAAATGAAATGCTTCAGTATCCCCTGTCTTTCCACTGCTTCCTTCAGTTCACTGGCAAGCAGATTCAGTCTGGCATAATAAATGTGGCATAAATCTAAGCCAGTCAGGTGCCTTCCATGTAGGTATGTCTATATGATATGGCTGAGAGCTGAAGTTAGTCTTTGATCTAAAAGCTGGCAGCTTTAACAAGTGAGGCAAGGAGGAGAATGACCTCTAGAAGGGCCTCACAGCTGGACTGTGAATGATTCCTTCAGGGCAAGGAAGCACCAGGTAGTTTAAACTTAAAACCTTGGCTTACATGAAAGGTCTGCAAAGAACCTCTGTGGGTGCATCAAAAGGCAGCCCCTAAACCAGCGCAGCTTGGCCAACTGAGAGGCTGGTTCAGCTCGTGTTCTGCCTGCTCTAAGTGGACTTGTCGGGTAGCGGGAGAAAAATGGGGTGCTGGTCAGCATCCCCTCACAGTTTGATACGTGGAAGTGCCAAGAGCAGATGTTCAGGTTAGTCTCAGGTTACCAATGGCAGTGTGCCCTTGGAGAAAGGAGGGTGGAGCAGAAATGAAGGCATCTGCTAGTGAAAAGTAAGGAGTTACCTAAGTTCTTATTTGCAGTTACTTATGCAGTAGCTACTGTTTGCCCCCTTGTGAGAACTTTGTAGATTTAGCCATATAAAAATAGCAGGCAAGGCAGAAAAGCAGAAAAATAAAAGCTTCATCTATTTAGTATATAAAATAATAATAATAATGATAATAATAATAATAATAATAAACCAGCTTCATCTATTTAGTAGTCATGGCTTTACTGAGTTTGAAACATGTGCCCATAATGGTTAACCTTTTTAGCCAAAATAGTTTTCTTTGTGTTTTCGTGAATTGTTTTTATGAATATTCTTTTTTTTTTTGAGCAAATCAATATTTTCTATTTATCCAATGAAGGTCGGCATCGATGGGTCATCTATACTCATGAGATGAATGGCAAAAATACCTTTTGGGAAGTGGATGGAAGTATGGTGCCTCCTGAATGGTAAGTTCTTGAACTTAGAAGTATGGYCTGTACTAGCTGTTTTACTGTCTGTGTATTGTCTTTGTTACAGAGCTGATGGTAAAAATGTGATTTTATGGCAATAAGGTTTTCTTGGGTTCAGCAGTATGACAAGAAGATTTTGGACTAGATCCTTTCATTGTGATTTAGAAAGTTGTTTTGGATGTTTATTCAGGTTTGTGGAAGGAAAGTGCCATTCCAGGGAATGTTTCTACAGATAAAGGTCTTTGTTGATTAAACCATACATTGATTAATTAGTGTTGGGAGAAAGATGACATAAAGCCTTCGATCCTGGTGGCAGATCCATGTGTCCAAGGGGGCTCTGCCCAGGTAGAGGGTGTCTGCTCGTGCGTCTTGTTCTGCCACTAAAGCCCAGTTCCTAATAGCCCTCTGGGAAAGGGGATGGGATAGGGGAAAGTGGTCAGGGATTAYGACTGAAACAGCCCCTGACTCCCTGGTGGGTGAATGGATCACAAGACAGGTAGGTTGGGTTATGCCTTGTACCGTGACCCGCTATGTTTTTGCTTTACTTTGTACTCCTTCAGAGCAAAGATGACAGTGCAGGTGTGAGGTGCTGTTTTTGCAGCTGAGCTGCTRCAGTTGTGCCTGTTAAAGTTTTGCCTGTGCACTCCTGTAAGGAGCAGCTGGGTTCAAGCCTGGGGAAGGCTGGAGTGAAAAAGCGGATTTCACGCCTTGTGTGYGTGTTTGTGAGTGATGTTTGTGAGKGATTGCATCCTGTGTATTAACTGCTGTAGCTTACAACTTGCCAAGGTCAGGGCAGTTAGTTTGAAGTACCTGTACTGCACAGCCTTCTTTTCTTCTCTGAATGCAGGGTTTAAATTCAGTGATTCTCTTTAATCTGACAAAGCAAATGCAGCATCTGCAAGGCTTCTGTTGGGCTTACTACTTCTTAATGCAGTTTAGGAATGCACGACAATTGGGATATGCAGTTTTTAGTGTAAGTTTGCCTTTAAAATAAAGCTGTCAAATCCTCTCCAGTAGTGGAAGCTATTAGGCGGGATTTGCAATACAAATGCAAATTTTGTATGCGTTTGACAAATTCATTTTACAAATGCAAAATATGCAAATACAACTTGCACATTTAAAGTTGTTTCAATCCTAAAATTAGTCAGAAACTGTTTTTGTAGGATTCAAATCTTGGTTACTTTGAGAATGGCTGAGTGCAGTAGTAGAACTGATGCAGCCTSTCATTTCACTGTCCATTAAACATTACGGTTTCTTGTCAGAACCTGTGTTTTCTTGTCAGAACCCGACGCTTGCTGCAGATGTGGTTTGTTCTTCCCTGGGATTCAGGTGCACTGGAGTGTCCCTTGTGCTGGTGCCAGTGGCTTTGCCAGCCACTTCTGTGTCTCCTTCTGGTGTGGGGCAGCCTGGCACACAACCACTGATTGCAGGAGGGGCAGAGCTTGTTCTGCTTCAGATACAAACACCAGTGATCTGCAAAGCGTTGACAGACCCACCGTGTGAACGACAAATGCAGCATGAGGCCTGGGGATTCTCCACCAGAAAATACTCCTCCAGGGAATTGTTTTAATTTAGATGCCTCGGTTTTCTGCAGGAGGACGAGCACCTGGTGCAGGCTACGCTCTCTGTACTGCTGCTTGGCTGTGCTGTTTCTCTGGGTTTTATTTTCTGTTCATGTTCATCAGTAATAGTTCTAGGCAAACCTCACTTTCAGATCTCTGGCCACACAGCTGTTACCAGGCATATTTTTCTATCTTACTAAGTGATCCAGAAAAAAATACACATCAAATAACCGTGTGTTTTTGGAGCTCTGTTTGTCAGCAAGCAGGAGTAACCTCTGCCAGAGTCCTGAGGAGAACAAACACCCCSGTGGGCACAAAGCTGTCAAAGGTGCTGGGAACCCAGTGGTCCTTAGGGTGCAGACAACACTCCGTCTCCCTGATCGTTGTTATCTTCAGGGAGAGGGATTCTGAGCTGAGGTTAGAAACTCGTAAGTGGTGCTGCTCATTGTCTGAGCATTTGAGAAGTGTGTGGGTAGGCTGTCTAGGTATTCAGTCTTATTTCAAACTCAGTCTTAAATAAGTCACATCTAGTGCAGTTAACTCTCTTTCTTTTTCATCCCCAGCAAGGGTTTTATGTCCCTGTTTCCTAGGAGTGATGTTAGAATCTCAAATCTCTGAAGGCAGAGTGCTCTTAGCGTGGGGTGTTCCTTATTATCCCTGCTAGAGCCGTTGTATAGTTCTCGGTTTTATCCTTTAACTGGTGACTGTGCCTGTTCTCAAGATTATCCCTRTTTTGCAGCCCCGGCAGTTTTTCTCTTCTTCGTGTATACGATTGGTTGTTACCCACCTCGCTAAGGAAGTTCTTCCTGAGGATCAAATTTGGCTTTTCAGGTTTCAAAGGTTTGTTGTTTACATGAAACAGTGAGGTAGGAAACAGCCTGTTTTCCTGTCATTGCGAAAATAATTGCCCTGGGAGAAAAAGGAAAGTCCTCATGATTTTCAAGACCACTTGGTGCACCAGGGCTCACCTATATTACAGTGTCTTAGACTTTTAATGTGCCACAGGATTTTGACTTAAAAATATGGTAGAACCGTAGAAGTTACTGTAGAAGTTACTGTGGATGTTACATAGGGTTTCGCAACCACACAGGAAACGATGATGGTTTTTTGCACCCAGGAATTTGTATGAATTTTCTTCTGTTGATGAGATTCTTGTGGTCTGTAGTATTTTAACAACTGTCCTCCTGTCAGTTGTGAAGATGCTAATTCCTTAAGGTGTTGGCTTTCCCCTTCAACATATGGGAAGCCAGGACAAGAAGTTCATCCTGGTTGGGTGAGTATTCATAGTTATGCTGTTTCACTGGAGGAATAGAGGGTCACTAGAAGGTCTGCAGGAAAAACACTTTCTTCTTCCATCTTTCTTTTTTTTTTTCATTGTAAGTAATGCCATAGCTAGGTTTTCTGTGTGTTTTTGATCGTTGGCCACACTGGATCTAATGTATAATTTTAGGGTAGGTAAGCCTGACTTGAGTGCTGTGGAGCATGTATGTCCGTACAGAGATACAATCTAGTATCTCCAAAAAATATTACAGTTAGCAAGTCATGTCCAGAAACCTCAGCATTTCATGCCCAGAAACCTCAAGTTATACCATTTATATAGTCCACATGTGCTGCTCTATTCATAGTCAGCAATTCATTTACAGATGTACCCATTGCAAGTAAATTTTTCTTCTTTTTGCTCAGAAGTAGTCAAAAACCAAGTGTGCAGATGGCAGGATTAAATGGCTTTGATGCTTTAGCACTTTGTACTTTTGCCTCTGTAGAAAAGCTTTTGAAAGGCTTCAGGGAAGAAAGTGTTAGCATGAAGATGAAAAGAAGTCTTCTGCCATGTAACTCCTTAGGAATCCAAAACCAGCTTGTAAGTACTAGCCAGGGTACAAAAACTCTTTCCATATTTTTTACTATGAAAACTATTTTGTCTGCCTTGCATTTTCACTTCTTAATAGTCCAGTTTATCCCCTTCCTGGGACAATATCCCCTTCCTTGGGTTACTTTTTTTTTTCTTCTTCTTCTTTTGAGGCAGAAACAGTTTGGGCTCAGGACAAGCTGAGGCCTAGGTGAAGCATTGTGGGCAGGTCTGTTAGCAAGGAAATGTGCTTACAGCTATGTTAGCTTTCCTTTTTATTTTTACCATTTATCAATTCCTGCAAAGGGAAGTGAAATATTTAGGGATGTAAAATACCAATAGATGAATCAGAGTTCAGTGCTATTTTGGAATTTTTAGTTGTTTTAATGAAAATTCCTGCAGATTATYTGCAAGCAGCAGTCTGGTAGTTTAGCATCAGTTACCTGACTTCATGATAATACAGGACAGGGAGGGAAATTGTGTGTGKGGGCACAAAAGGCAGGAATTGCAGAGAAGTAGGAAAAAGTTGCTGCCTGCCCTAGTGCAAAGTGACTCTTCCTTTCTGCTTTTGCCGGGGGCTGTATGTGGGGTGCGAGTGTTAACTCTGGGTACCGTCACTCAAGAGAAACATAAACCCAGGAAAAAGGAGCAGTCTCACTTCTGAGGACATCTTGGAGAAAAAACTAATGGATAAAATACAGAAGAAGGGATACAGATTGAAGAAGAGATACAGATTGAAGAAGAGATACAGATTGGATGTTGCTATCCTTGCCATCACAGAGTTCTGCCGGGCTTCCTGAGGAGGCTGGGGATCAAGAAGCCGGAGTCACAGTAATTCTGCAGCAGGTTAAGCCTCTGCTGGCAGTGGCGTGGATGTAGCCCCCAGGATACTTCCTGGGGTCTGAAGCGTGTGCAGATTGACCTAAATCCCTTCCAGACTCTTGCATTTCACAATTTTTTTGAGTCTCATAAATAGGGAGTTGTTGGTTATTTCCACTGAAACATGGCAAGGAGAGGATTGAGGGTCTCCCGACCCTTCAGTTGTTGGGGATCAGAGATGCCAGTGGATGTACCTGTTCCCCAAGTTTTCTGTGTTCGTGTTGACGTTTTTTCCAGGCTGTGCTCACATGTGTCACACACAAGTCCCTATGGGGCTGCTGATGCCAGTCGTGGGCCCTAGCAGGTAGGGAGCCCTCGGGATGCTCCTGGGGCTGGAATTGGAAGCGCACGGCTTGCGTTCGGGCAGCACTAGGGGCCTTGCTGGGTAGAGCCCACCGAGAGACATCAGCTCAGACCAAATGCCCACTCTCAGCAGGATCAGGCTCTGGAGGGAGGGCTCCTTGTGAGGGGACAGAGCCCACGGCAGCCAGGGCCTGACGTCCTGCTGGTGCCAACAGCAGGCAGGTTCTTTGGGCTGTGATGAGAGCGTTTTGTGGCTGGCCACACACTGCTCGTCATACACCCTGCCTGATCTAACGTAATTTGATTGCGCTTTGGTCAAATACCTTGCAAGAACAGGCAGCTTAAAAATACAAATTAGATAAAAATAGTTCTGTTCTTTAAATATAAACTGTATTTGGGGGAGTGGAAATAAAGAAGTGTGGTTTTAGAACAGCCAGGGTGCTTTGTTTTGGCAGCCTCCTGCCTGCGGAGTGTGGTGTCTCTCCAGTACCTCAGTGTTTATTTCCTTATTGTGTAGATCTAACATCCCAGGGGGATTCATTTCACAGAATGAAATATGTCGAATATAACTGCAGCTTAATGGTGTTCATGCATTTTGTTAGTGGGCTCTTGGGAGCAGTAAAAATTCTATTTCTTCTTCTTGCTAACTTAACAAGAAATTGGCGTTTTCCATAACCAGATTTCTAAGCTCTGCTGTAGTGGTTTCAGTTAGGTGGGCTGCTCCCTCATTACTGTGTAATGGCTTCTGGTAGCTTTCATGGAAAACCAAAATTAACCTCCCTGCATACAAGACTAAAACATACTTCTGGTCCCCCTTCCCACCTTTTCAGGTGCAGGGAACTGCACCAGCCTCTTTAGGGCTTCTGCTGCCTTAAAACAGCAGTTTATATATAAGTTTATATAAGCTATCTGGTTATTTTTTTTTTAGGCTTAAAGTCATTGTTTGGTTCTGCAACCTGTTTTTCCATGTGTGGATTCATACGCGGAGCTTGAATAGAAATGTAGCCATCTGCAAGATGTCAGATCCCCTTTTTCATGCTGTCCAGGCTGGTACATAAGGCTGAGAGAGCTGGGCACGTTCAGCCTGAAGAAGACAGGGCTGGTGGGGGACCTGATCAGTGTCTTTAAGTACCTCAAGGGAGAGAGTGAGGAGGATGAGGACGGCCTCTTTTCAGTGGTGGCCACTGATAGGTCTAGAGGAAACGGCCACAAACTGAAGCCCCAAAAGTCCCACAGGAACTTAAGGAAACATTTCTTACCAGTGAGGGTGACAGAGCCCTAGAACAGGCTGCCCAGAGARGCTGTGGAGTCTCCTTCTCTGGAGATCTTCCAAACCCGCTTGGACGCAGCCCTGTGCYCTGTGYTCTAGGTGACCCTGTGTGTGCAGAGGGGTTGGACTAGATGATCTTTAGAGGCCCCTTCCAATCTTAAGGATTCTGTGATTCTGTGGTACATGAAAAGCTGCCATGAGCAGTGGGGCAGAGCAGCCAGCAGGGGTTTCAGTGGTCCCAGAGGGGGCTTTTTGGGGGGAAAGGCTCCCCAGAGGAAAAGCTTTCAGGTTTTGCTCAGGTGTAGAGCGAGGGTTTGTGTTTGAGACAGCCTGTCCACAGACTGAAGTGCTTTCCTAGGCATTGTGKGGGGCTTTTAAAGCAAATCTGTCGCGATTAGGCTCCGTCACCTTGAAGCAATTCGATCTCTGTGTCGTTAATAACCACCGGGGTCCAAACGAGCTTTTCAAGCTTCCTCTGGAAGTATTTCAGGACCTTGCTCTGATTTTAATGCTTAGTCCTATAGAAAATGGGTGTTTTTCCCTACTTTCCATTGAGAAAATGGGACTTAAGGATTTTTTGCTGGTTTATTTAAATTGAACCCAATTTTATGTTGTTGAGACATTCAGAAAATCCTGAAAGCCAATTTCATAATTCTTGAATTACTCTTAAAATATTRCATTTGAAAAGATTTCATGGAGCTAGTCTTGGAAAAGATCCCCCATAATGAAGTTAGCAATGGAATAAATCTGTGACCGTTTCTGTCCATCTTCAGCCTGAGCTGAACGAGTGCTAAGGGGCTCCCTCTTCCAGACGGAAGTTCTTATCCAAAAAAATGCCTTTCTTAACAGAAGCTGTGTGAAATCTGCTGCATTTATGGAGGGAACTGGGAGGGGAAAGAGGGGGTTTCTCCTCCGGTCCTTGTTGCATTAGGGCCTTTCGTCTGAAAGTGTGTATGTAACTTTCAAACCCGTAAGTGGATGGTTTTTCCCATAGAAGGCCATTTCTTGCTTTTAAACAGGCTTTTACTCCTTGTTTTTTTTTTTAAATCTTATGATTTCATCTGCTTTTGTATTCAAATCAGTTTCCTGGCAGTCCTACTGTGTGTGGGTTTGGGGTTATTTTTTTGTTTGTTTTTTTCATTTTTTTTTTCCATATAGAAAATGAACATATGGCTGAMATACTTCCCAAGCGAGGTTTTTCTCTCCAAAAACGTGATTTGTGTTTTTCTAAATAAATGTTCAGAAGCCATCTGACTGAGCAGACACTCGCTGCCGCGGAGCCGCTCCGGTGCGGGACCCGCTCGTCGCGCAGCCCTGTCCGTGCTGCCCTCGCTGTGTTTCCCATCGCGCTGAGAGCCGGAGGTGCCGTCTGGAGGCTTTTCAATCACAGCTGGCTGAGGCGGCTCCTGKTTTTTTAGGTCAAGTTTTAGTGTTTTTGGCCAAGCTGGGTGGCAAAAGCCCCATTGATGCCACCCCAGTGGAAGCACTCGGGGCTGGTCGGCGCAGGCAGGAACGTGCAGGACCAAGTGCAGAGGGAAGCGAGTGTTTGGGGAAGCTCCAGAGGCTGCCTGCGGCGCCAGAATGGAAGGGGCATGGGATCGATTCGGTTCATCCCTTCCATAGCCTTGCGCTGGATTACTACAGAAAATAGGTTTCTTTTCAGTAGGTTACTGCAGAAAATAGGTTTCCTGTCAGTAGTTTACTGTCGAAAATAGGTTTCCTTAATGTTATTTGCACAGAGGAGGGTTGGTGTTTAGTCTTATAGGTAAAGGCTGATYGTGGTAATGACTTGGTAATTATCCCCCCGGGTGATTTGCATTCATCGCTGTATTGTGGAGTCAGTAAATATTTACGGGAATTGTTTGAGGTGAATGTACATCATTATTCTGTTTCCTAAGTAGTGGCCTCTTGAGGGCCCTGGAACTGATACGAAATAGCTGAACAGTAGGGTCTTCTGATAGCTGAGAAGTAAAAGCAAAGGCAAAGCTGGTTTGCCACGTGCTGCTCTTACCTGGACGGGCTTGGCCAGTCAAGGCCGCACAAACGTGTGACAGGGAAGCAGTCGGAGGAAGGGTTGGTACAGGGAGAGGTGCCCTGAGCCCTTGTCTCGCTTTCCCATTTTCTTTTTTAATAATAATGGGTCTCTTTCCTCTTTTAGGCATCGCTGGCTTCATTGTATGACGGAAGACCCTCCAACTACTCACCCACCGGTTGCTCGTAAGTTTATTTGGGAGAACCATAAATTCAACCTGAGTGGCACTCCCGGACAGTACGTACCGTACTCCACTACTCGCAAGAAGATACACGAGTGGATCCCACCGACAGCCCCTAGCAAGTAAAAGCAAAAAGATACAACCTGGCTTTCAGTGCAAATTGTATTTTCRCTGGTTTTGATCAAAATAAAAGCCTCCTACAACAGTAATAACTTACTTATTGAGCTTGGGGAACCATGTGAGAAAATACTGGGAAGAGGGAGAGGACAGAATATGTGGTGTTRACTTCATTAGGTTATTAGGCTTTTCTCATGTCCTCAGCGGCTCTTGTCCTAACATAAACAGCTCATAAAGGGTTTTTTTTTAGTGTTAATCATTCCTGTGACAGTCTTTTTTTTTTTTCCACATTTGCTGAGTTTTTTCAGAGTACATATATAAATTGGAAATACATGATTCTCATCTTTATCCTGTTATATTCTCTGCATGGCAAGCAATGTATCATTCCCAAACTATTTTAGGAAGACATCTCTTCAATATTTATAAGACAAGTTAGAATAATGAGGCCAAAAAAGGATGATAGTTTTTATTCATAAATTCTTTGTGCATGTGTAATTTATCATTGCCTTTTTTTATAAGGCTTGTAATAACCAAATGATACCCCAGCCCTTTCAAAGAGGGTTCAGCCATAGACAGGCACCCAAGTTGTTCTCTGTCTCTGCACCAGCACAGGCCCTTCCCTACGCTGGTTTTGGATCAATCTCCCAAATTTTGACAGTGGAGAACTTACTTAAAATTTCATAGGTTCTGTGTCCCGGATTGTGCCGCAAGGTGCTCTTGTGAGGTGACCTCACTTCTGTGAGGTCTGTGGAAGTTTGAAAATACACATGTTTTTAGGAGGAGAAGCAAGATACACCAGAACCTAGTCTCAAAAATGTGAAGTTTTCAAGTTATCAGAAAAGAGATTTGGGGCTGTTGTTTTGTTCTGTATCTTTTATTTCTTTTACTCTCTCTCCTAATATTTTTAGCACAGGTTCCATCACCACAAAATTTACTGTGTGTAATAACCTCATCTGCAGAAAACTAGCTTATGAAAATATTTGTTAAAGATGATTAAGAAGGGTTTTAAATATATTGTTTACTTGCAGTTGTTCCCTCAGGGCAAGAAAATGCTTTACATAATGTGCTCTTAAGAACCACCCCACGTGCTGCCCTGCTAGACCCTTGTGAGACCCTCTTCCCTTCCCCATGTCACCCGCCTCACTTGGGACTCAGTTACTTCTGTATTGTCAGATACTTTTATTGGCAATTCATTGCTTTCTTTTCTTTAATATGAACTGCTTTAAACTGTTTTTAGTAGCAAGTAGCAGTTACAGACATCTGCTAACCTATCTAATTAGAAAGGATAATGTTTAAACTACATGAAGTCAACCGAAGCCCAAAGCACAGCTGAAAAGCAATTTGGAGCTGTGCTGTGTGACATGCACAGAAAGGGCATTTAAAGCACTTTTTTTGTCTGCATTATTTAACTCGAACAGCTCAGGAGGACAATTTTTCCTTCCCCGGAGGAAAAATACAGGCTGCAGTGTTGATTTGTGCTTTTGCTGCGAGCGGGAGCAGAGCTCCGCACAGCTTCGTGGGCAGCGGTGCTGCACAGAAAGGGAGAAGGGGATTTTCCTCCTGCCTCTGGCTAGGACCCTGCAGTTCAGTTTGGGACATTGTGTCAGTGCGGCCTCTGAAAAGCACAAATGCTGCATTTTAGTTTTCATCACCTGAAGCATCTGGGTCTGCAGAACTTTACATGGATCCCCGTGTCACCGAGGCCCCTCTTTACTTGTCGGCAGTTTCGCGTCAAGACCCTCATCTGAGCTGGGAGGTCAAAACAGCATCACTACAGTAAGTGTGGGCTCTGTCCACACCAGCCTCTCACCAAGTCCCTGGATACTGAGTTGGAARGACACCAACTTCCCTGGCTGAGCAGGATTGGAGTGGATGGGGGTTGCCCTGCGCGCAGATGACCAACGTGGGGCATGGATATAAATGACAGGTAAGTGTTCTCTTGAGCCTTAATGCTGGGTTGATGTTGAAAGCAGCTAACGTAAGCTGCTGTTGCTCCTTGGCAAAGTGTTGCTACTCTCTTAAGTGAGATGGATGGAGAGTGAGGCAGCAAGTGTGCCAAGCTGAGGGGCTTGTAGCAATCCTCAAGTCTCCTAAGCATTTTTAGGTCCAGAGAGAGCAGGGCTCGCTCAAGGGCAAGGACAGCCTGGACAAATGGCTCTGATTAAGGCGACTATGCAGGAAAATATCATTTTAGGAGCTAATCATTTACAGAGTCACAGACTGGTTGAGGTTGGAAGGGACCTCTGGAGATCATCTAGTCCAACCCCCTGCTCCAGCAGGGACACCCAGAGCACGGGGCACAGGGCGGCATCCAGGCGGGTTTGGAAGACCTTCAGAGAAGGAGACTCCACAGCCTCCCCGGGCAGCCTGTGCCAGGGCTCTGTCACCCTCACAGGAAAGAAGTTCTTCCTCACATGGAGATGGAACTGCCTGTGTTTTAGTTTATACCCATTGCCCCTTGTCCTGTCACTGGCCACACCAAGAAGAGTTTGGCCCCAGTTACTTATGCCAATTCCCTACAAACAACATCTTAAAGTGCATCATGTAATTCAGTATATGCAATAACAAACTGAATTTAGATGTTATTTTAATATCTATATTAAACAAATACAGATATTTGCAAGCACTTAAGCAAACACAGCTGAAGAGGCTTCTGTTTTACATTGATTTATATTTCTATATATACAATATCCAGCTATATCGATATTATACAACTATTTCTTTAACAGTGGAATAWTTTCTTATCCACTCCTCTAATGGCCTCCTCCCTTTTTTTCCCCTGATAGATGTTTTAATGTTAGTCTCAGGGCACGTGGCCACTGAACTGTCTCGTATCCGTCCTAACCCAAAGGATCCGCAGCCGCTGGCGGAGAGATCCATCAAAAGCGCAGCCCGGACGAGACGGATGAGGCCTCGCGCAGCCGAGCATTAGGACACAGGCCTATTAATAGTTTGTTTTTCTGAGGGTAGCCATCCGTAACAACTCCCCGAGGCTGCACAAACTGGAATTGTGCTGTCTGTGAGGAGCTTCCCAGCGCCCAGCCGCAGGAACCCCCCGAGGAGCAGCGGGTTGTTAGCCGGGGTGTCCGCGGGGCTGCCTTGATTCTCTGGAGGGTCTGAGGCTTGCGCTGGCCCCCATTTCACAGGCACATGGAGAAATAAATAACACGGAAAACCCTGCCCAGATCCCGGAGGTCTTGATRCCTTCAACAGGATCTACAGCGGGAAGTTGGCAACTCGGTCTGGAAAAGAGGCTCTCTGTTCAAGAATTTGCTATGTGCTGCAAATAAGTATTAAAAACGATTAAACTGTTGTCACTAAGACATGCCAATGCTATAGATGTTACCAGGGGAGCGTATATGGTGATGTTGAACTGGCCCTTCTCCTATTTAAAGGGCTAGAGATCACATCACAAACCGAATCAAGCAAAACTTGCATTTCCAATACAACAGTGTAAAAGCCCAAATTCTCAAGCTTTTCACTTCTCTGGAAGAGGACGAGTGAAGGCAGGAGCTGCCCGAGCAGCAGCTTTCCCCGCCGGCCGGGTGCGGGTGCAAACGCCTGGGTTCGCTTTGGGCCTGTGGTGCAGCTGCTGTGAGTCCTGCCAGCCATTTTGTTTTATCTTTTAGGCAACTTCAGATTATTTCTGATGGATTTCAAATGAGGGACTCCAAATAGCTTCTGACAGATTCTTTTTCCTCGATGAAGACATGAGAGACATGCGGGCTGGGGCACGAGGGCTGAGCGTGGCTCCACTTGCCCCCCGTCTCCCAGTGCCTCTTCCCAATCCCGTTCCCAACCCCGAACTACCGGCACCCCCACCGGGGCGGGAGCCTTCCCTGAAGCTCCAGTGGGGCTGCTGGCCACCTACCACAGAGATTTACCCAAGGAAATGCTGCCCAGGAATTACGTTCCCTCCGAGCCACCCAGAAGGGATCTCAAATACAGGCTGGGGCTTGGGAAGGAGGGCTGAGAAGGGCCGGTCTCCCCGTGTTCCCAGTTTTCTCCACTTCTGCCAGTGCAAGCGCTGTGCTCCCTGGCGYGGGCAAAAGCAGTCAGTTCACCATGGTTAACGATCAGACAGGCAAGTGGGGAGTTAGTTTCGCTTGTTAGACTCCTTAGAGTCCAAATGAAGCTCTTCTGCTTCCTGTGGTACCTCGCGAGCTTCAGGTTTCATTTACAGAGAGCTTGGTTCTCCACTTCCCCGTTTTACGCGATTACTTCCTTCAACAGACTTACTTAACTGACATTAGAGAAGCTCCAGGACACATTTCTGGKTTTTTTTTCCAGTCCTGCTCTGTGCTGTGAGGTGCAGCAAAGCCAGCAGGAGGGAAGCAACATAATGCTACAAAATGCTACGTCCTGCTGATCTATTYAGTGAAAATGCCCCTGCTAAAGCCACGGAGAGCAGTCTGCTACTGATCCATGCAGTCCTTCACCGCCAGCACCCGGGCTGGAAGCCTCAGTAGCCCCRTCCCACACAGCCCCGGGATGGTCCTGCTGTGTCCTGGGAAGAATGAGGGGGGCAGTTCTGCTCTTAAGCTAGTGCCTGGCAGCTCCAAGAGCAAAGCATTTAATAGCTGCCTGTCAGCACTCCCATTGACATCAAAATACCCTGTTTTCTTTATCTTACCTGGCTTGCAACACCTGATGGCTCCAATGACACCAGCTCCTTTACCCCATCCTTCAGACACTTCTAYGAAAAACTGAATTATGCTTCTCCGCTTCCTCACTGTGGTAACTGCTGTGCACCAGGATTATTTACCAGCCCCCGTGTTCCCTGAATCACTGGTTTCCCAATTTGAGAGGCTCACAAAGTACTTGGCACTTCTCTGACACTGTGGCTTTTTCGCTTTGAAAATACCACGTCTGCTGCTAAGCTGTTTAGCAGATAATAAATGTACCCTGCCACCCAAAAAGTGAGATGTGGAGCTACCAAGGACRTCAGATTCCTGCAATTTTATAACAACTGACAGCTGAGTAAAGGAGAAAGAATAAATCACTGCCTCCCGGGAGATCAGCTTTGCCAGTGTACCTGCTTGTGCAGCAGTGTTTGTATTCACCTCCATTTAATTATTGATAACTAATTCATAACACACCGATTCATGGAGCCATCACTAGCAGTTCTTGGCACCACCCAAGATCCCAGCTACTTTTCTTTTGATTGAAAAGTACTGAAGTCTCAGGGCTCAATTGAATTCCCCCTGTGGCAGCCACCTGTCTTTTCCCTTTCCCT
Source organism: Nothoprocta perdicaria (assembly GCF_003342845.1). Lineage (NCBI taxonomy): Eukaryota > Metazoa > Chordata > Aves > Tinamiformes > Tinamidae > Nothoprocta > Nothoprocta perdicaria. The sequence continues at coordinate 329,843 of NW_020454761.1, forward strand.
CTCAGCCTACAAATGCCAAGTAAATTGGTGCCACAAAAGATGTATCTAAATCTGTTCAAAACAAACCCATTATGTCTAGAAATCACTAGAAATAAAAATAGAAAAAGTCATATTCCATGATGCATGTTACAGCTCTAATGTTTGATTTTACCATTTACTCGGCAAGATATATAAAATATATATAATATACACATAATACATRAAATATATAAAAACATTCCCTGCAGAGGGAAATGATTTTGCACTTTGTACAGCTGGCTTTATGAGACAGTGAGGGCTGCAGCCTTCCCTAGCTAATTCAGCACAGCCATCCGTGCCTTTCTGCATTGCTCCGCAGCTGCCAAGGAGCACTCGGAGCGTCCCGTGCCGAGGCAAGAAGCGGAAAACGCCAATTTGCGGAGTTCTCCTCAGGGCCTTGCCTTGGAGAGGTGGTGCTTGCAGGCTTCGGCCTGCTCACAGTTTACACTGCTCGGCTTCGAGTGGAGATTATCTCGACAAAAGCCTTTTGAAGGCTGGAAGAGCCCAGTTTTGCATCGAAAACCAGATGTCACCCTGCACTCTAGTACATGCTTTCAATCTAATCCACAGTAAGACAAACTTTGATCCGACACTGTGTTTTTTGCCCTGCTGTGCAGAAGATCACTTCTGAAAACTGTCAGTAGATGCCCCACAGCTTTATTTGTACTTGGAAATTACAGAGCCCCACCTGATCTCCAAAACGTTGTTTTCTTTGTCAGRTTTGTGCTCTATACTTGCATTTCTCCTGTTGTGTAAAGTACCCTCTTCCTTGTTTCCGTGGGGAGGGAGCCAGCTCTAATTACCAACTATGTAGAGGGGCAAATCATGCTCCCTGTCTTAGATGCCCATATTCAAAGACTCCCTAAGGACAAACAAGAAGTAAACAGCTCCACAAGCGTGAGGCTGGACACCGGCTGTCCAGAATGGCAGCATCCACCAAAAGTGACATCAAGAAAGACTGAAATTCATTTCAGCAGAGTCTAACACACATGGCATAAAACCAGGAAACCATTTCAACACACATTAACCTTATACAAGTTCTTAAGGGATTCAGGATATGATTAAATGCTTTCCTGAGTCAGGACGGTCAGGTTTTTGATCACTTGAATTAAACTAAACATTTTGTAAGCTTAAGGCAGAATGCAAAGGTGAAGTCAAAGCCTAGCTCGATAACGGACCTACAGCTCCATGCAGGCGCTGAGCGGGTCGGCACTCTCCAATGTCCGTGTCAGCTGAGGGATGCAAGATGTTTCCCTAGGAAACATCCCTCACAGGAGCTGGGGGAGAGAATGACTTCACCTGAAGAGTACGTAAAGCCCAAAGGAAACACTTCTGTGTCCTTCACGAAAGCTAYAGGGTTGAACCAGGGTGGCACCTACTGAAATTGTGAGAAATGCTGCTTAATATGAGAAGCTGAGCTAAGTTAAAGGGAGATCACCCTGCAGGTAACAGGGTAGCACCTGCCCTGAAAGCATTTCAATTAACTCTGATCTGTTCTGCCTAACTGGARTATTCCATGTCCTTCAATAGGCACTCAGTCTTCACGATTACTCATGTGCTCCAAAATACACACCCTATGGTTTGCTTCATCTGTATTTGCTTTTCCAGTAACTGCTAGATATTGGTGCTAATGTCATCTGTGATAATTCTGATCTCTGGACTGCAGGTCCAGAGTACTGGTTGTACTGGTGATACTGAGCCAATATTTTGCTGTTACTCCTTCTCTTTTCCATGTTTTGGGGAGTTACCGTTTTAATATCATCTCTTTTACATAAAATAATCAAACATTACATTTACATTTACATTCTTATACTAAGATTTATCTATCTATATCTGTCTACCCATGTTCAAAATATGTTAAGGTAATAACTTTGACTATTATGTCAACCTTGACTATTACGTATTCATATTTTTCCTTCCTACAAGTAGGCTCAAAATATTAGTTCTATTTTAAAACCAATTTAACAAACCTAATCTCTTTCACCTCATAGTAGCTTAAGTGAAAACATTTACGAGAATTTACTGTTTTCTGTTTCCCTGTGGYTGCAAACAGAGGCAGAAAAGGCAATTTCACAACCTCTGCTGGACTGAAGCTCTTGCTGCCTGGCTGTTAGGCAGTTCACTACCYCATCTACTTCACATATGCAGAAGAGGGTGAGTAAGCAACAAACCATTTCAAATCAATCCATCTGTCAGGAGGTAAAACAGCTATAATGAACAACATGTTTACAGAGCACATTTCCTACTCAGTCTAGTCATTTCCAGGATCCAGGACACAGATGTCACAGGTTGTCTGTGAAGCAGAAGATGTAAGGCAGTGACTGCACATGGAGGCAGGATTTGAGGGTAATTTATGATGATGGATGTTTGCTATTCATGCTCACTTCATTTGCTGTTTCAGTCTCGCTGGCACTCATGGKGCTTCTCTGCTTTCCCTCCTCCTTGTTGACGGCCATTTGCTCTGAAGTTCATAGGTGAGTGAACACTGACATATGTTTTTGGGCAGGCCCTTTGCGTTAATGATGTCTAAGGAATGCAGGAGGCCTCTGTCCTGGAGCTGTTTGTTACCCTGGTCTTTAGCACAGAAGCTGGGAAGAAGATACTGTAGCATTTTCCTTTTTTTGTGAGCAGGGAGAGACACAACCCATGGAGCTGCTACTTAAAATATGGCAATTAAATTCTGATTTAAGGTACTTAGCAAGTAACAAGACCCTAAATTTGCTCTGGATGAGAGCAGCTTGGGATCAGCCTCAGCCAGTGCTGGCAGCATAACATCTTGATATTATGGCTTGYCTTCATGGGAAACCATGTGCACATAAATGATAGCAGAAGGTAGCTCTCTGCATAGAATTATTAGACAAATCAGCAGTAGCAGCAAAGTCTTATGAGTTGGCAGCTGAAAAATGGGATCATGAAGTGCCCTATAGTGATCCTGGGCACATGATCACTAAAARTTACAATGCCACGCTGCAACTCTGGCAGCTTGAGTGAGGCAGTTCTTTTGTTCCAGGAATGAGGGATAACACTAAAACCACCCATTGCAATGAAAATTCCCAGCGTAAATACATATGGAAGCATTCCTAGAAGCAGGAACAGCATTTGCTCAACCTTGTGTGCCTTCCAGATTTCTAGGAACTGAGGGCACTGTGATAAATATTTTTATTAATTTTATCTCTTATTCCAAGTGGCAGCTTCCAGGAAGTGGTGAAACGGACAGTTCTGAGCATGGGATTCACTCAGGTGGTTAGTGCACCTTCAAAAGAATGAAGAGCGCGGTAAGTAAGGGTATTGGAATAAGCTGAAATATTTAGTGAATAAACTGAAATCCTGCTTTTCTCTTTAGCTGTGCTGCACGTAGCAGAGCAGTTCAGCGAGGTCAGTGTAAGAGCTGAACCTGCAGGTGCTCTGGGCTGCAGCACAGCAATGGCAGTGTGTYGTGCATGCAAGGAGAGGGCCTACCCTGGAAATATCCGTCCTTTGAGCCAAGGGAAACTAGCCTGGTATCACTGCCTTTATACCAGATTGCTTGCTTATTGTACCGTGTTGTAGCTATCCTAGTTTTAAAAAAATACAGTGTACTCGTAAGTGCTTRTACTGACTGCTAATTGAATAGCTGAGCTAATAAAACAGTGATACACAGTTTAATTCGGAAAGGCCTCAGGATTTTCATTGATGCCTTTTGTGAAATGTCTTCCTCACTCAGGAGTTGCGRTCATCACACAGTGCAGTGGGGCCATCCCTTCAGGCTTCTCTTCAGTGTTGAACTTTGGAGAAGAACCTGTCCTTTCTTTCCAAGTTGTGACCATACCTGACAAGGTCTAACTCACCCAAGAAACCCTGAGATGTTTCTGTARTACAGATCGTTGTTATTAAGGYATTAGGTTGTGCTGATTTTAAAAAGTTTAGTTGAATCCTTTTATTATACCTGAAGGTAGACTGATTTGAAACTGAGTAATTTGTTGCTATAATTACTAAGTCACCTGTAAGAACCACAAAGCAGATATAGCCTCTCTTTTTATATTCTGCAAGAAGACACTAACGAGGGTGATGCTCATTCTCTATTTAGTACTCATGCACATGCCATCACTTTGTACATCCCATTGGCCTTTATGAAGAGACAGTTACCTCCTTTCTTTTATGGACTGACTGCTTTAAATTGACAGTCCTTGGAGGAGAAAGAGAGACTATGACATGTGTACAGAATCCAGGATTGATAAGGGTATGGTTTCATTCAGTGTAATGACTGAGAAGGAGTGAAGACTGACAGTTCAATGGCTCACTAATAATGACTTACTGTGTTTATATTCATGAATGTGTTAGTCAAACTCTAAAACATTTTAGGCGGATATTATTATTATTAAAGTTTGATTTAGTGCTTCCCCTCACTTGACAGAGTAGAAAAATATCTGCTGATAAACAGAAATTTGAATTAGTCTGAAACTGCTAAAACTTGTTAGTGTTTTTTTGTTTTTCCATTTTGGGAAATGCCTTTGCTGCTTACAGACTGACATGATCAAATTACAGTAGTTTAGCAGGCTGTTAAACCCTAGCTGAGCCAAAGGACTATTATATGCACAGGATCAAGCTGCTTCTACATTACTTTGAATTTACTATGGAGAGAGGCCTCTGTTGCACACTGAGCTCAACCATTAACARTGGAGATGAAAACCACAGCAAAGGAGCTGGCAGGAGGAGCACGGGCCCYGTGTCCCCCAGGGACTCTGTGCAGCCCCTTTCCCAGGAGGAGCAGCYGCTCCGTGACACGATGCCTACAGCTCTTCTTCTCTTACACCTCTCCCAGTGTTCCCCAAAGACCTCTTCCTGCAAATGCTTCCTCTCCCAAGGAAAAACATGGGCTTGTACCACTCAACTTTTGTGCAGTTTCACACCTATTTCTTTCCTTGGTTTCACTGCCAAATGTCAGTTTGTGCTATTGTCTCTTCATGTCCTACAAGAAGGCAAGTTCCTTCCCCTAAAGCTCCTGTAAATCTTTTTTTTTTTTTTCAGTGGATGTCTGTGAAAATGATTGTTCTCTGCTTAATGCTGACTGATTAGGTGATGTGCAGATACAGACAATCTTGTACTTAAAAAAACCCCTGAAAATGAACTCTTGGTTTGACTGATTGGATGGAGAGAGAGCTTTGTTCCCATAGCAACATTTTGCATTTGGGCTTGCAGAAATGAGGCTGGCTGGGAGCCTTTCAAATACGCTGCCTTTAAAGAGCTGCTTGTGCTCCACRGTGTTTCCACTACTGCCTAAGACAAGAATTATTTAGCAAGTCCCAGAGAAACAAAAATCTTGGCACTCCATACCCCAAACTTGAGCCTGCTATGGAGCATTACTGGAACCGCTCTTGAAAAACAGAAACAAGGAAGCAACCTGAGAGCTTTCCCATCAATGATGTGAAGAGACACCACAACTTTAAGGAAAATTAAATCCAAAGCTCAGATTTCACTTTATTTATATGAGTTCTTCTCCAGCCTTTAGCAAAGACAATTCTGAGCATGGTGTTATGAAAACTGTTTTGGAGGGGACTGGCTAATATATTGGGGAAGAGCAAAACCCGTGTCAGGATTGAGGTTCAGAGACTGGGGAGCATTGGAAAGATGGCTGAAGTCTAGCAGAGGGGCAGGTAGGATGAAGGAAAAAGAAGTCTTTCCCAATACATGGGATGCTGAAGGAAGAGGAGAAAACAAAAGCCCTCTAGATTCTGCCTTTTCTTGTGTTCAGTGCATTAGAGGTTGGTTATGAAGTAATAAATGACAATGTAGGTGGCTGAAGAAGAATGTGTTAGACTTTGGTGGTGACAGAGGGACAAGGCAAGGAACAGATTTCCATTTTTAAAGTACTGGGAGAGAAGGACAGAGCACAATGAGTTCACAGAAATGTTTGAAGGAGATGATGCAAACTAACCTTTCTTTTTTTGGTTGCCATCTACCTGTGGTTCACCGGGGTGAAAGCCTCTCCCTCGGCAGGAAACTTGTTCAGGCAGAATTTGGAGATTTCACATGTTTATCCATGATTTCACCTGTGAAAATCACTGTCAGATCAGTGGCACACATCAGTGCAGGAGCACAACGGCTTCATCCAGGAAAAAAAGTGATGCAAAGCCAGTCACTTGTAGGCACTAAACAGCATTGCATACCTGGAATCCATATTATGGCATTTTACGAATTATGTAGTTAATATACAGTGATACTTTAATGGGGAATTGATTCTCCTTTTGTCAGTGTTTACCTGTGATACTGTTCAGTGAAGCAGTGATATTAATGTGACATTAACCTCAAAACTGACAAATGCATTAGCAGGAAAAAGTGGAGAGAGGTTTTGGCACTGCAGCATCATTCAGTCGGTAACATAAAACTTCAAAAATAGTCCCAACAGGAGAAGGCAGCAAATTGTTAAGCCAAACTTTGTTTGAGGAAGTAAAAAAAGCCTCTGTTTTTTAGCAGTTTTGCAGAAGGAAGATACTCGAAGCAAACAACCTCAGTGAAAGCCAGAGGAAAGCAAAGAGGAAGGAAAAGGCAGGCACGCTGGACGCCTCCTGCGCAGGCTCCACCTGAGCTGACCAGCACGGRCTGTGATCAAGCAGTGCTATTGCATGGAAGTAAAGCTCTTAAAAACACGCTAAACTAACATGACTTTGGACTTTGTAAAAACAAAAACAAGCTTGAAAATAATGCTATCAAATGCTATGATCCTCGTGGCTTGTTCTTTTCTTTTTCTTTTTTTTTTTTTTAATTGAAATTTCAGAGGAGGAAGTTCCCATGCAGAGCGACAAGCTACATTCCCAGAGCAGCTTCCTGAATGTGTAGGCTTCAGGACGACTGCTGATGCTCTTATTCCTCCTGATCATCCAGATTCACATATAGGTAAAACATCAGYGCTACCAGGCTACACATTCAACCTTCATGCAAACTGGTATCTTGCTCCTGGAAGGGSTGTAATTTGCTTTGGGTAAGACTTYAAGTGAGAAAACGTCTGGAAAGGAGGAAGGCATTTTGAGTGCATGTCACAAACAGGCATGGCACCACAGACATCAACAGGGATATGCCTCATATTTTATGGTGGCTGGTGCACAAGGGTAGTCAGTGACCTATGTCACAGAGTGTCCTTGGAAATGCCACTGAAACGGACTAGGAAAACGTCATATCACACTGGTAGCAAAGAAATATTGCCAAAATGAGGGGTTCTTTATTTTTCATAGGTCAGAGAAAGGGAAGAGGCATTCAGAGCAGGTAAACAAAAGCACTTTTGGTGCCCGCATGACCAGACCGGTGGGCAGCAAAGCAACGAGCAACCTCCATGGTGAGACACAACCAGCACGTTCAGAGGAGCCCAGCCAGCGTCACCTGGAACACAACAACACGTTGCAGGGTTTACCTGCTTTGATCCCATTAGCTCGCTCGCACAAAATGGGTTTATTGTGTATGTCCTATGTGGCCGCAGGACACTGCATTTTCCAGAGTGCAAAATCTCTGGCTTTACAACGTCATGGGACTGTGGCCAAATATGGAAGGACAAATGAGCCGCCCCTCAGTGAGAGTGATGTGCTGCGCCGCGTGGGACACGCGGTCCCAGCCTTCGGGACACCTCTGCGCCRGACAGCGGGAGCCAGGGGCTTTTGTTTAATGATAATAGAGCAAGCACGTTATAATCGACATTAAGCACCTCTCTGGCTCAGGTTCTATTTTAACTCGAGAACAGCTTGCAGCTCTGACAGGGTWCTCCAGATTGCTGGAGATGTAAATTGCTCCTGGAATAGGTGYAATTTCCCGTGGGTAAGGCTTGCTGCAAGCGGGGACTCTCCCCAGGAGCACGGCGGCTCCGCGCGCAGAGCGTCGGCCGCGGATCAGCGGCTTCCCGGCGCCCGCGTGCGGCCGGGGCGCTGCGCCCCGTCCCGGCCCGCCCCGTCCTTCCCCGCGAGGCCGGCGAGGCGCCCCGGGAAGCGGC
>NW_020454761.1:338254-376025 GCF_003342845.1 Nothoprocta perdicaria
CGGGATCCACAGGCACGGGGAGGGACCCGCGGCCGCGGGGACGGGATCCACAGGCACGGGGAGGGACCCGCGGCCGCGGGGACGGGATCCACAGGTACAGGGAAGGACCCGCGGCTGCCGGGACGGGGCTCGCGGCCGCCGGGAAGTGGCCACCCGCAGGAGCCGGCAGCCCACGGCTCTCCCGCCGGCCCGGCTCTGGCTGGCAGCCGGATCCGAAGGACCCAAAAGTCCTCAGGAATCTTCCCCTTTGTAACGCGAGCGTGCCGACCCTCCGGCGCCTCGCACCGTGCTCCCAAGTGCGGCGGTGAGCGCCGGGTTGGACCCGCGCGGCTTTCCTTCGTTGCTGGACAYCGGCTGCGAGGGGAGAGCAACAGCGTAGAAGGAGCGTTGTCAAAAGAATGACTCACGTAACGGCTCGGGCTCCTTGTCCCGCGTTAGTGCTCGCACCGCGCTTGTCTGGTGTTATTTTTGCCCATGTGCTGTTACTCATCCCAGCCCCTTAGCCTGGCTCTTGGCAGCAGCTCCGGAAAGCAGCGCGGCGGGTCGGTGAGGGCTCCGCGAGCGACACCTCCGCGTCTCCGAGTGGCGCCCGCACAAGGAGAGCCCCGCGCTCCGTCCCGCGCTCCCGGCCGCTGCTCCGCGCGGGAGGCGCTGCCCGAGGCCGAGAGGGCTGGCTACCTGTGGCTGGGATATCGTTACCTGCTCTGGGTRTCCCTTACGTGCTCTGGGTGTCCCTGCTGGAGCAGGGYGTTGGACCACATCATCTCTAGAGATCCCTTCCAACCTCAACCATTCTGTGATTCCCTCTGCTTGGRAGAGGAACCTGCCACTTAGCCAGAGTGCTGAAAGCCAACATTACTAATCTCTTTTTATAGGTAGTCCCAGAGCCATATTTTATGCTGTTAGTGCTAATTGTTATGTAGTTGTTATATAGTTTGGACAGACTGAGTAAGAGAAAATGATCATTTCTACTCCGGCGTGGTGACTAATGTGCAAGAGATGCTTCATCTGATTTTTGCCTTCTTCCATTAGCCTTCATATGCTCCTCAGCTTACCAGGACGAAGACTGCAGAGATGGTCAAGGTTTGAAATTAAGGGCTTCCTGAAGGCCACACTGATCCTGGATCATGGATACGAGGTATCCAAGGCTTTTCTCCTCATCCCTGAGTCTGTGCATGGGCTGAATCTGGGTTTGAGCTCCAAACTACAGCAGCAGCCTCTTCTGCTCTGGGTTTTAAGCTTGCTGCCCGTTACAGGGCGAACCTTGCGCCACTTCTGGGCCACTTGCGCTGAGTTGCTTTACTGTGCAAAGAGGAGAGCGGTACAAGTAGGAGGTAAGCTAAGATATCTTAGCCTAAAATGATAAGAGTAAATCCTAATTCTTAAGGAACGCCTCAGGCTGCATGAACCTTCCAGGAGAGAGAACCTCCATCTAGGACAAGGTACCAGGCTGTAAAAGGAAGAACAACTCACTTGCAGGTCTTGCTTTGGATTGCAAGTGCCCAGATCTTTTTCTAGGCGTCCATGTGTAGAGCATTCCTTGATGAGCTGCTGGATCAGGTGCTCAGCCTGCAGTGGTAAAGCAGTAGTTGTATTGGGAACAAACAAATAAAATCAGTGTTATGCCCTGGCTTTCGAGACTGGAGGGTGAAACTTCAGTGTTGATTGACTTGTCTACTCCTGTTTCTGCTCTGCTSCAGCGGAGCTTCCATCATCTGTCACTTAGCATCGCTTTCTGCTTTAATATCTGCCAGGAGGGAAGATAAATCAGGCAGAACTCCCCTCATTGATCCTCCTGTTGCATGATTTCAGGGTAGCGAAAGGGGGGATAACATTTAAAACCCCTCTGACTTTGCTCTCCTATAAATGCAGTTGATGTTTCATTGATCGCTTTAAAAAATGAATTAAGCTGGAGGGAACTCAGCCTCTAGGAGAGAGAGCCAAAGTGCTTGCCCTGGGTGTAATATGCATCAATGAACCAGTCAGTGTTCAATGCACACTTTCCCTCTGGATCACGTTTTCGGGGCTCTGTCCGCGCTCACAAACGAGCCTAAATGCCTAAGAGAGGCATTTGCAACTATTTCCTTGTCTGTACACACACCYGTTCTTAGAAACACCCCTGCACGGGCTCCAGGTGCTCACAGTTACTGCCAGCGGAGGCAGGTCTGCTTGACTTCACTGCAGCTAAAAGGCCTTATCCTTTTTCTCCCATATGCYGTTAACTTTTCCCCGAGCTTCCTATTAGCATCCCTATGTAACTATGAGCAGGAAGAACATCCCAAMGGCTTGTTTCTTGTTTCTACATACCTTCCCTTTATTCCAATAGAATAGCCTGGCATTTTTATTAAGAGACTGGCTGTCTATTGGAAAATTTAAGAAGGAGGTAACAGAATTAAGAGAGAGGAAAAAAGAGACTAAATTTCCAGGCARCTAATGGAAAATCAATTCCCGAAGCCTCAGCGTTCTTATCTCTTTGAAGCTTTTCTCTTTCAGCTCCTTTAGCCAAATGACCAACCTGTCTTAATCTACTGTATTAGGAGCTAATTTATTCAGCCGGGCAGTCTCTCACCAGATCACAGAGGTACCTCTGTGATTAGATTTTCATTCTCACTGGCTGCTCTTGCTCTSATTTTGAACATCAGCGCTGTGTATCTTGCTCATTTTCAGCAGGGAAAACAAAAGCCCAATTCACATGGCAATTCTGCTGGAGCTATTTTTTTCGGGCAAGATGTAGCCACACTTGGAAACCCAAACACAACAACATGACATTAGCATTTAGGGACAACAAAATGAAGAAATTAGCATGGGGGAATAGGTAGAAAATTCAAATTTGACTAAATAAAATGTGTAATAAGGATGAAATTGTGTGTTGCTTCATTTTTTATTATAGCAGATTTAATGATGTTACGTATTTTTACGTATAGGTTAGGTATAGTCTCAGTAATTGCTAGCTACTCTCGTAGGTACATACGAGGAGGGAAAGGGAACAGCTTGTTTCGTGATAAGCTGTTAAATTCATAAGGCAGCTGGGCACAGTTCGGAGGGACATGCATGCCTTGGCAGGTAGGGATCACTCATTACAATTTTTAATCATTAGATGTTTGAACAAAGTGAAAGTTTTATTTTTAAGCAGGTTCCCACTGTCTGCTCTTTACAACTTGCTATGCAAAACTGTACATGCTGGGACAATTTGCTGTTGTTTYCAAATGCTCACAGCTCATCTTCAAGTGATGTTTAGAGCTGTCAGTCAAGGAGCACACATCAGGGCGGAGGTAATAATGAGATTTCTCTTATTCTGTTGTTTTGCAGACTTTACTGTTTTGACAGCCCACAGGGAATAGCAAATATTTTCCAGTTAAATCCATGACAGCAGATGAACTTAGTTAAGGGTCACATATAGCAGAGCTATACATGCAAGTGATTTAATTCAGTAAGTAACAAGCCATCCTGGGATGTGGGAGCAGTGAACAAGTTCCTTCTCTGAACAAAACATAGGGAGGATCTGAATATGAATCTGTTGCCTTCCCACAGAGCTACCAGGAAAAACAAGACAAGCCTGTGACCCTCCTGGAAGCTGGAGAGGCTGTGAGGGTCTAAGTGTATCCATCCTAGCATTTCTGCTGGTGAAAATACAGGTGCCTGAAGGAGTTTAAGTGTGAAGCAGATTACATGAAATGTGAGTGGAGATTTTAATAGGATGTCAGTGTTGGTCTTGAAAGACTAAAGATAAAGGGATTTTCCACCTTTACTTCAACTACTCCTATTTACTGAAGAATTCAGCTTTCTCATTGCGGCCTCTCCTGTTTTATCTCTGGGACTCAACTGTTTGGAGTCACTTCTGCAAACCATGTATATGACAGAAAACCATGACAAATCATGTATACGGACAAGAGGCAAAAAAAATCCCCATGTTTAAAAGGGCTTGAAACAAAAGCAACAGAATAAAGAGGATCAAGCCTGAGACTTCCAAGTTTCATGGTGGTGAGTGTTGCTGAGAGGCAATAAATGATGGAAATCTAACCCAGTCTGCTCTGCAATGTAAACTAGGATGACTGGAAGGGAGGCYGGTATTTCTACAATTCCCAAGGTCTTAGCTGGAAGTGTCACTGTGGTGTAAGTTCATCCATCTCAAATATATCTACCTTTAACTTAGAATCTGTGTTCTAAAAAATGTTTTCTGAAGATATTAGAGGAGACTTCTTTGCAGTTAGGCAGCATCGAGCCAAAATTGGCAAGTCTATATGATTTACATATGTAAGTCCATGAGTTCACTTTTGAAAGTGACAGCTAAACTACTAAAGTGCTTTTGGCTGTCTTTTTACAGGGCATATTTCTATCTGGCACCTATGTTGGCAGGCAGAGAGGAGAGCAAGCAGTGAAGGGCACAGAGAGGAAGAATTTGGGAAACATTGTTCATGGTTTCTTTCAGTAGAAGAACTGGGAGGGCCTCAAATCTGTCAGGCAGGAGCTTCAAAACAGAAGATACTCTCCTAACTTAAAACTCCTGTAAAACTCCTTGCCTTTGGATGTTGTGGGGGGCTTGAGTGACACTGCTGCCTCAGGAAGTCCTCGACCTGCACATCACTGACTGCACATCACTAGCAGCCGGAAAGTATTCTCAGGAGTATCTTTACATGATGATTCTCTCCTTCAGTCTTTCCTAGGCATCAGCTCTTGGCCACTGTTTCAGCCAAGATCCTGGAATGGCTTTAGTGTGAGCCAGGATGTTCCTTATCATCCATCAACACTAAACTGAGCCTTTTTACCACTAAAAGTGCTTGTGAGTTATTGGATCTACTGGAGTCATACTGTTGATTAAGTAGGTCAACTAAGAAATGCTTTATGAATCTAAGTTGTCTCGGAGAATGTGGGTATAACTTATGGCTGAAGCACTGAGAAAACACATAGAGGAAGATTAAGATCTCTTACGCACCTTGGCTTCATCGAACTAAAACCACTATTTTATTTTTTAAAGTCGTTTCTTGTGCTAATGGCCTGGCCCTCCCTCCTGTTCAGGGTAATGGCAGGTCAGAATGAGCGGCTGCCAGTTTCTGTACCGGCTGCCTGTGCCAGAACCAACATTTCCCTGTGCCTGTGTATTTGAGATAGAAAGGCCAGGGAATATTGCCCTTGGACACAGACAATCAGCTCTTCTGTATGCATTTTTTTCCCCTGTCCATAGGTCTCAAACTGCTTTATGAAGCATTTCAAGCGTAGAGAACCTGAAGTTTTAAAGGGTGATCKGTTTTCTGCTATCTTCTAGAGACACTCATCCTTACTGCCCCGCACTGTTTCCTGCTGCTACCAATCTCACTTCCACACATTTTCCCTGCGCTTGCACTCGCTGCCGCCGGCCTGCGCAGCGCCCTGCTGCCCACGTGGCGCTCAGGACAGGGCCGCCCCRGCCCCGCGGGCCCCGCGTCGCAGCACGGGGCCCACGGCTCGGCGCTGCCCTTGCCCGGTTAGCACCAAGTACGACCTGCACAACACCATCACAGATGGTTCGGATACTCTTAGTCTTTCTACGGCAGCACATGCAGGGGTGGGTGAAACTTGGCGGGAGCGCGTCTCAGAGCCCTGCCACAGGGCCCGTGGTCTGAGCTGGGGACAAGGCAGAAGGCAGCCCAAGGGACACAAAAAAGGGCAGCTAATCCCTTTCTCTTGTGTTCTCCACTGCTAGAACGTTGGCTTAGCGTGAACTCAGTACAGTCTAAACTTTCAAAAATGAGTATAGAGAAAAGGTTTCTGAGCAGAAATAAAAGAAAGAAGACAGGTGTTTTGGTGTTGGTTGACCTTCCTGTTTGCATAGAAAGAGGGGAAATTCTTTAACAAGGATTGTTTCCAAGTCTGACCGACAATAAAACTACAATTTCATAAGTTTTTTTTTTTTGTTTCCATTGTCTGGGTGTATTGCTGTGCTGGACTGAGTGGACAAAAAAATAGAGTTAATAGGTCATCATGAGATGAATTCCTGGTAAGTAATCCACATGTCACTATTTTTTCCTGTCAGACCTTCCTGTAGTCATTAGGAATTAGTACAAAAAAAAAAAAAAAAAAAAAAAAAAAAAAAAAAAAAAAAAAAAAAAAAAAAAAAGGGATTTCTTCAGTCTCCTTCTGGAATGCACAGCAAAAAGATATTTAACATTGGTTGGCATGGAGGGTTGTGTTCCTTGTCTCCAAGGCCACCTGTTTCCTCTGGGAGCAGAAGTGCCTCTTGGCCGGGATGGAGGGTGGCTGCCGCTGGGCAAAGCTATGCTCCCCTGCAGCGCTTCCAGAACACCAGGCTGGCTCATACTAGAGTCYGTGTCGTTGGTGGCCTCAAGATTCAACATCCAGCTGACAGCGGCRCTGTCTTGGCTGTTCTGTGGCCAGGCTACTAGGTGAAGACCACAAGCCTCGATACGAGGCCAGGTATCGTAAACTTCTCAGACCAGCAGAATATTCTTAACATCACTGTAAACTTTTTTTAGTGCTTTTTTTTGTTGTTTTTGGAAACGAGTGAACTTCTGTTCTGTGCCCTCTTTCCTGGCCCTCTGAAGGTGCGACTTGTATCTTTAGAGGAAAAGTGGCACAGACATGAGGTCTTTGGTATAATGATTGCGTTGCCCACCCCTTCCACCTCCCAAAATAGGGCACATGGCTCCATGGATTGCATCTGGGATTGGTTCAAAGGGTGCTCAGTTTCCACAGGGCTGTTGACCTGACGTGTGATTTTTAGGCATATTTGTTTGATCTTTTTTTGCTCTGGACTCTCTCATGCATGGTTGTAGCTGTGGGAACCTTTTGAAGAAAGACTTTCAGACAGCTTTGAAATTCTCCAGTTATAGTGTTGAAAATGGCTAGGACTCACCTCTGCTGCCCTACTCTGACTTCTGTGCTTGACCTCATGTGGATTCAGGACCTATAAATTGATGACACAGGCTCTTTGGTCACGAGGCTTCTGCCTCTGAATGACTGATCTCAAACTATTGTATTTAATGTGTAGAGCCTGACCTTGAGTGCCTCAAGCTGTTATAAAATGAAAAAATGTAGTGTCCCAAATTATTTCCATCAAGGCTGTTCTTAATAGAAAATAGGATTTTGATGTTGGTATGTATGTCTTTTTTTCCCTTTTCTCCAGAAAATATTAAGTATTCCCTGAAAAACTAATCTCTAGTTGAAAGACGATTTGAAACTTTTTACTCTTGATGGAAACTCAAAATCTTTTCCAGAAGGGGAAAATAAACGTTATTTCCCAACAGCCATGTGGTGATAATGCTTGCTGGCTTGATTAGGACACTGCTTTCTCGGAAAAAAAAAAAAGTTGAAAGGTACAGCTATTTTATTTTATCTTTGTTCAACCCGGACATTTGCGGGTGTGCAGTTTTCCGTACCAGTACCTGCAAATCCTCCAGCAGTTTTCTATCCTTTTCAGAGACACTAAAAGCTGTTCTGTCAGCTATTCTGGTTTTTTTTTCAGTCATCTTTTTTATCCCTTTCTGCTTATTTATGGACAGATGAATTAACAGGCTTTATGACAGATTTTAATTTTCTTGCTTTTTGTCAAGTTAGTATTTCCAGGTAACAACTAATTAAGACTCCACTAACCATTTAAAGAAAATATCCCCTAGTGTCAGTCCCTTGGGCTACTTGAGTTAATGGATGTAAAAGGATGTATAATACATACTGACTTGCTCAGAAATAAGGGGGAATTTTTGACCTTTTTCATGCTTTCTGTATTTTCATGCTGGCTATACAGAATGGGTGTGCCTTCACAACAGATTAATTTCTGTATGATCCGAAAGGGAGAAAGAAGAGCAGCAGCTTTTCTGATTTTTTTTTTACAGTTTGCATTAACTCTGAGCAGAGTTTMAGAGCCATCTCTCATCTTGCAGCTGTGTCCAATCCCCAATGAGTTTTTTCTTTCCTGCCAGCCCARTCTCCTGCCATTTGTTTAGCACCTGAGCTGGCAGTCCCTGGGGAAAGTTGTTTGGTGCTGAGAGAAAGAGTTGTTCAGCCCAGCTGYTTTGCAACATAAAGAAAACTTGCTGAGAGAGCCCTGCTTTATCTGTCATTCCCCGCTGCTCTGCTGATGCAGAGAAACCAGGGCTTTGCACCTCACAAAGCAATCTGAGCTGGAAGGCTTCTGCAGCTGAGCTCGGGGACTATCTTGATGAGGGAAGAGAAGAGCAAGGTCTTTCTGCAGGGTGGTAAGTGTCATATTGCAGTAATAAAGTTTGATCTTTTTCATTATAGGGAGAAATAAGGTGGAACAGGAGAGTTTTCTGGGCTGTAACCCTACTGCCATGATTGTGGAAAATATGTGAACTGAACTGATAGTGCACAAACCAAAATGTCTCTGGCTTTGAGTGATATCTACAATATTTTCCTCACAGTCATTTGGCTATTGCTCCTCTTTATAGTATGTGATCCCAGGGGGTTTTGTAACTTAATCTTACAACAGGTGATGTGCACAGACTATTGCTTTCAGGTATTAGAAAGTAGGATTGCAGCTTTAGTAAGCAAGGGAGTGTAGCTACATACACAATACTCTTATARTTCACATGCGCTGGGAGGAAAATACTGGGATTTATTTCTTAGCACTGTGGATTACCTGTCCTTAGGGTGAGAGAGTAAGTGGCCAGGTCTTTTGTCCTTGCTGCTGYCAAACATGACAGAAATTCAGAATAATTTAAGAAAAAAAAAAAGCTACTTTTATTCACCATATCTCCTACAGAAATATGGTGGTGCAGGGGCTATAAAGGAATTTGGAATCACTGGTAGTGGATTGTAATCTAATGTAAATCCCCAGGCAGGTTGAATTAATCTACWCTCGGCATGGTGCCCGGCGTGGAGTGGAGGGGGAAGGGATGAATCAGCGTTGCTGTTTTGCAAGCTTTCGTACTCCAGCTCAATATTGTCTTGTTTTCTTTGCTTGAGTTTATTCCTGACAGGTGGTGACAGCATGTTTTTGTTGGAGGAATGCATATACCTTCCCGGAGCCCGCGAGAGCCCGGCAAGTCCCCTGTGGCAGAGCAGTACTCGGGAGCAGGAGGGCTGCCTTACTAGCTCCTTAAGGCTTCGGGAGGCCTCGCTGCTGCACCCTGTCCCTTCTGCTTAGCTCTGAAGCAGAGGAGGAGAGCGCAAGAGCCCCTCTCTGCCCCTCGCGCGGCTGCTGCTGCTGCTGCGGAGGCGCCCGTGGGCACAGGGCCTGATGGCGGCCGCGCGGGGCCTGCTTGGCGCGCAGCCGTTGCCGCCACGTGTGGAGCTGCCCACACGTCACTCAGCACCTCTTTGCTTTGGGTGCCTGCTGAGCTCTGCCTTCCTTTTGCTCCGGCCTCTAAGGGCAGGCTGCACTTCTAAAACTGCCCTCAGAAGAGGGTGAGCGGGATTAGCAGCGTCTTCAACCAGCCAGGCATAGAAAGCGCTCCCCTAGCAGCACCGCTTTGAGTCYGGTACATGTCATTGGCACTTGCAAGGGACACTTGTGCCTCCTCGTAAGCAGCTCATGGAACCAGAGGAGATCCTGATGCTCATGGTGGGTCGAGCACTTTGAGTTTGAATCATGTCTGCCTTGGGTAGCAGGGCCTTGCGTCATTGTGCCAGTCCTTGGGAACTGCTCGGTGGAGTTTGTTGGCGTCTGTGTCAGCTGCTTTAGCTTCCCAAGGGACAGGAGAAAACGGCTGTCCACCTGAGCAGGGTGGTCAAACAGCTAGGTGGACAAACTACCACGTGCAGCCTGAGGGCCAGAGGCAGGGAGCAGTGTCGTCTGGGCCTCCGCATAGGGACGAGGAGGTGTCGGCTGAACCGAGCACGGTGACCGCGTGCCGCTGGTGCGGTGTTGAACCTCCACCTCCACAAGAACCTGCCCACAGCCAGTGCTCAGGTGTTCCGACTGGGCTTGCTGTTCTCTATAGCAACCAAATTTAGACATGGTATGATTTAGGAATGCACAAATAGCTAAATCATGGAGAAGCATGGCATTACATCAGATTTAGGAAGTAGTGCTTGCTTCCAGCTAAATCATGCCTCGTCTATGTTARTTTGTCATCTGCTTCCAGAGCCCATTTTGCACAGTTTCTGCCACGGCACTACCTCTTCAGTGATTTTGGAACGTTGTCTGTCTTCTCTGATTTTCTCTGAGCAGATCTGCATCGTTACCTTTACTTATCCGAGTGCTTCATTCAGTCCCTTAGGTCTCTACAAGAATCAGCTTTGGGGGATTTGTCCCACAGCGCAGATTTTGGCACAGCAGTTCTAGAGATGCTAATATGGGATGGTGGAAGGGAGAGATATTCGCCGCAGTGCTAAGTGTGCATTAAAAGTCTATTGCCCTGATGTACCTTAATGCCTGTAGGGTTTAGGGTTTCTTGTCTTCACAGCAATGCAGCTAAATATCATGTTGTTAGATGAGAGGGCAAGAGCGAAAGTTTTGTGACGAAGGGCTCACCTAAGAAGCCAGTGGGGGAAAAAAAGAGTAGCTGCAAATGAATGTTTTTGATGCACTAGACTTTCTTTCAAACATAYTCTGTTCTGAAGGCACACGGATATGTAGGCACATGCATTAGTGCTTTCCTGAATGATAAAATGCTCYTATATCAGTGCCTGGGAAAAGAGAGCCTCTTTGGAATAGCTGAATTACTCTGCAGTGAGGATCTATCAAGTTTTTATCCCTATTATTAAGCTTATTAATGTTTTTCATCTCAACAGGGTTTAAGATTAGAGGATGTTTAGCAACTTCAGAGTGGTTCTTTTTTTGTTTCCCCCTGCCCTGCCATCCCACTATCCCAGCTTGGAAACTGGGCAGCTGGTGTGAGTGTGCACGGGGAGAGGCCACCGGGAAGCTGATGKCTGCAGAGAGGCAGCTGAAGGCTCCATTCAGCTTAAACTAGGGGCCTTTTGAGACTGCCCTCCTAAAAGTGGGGTTGTAGTTGAAAACAACACATGCATTTTTAATCTAATGGTTTGGAAAAAATATGTTAACTGTAGGGCAGAAACTAGTAGGATTGAACTTTTCTGATGAAATCTGTAAATTAATTCTAGGTTTATAAATATAAACACCTTCCTTTTTTTTTTTGGTAGAATGTTTATTAATTAAAAAGACAAGAATGAAAGTCTATTTCATTGCTGTCACTTTTCAAACTATAATTTACTTTACTTGAAGTGCTAATGTTTTCAGATCAGTGGTCCTTAAACATAAATCAAGATTCTTTATTATATATAACGGAAATCCAGTGATGCATTGGGAATAATATCTTGTAAAACAAATATTTCAGTATAGCGAAGAAGTAGGACACGGATAATTGTGTTACTTTTCTTATCAAACTAAGTTAATGAAATATGCATGAAACCATTCCAGAAAGGTAGTAGAAATAGCATGAAAGTCTGTGCTTTTTCCCCTGCTGTTTCGCGTGCCCTTTGCAATCCGTGAGCTGGGAGCTCTGCTGGCTGGTGCTGGGACTGGCTCCCCAAAGGTCTGACCAGGTTCAGATGCCTGCAGTGGTGCAGCTTGAGAAGCTCCAAAGCCCAACTTATTTTATTTTCCTTTTTCTCCCCCGTCCACATTACAGGAGTTGCTCCCTGATGCCCTATGTATATGCAGCCCTATCTCTGTTCTGCAGCCACTTCCCGTCGTACCTTCCTCGGAAAGAGGCCTCCTGCCCTGCTAGACCACAGCGCTTTCCTCTTGTGGCCCCTTTGCCATGGTTGTGTCCCTGGAGGCTGGGCCTGCCCGAGGGGCTCTGCCTCCCCCTCGCCTTGGCCCTGGTGCCCCTCTCCTCCTGCGTTACTTGCTCTGAGCTCTTTGAGCATCGGTTCCCTCACAGCTGCTGCATCTCCCCTTCTCTGCCTCCTGCTCCATGTTTCTGCAGTCGCTGAGCTGAAGTGGGTACCCAACAATTTGCCCCCTTTTTGTTAAATCCCATTCCTTTCATGGAGGACCCCCCAGAGTCAYGGCTTTTGTAGAGTATGGCTCTCTGACTACCACTTTACCTGTTGTAGCTTTCTGAGGTACCTTTCACTGTTACGATGAGGTATGAAACAAAAGGTTTACCCAAAGCCTTTTAACTACRGAGAGCAGGATTAGGTTCACATTTCACCTGTAAACCTGCTTCCTGAAAATAGGACAGAAACTCATGTCCCACTTTTAAGTAACAGTGTATTTTTAGCATGTCACTGTTTGCCAGCGGTACCTCTATGATRTGGGAACCAGCCCCCTGTGATGTTTTGGCAGCTGTGCACCTCCCTATGCTTTCCAGGGACTCTTCCCAGGCAAACACATGGAAAAMTTGATTAGCCAAGCGTTGTGCTTTCCCCACGACTTTGATCTGTGTGTCTCGAGCTTTTGTCTCCCCTTTAGAGAATGCCAGACAGATACTGGTAAGAATAATGAGTCTCATGCCTTGGTATTTAGGTGTACTTCTTTTGAGATAAACACATGGGAATTAATTTGTTCTGTGGAGCACTGTGTAGGCTGCTAATAATGCTTGGAAAGGAGCATGCAAAGGCATATGCAGAGCACACTCTGTGGAGCTTGCATTGCTTCACTGGGCTAAGAATTAGTAGCTCTAAGGTATGTTTTGTGGTACTAGTTTAAAGCGACGCAGCTGTGTGTGATTTGCCTTCTGGAGTCTCTTACTAAAAACAACGATCATCAGTGCCACTGATAGGCAGACATTAGTAAAATGCTGTTCAGCTAAATAGCTCGAATAATGCAACAAATGATGCCATTTTACATGCCTGTTCAGAGCACAGAAAACCAATCTGCTCCCAGAGCTGGAGCCCTGCCCGGTCTGCTGCTTTCAAGCCATTTCAGACACAAACCAGAGTTTATCTTATAGCCAGGAGAGTCACAATGTCCGGTCATAAGCATATAAACTATTCAGATTATGTTAGGGGATTACACTGTGGAGATACAAATGGATCTGTTTAATGAGATACAAAACTGGTTTTGCATGAAATTTATAAACTTCAATTATCCATGTGCCACCAGGGACAATGAATAATTTTGATAATCAAGCTTTCAGAAAATGGAAGGAATTTTCAATATAATAAGCATTAAGAATCAGGACTCATCTGGGATAACACAGAGTCTGCATAATTTAAGTGCTTCCGTATTGCATTGTAGGAGGGTTATAGTATTCAGGGCCTTGGGCTCCAGTTCAGCAGCTGTTATCAGCACCCAACGCAGAAAGAGCTGCAAAAGYCAAGCAGGTCCAAGTACTTCGCACTGCCACTGTCAATCTATGAACTATTATTGCAGGCAGAAAAGGAGCCCTATAGACTATTTTTCAAAGAAAGTTATCGTACTATCTCTGCACAGTTAGTGGCATTACCATTTGCTGACTGAGATTAAAAAAAAAAAAAAGTCAGTTTTAGGTAGCTTATTTTTGTCTGAATATTGTATTTTAGAGTAAATTCATGGTTTGGAGCTCAGAATGCTTTGGAATATATTTGCTTACTCTTTTAAAATAAGACCCTTTCCATTTGAATTAATAATTTTGTCTTACGGAGATATTTGAAATAAAGATAGTCTTTGGTGCTCAGGTGACAAAAAAAAAGACACAAAAAGACATAATATGAGGTTTTACTGATTGAATCTTATTAACTATGAATGCTGAAGCTCTCAAGTTCCTGCCATCCTCCTGCCTCCCACTATCTATGGACTTTTACATCTATGGAAGGCTTTTCAGATAGCTTTAATACCGGTTAGCTTACGTTACCGTATCGGAATGGAAGGGATTAGTTCAAATTGAGCTGAGCTGCTACATAAGGGAGGGATCTGTTTGCAGAGCACAATTCTTGGTACAAATTATCATGTTTTCATGTTTGGCCCTCTAAAAAGACAGGACAAGCCATTGTTTATGTGGGAGGGCTGTTTCGGTGACTCTCCAGCTGCCTTATTTCAGCTCTTTGCATTCTGCCAGGCTTTGTATATGTATGGGTGCCCTCCAGAGCATTGGCATTACGATGAATATAGGTTGTTTTTGCATTGAAACAGAGTCTGGGTCAAGTCTTTGGCAGCTCCATATTCCTGAAGTCAGTTTGAGGTTGACGTTACTGCATTACTGTGCCAAGTCTAGGCCTGGGAAGTTGCACTGTGTGTCCCTAGTGTCTTTGTCTGCATGGTGAGTGCTAGCTGGATGTGGGCAAACCATACTTGGTGGCAGATACTCCAGAAATCTCAGATACTCAGGAAGTTGCACGTGCAGTGAAGATCTGCCTGAAAGCTGAGGAGCACTCTGGGCTGCAGGAGACCAGCTGGACCAGGAGACCTGTTTGATTAGAAGATCAAACAGGCTGGTGTTTGTGGCCTTGCTGCTTTGGGATCTGCTGGCTCCTACATGCCAACCCTTCAGAGGACTCTTCAGTTAGAAATCTTCTGTGTTCTCGCCCATTTCTTTCTTCTGTGCTATGAGTAACTGGCACTGTTCACTCTGACATACAACTAGCAGCTCTCCGTATGAGCATATTTGGCAGAGGTGACCTCTTTCAACTGGGTTCYCATCTTGTATTTGGGAAGATTTGTTAGGAATCACAGTATTTCTCTAGTCTCTGCCAGGTTGACACCATCTCTGTCCTTCTCTCTGGTTCCCCTTGTGTCCCATCAAAGTGCTGTGCTCTGCTGGGGCTCCGTGCTCCTTCCCTTTGCCATTGACCGTTCCCTGCCGTTGCCRAGGAAGAGCAAGATGGAGAAAAACTCAGCCTCCTTGTGTTTTTTTGGTAGTGGGAAGAAGTGGTGAGGCTGGCCTTCCGAAACGAAAGGATGGTTGGCTTTCAGATGGTGTAAACAGAAGGCTTCTTCCTTCTCCTTCCTAAGTCTGTACTGAGCACTTAGGTGCGGTGGACTTTCTCAGCCCAGCTATGTCGGACAAAACTAGGATGTAAGGAGAGCATCAAGAAACCATGGGTGTTTCCCTAGCAAGCCTGGTTGCAGGTAGTGCAGGGTATTCTCTGCTGCTGGGGCACAGGAGGACACAGATGCCACCTGGGCACTGGAGAGCTGCTCTGCGATCAGGGAGCTGCCAAACAAAATCTGGTAGTATTAAGGACACAAAGGTAAGATGCAAAGCCCAGGAATGGGAAAAAACATCGTTACTGGAAAAACAAGCTCCACTAGCACTTCTCACCCTACCTTCAACGGGGTACCTAGACTGAAGTGATCTTAAAGATCCCCAGCCTTTCAGTAGGGGAATCTGGCTCTTGACTTCAGCGTWCCCTAAAGGTAACCAAACACAGACTGCCGCAGGCTACACTTTAATCCTAATGGCTGCCTGAACAAATAGTAAAAACACTAACAGACTAACACTTGAATTTTCCTCTCTCCTGTTCGTGATTTTATATTCATTTTTGTACTGTTAGTCTTTATTGCCTATCTCTTAAAGTTGCCCTGCTGCAAAGCCAAAGAATAATTTCATTTGATCTTTTGTATACGTTTCTCAAGAACGTCCCCGTAAGGTAATCAATATTTCCCAAAACAAACAGCACCTGGGCTGGGAGGGAGATGGTTCCTTCAGTGAGAAGGGGGCCTGTCACCTATTGATTACAGTGCAACCCCGCATCTGTTGGTCACTCTGATCATGGAGCGGGCCCTGTGCGTCTGTGCAGTCCTGCTCATGGATCAACAGGCCGTTGGAAGGAGGTGGCAAAGTCAATATACATTGGACATAAGGCTGAATTTGTGCCCGAGTTCCTGGCTTCCTCATGAGACAAGTCTCCACGTGTTTTGCTGTTAGCCTGCAGCTGCTCCGGCGATAGTTATGCACCTTCTTCCAGTGGGGTTAGGGAAAGATTGTCAAGTCCAGGTGCAGAATATCTATATGAAGTAACATCATAATGTTACTAAAATCCATTATGGTTGGCAATGAAGCAACCCTCTTTTTCCCTGCTTAGAGAAGACACAAATTGTGGAAGACTCTTTGTAGAATTACAGACCTTTCTACATCACTCTCTGTTATTATTCATGGATGCCACTGTAAGCCATAATGGCAATGACTCTCTTCAGCTTAGGGCTTAGGAAGCTTGCTATCAGAGGTAAAGAATAAGGAGCCATTTCTGTTATTTACCTTAATGTGGTTTGGGTACCTGCAGAAGCCATCAGCAGCCTTTCATGCTTGTGTGGGCAGCTTTCTCCTGCCAGCTGCAGCCCGTGTCTGTCACGTTTCACCCTGCAGTCCAGTCACACTGCAGTAGGCAGCTGCTGACCAGCTGAGATGGGGAGGAAAGGTTTTGAGATTTGGCCCTGCCATTACTCACCAGTACCTCAGTCCCGATTCCAAAGCAGCTCCGGTTCCYGAGCAGGGATGCGGCACGAAGCTAATCTTAGAAGATCACCTTGCAGCAGAAACTGGTGTTTTTGTTGTCTTGCTGCTCTTGCAGTTTGTGGCAGGACTAGCTGCTGCCTGGGTGCTCAGAGCCTGTCAAAGCAGCGTGTTGAGGTGGCCAAGCTGCMTTGTTCAAGAAGGCAAATGCATATCAACACGTGCTGCTGTGGTAATGACAACCAGCAGCGCACCTTGGAGACCTCTGTTGTTTGCAGTAGCCCAAAAACAGTTTGAAAATTATTCTGGTTAGTGTGAGATTTAGGGGATGATGAGAGAGAAGTTCTGTGGATTCTTCAGTCAGATCATAGCTCTGGGAGCAGCAGTTCCTTCCCACAAGCACAATGCCTAAGTGTTACAAGTCCTTAGTGGGACTAAGGGCCTCTGCTAGAAGCAAGAAAAGTCCATTACATATTGGAATTACCATTTGAAGTGGGGTGGAGAGTGGCATAGGGATGCAGCTGAAGCAGATGGGACTAATGCAAAGACATTATTGCATTCCTTCTCCTGACAGTCATTTTCCATGACTGTCCTCGGGGTTGTTCTCAGGGTGGACCTGCCTTTAGTTGCAATGTGGGTAGAATAAGGTAGGAGCCACTAGTTCATCTCTATTTCTTTCTGACTAGTTCATTCACATCAAGTCCTTTTCTTCCTTTTAGGTGCATAGGGTGCCCCGCAGCTTTACCGAGCACTGGGCAGAGCTGGCCAGCCCAGCAGGGTTGCTAAATTCCCACTGACTCCAGTGACAGTTCCATTTCTTGTGGATGACAGTAAAGCTTAAACATAAAACTCCCATGATGAACGTTAGCTTAAATATAGCTCCCTGTGTGCGTTTGACCTGTGCACAAAGGATGTTAAGTTCTGTGGCTGCAGAAAATCCTGCCAGCTCTCTAGGTTATAAGTCAGGCTTTCTTTAACAATAAAAGAAAAAAACATTAAGTTGTTCCTGAGCTGGGAAGTTAATGAAACTCGATTTCCTATGGTCTTGAACCTTTACATTCAAAGACTTTTTGAAAGTAAATTATGAAATTACTTTCTATTCTCACTACATATCTGGTAAAATTCCCATCCCTTCCCATACAACTTCTCCTCTGCTGAGTATTTTACAGCTATGTGCAGGCTGCCTCATTTGACTCAGAATGAGTTTTGGCTGTAAGAGATTCCAAATCTGTTGCAAAACTTTCAACTTTGGCATTCTTTCACTCTATTTTCAGAACATACATAGARACCTCTTTCTTTTTGAGACTTCTAAACTCTGTCTCAATGGAACGATATGGGTGTTAAAAGTTGACTACAGACAGACACATAGACAAATTGATCCTGGAAATCTGATTTCCACTGGAAATCAGGCTAATTAAACCACAACAGAAGTGCTTTAATTAAAATGATAGAAGTCTAGAAAATGATAGAAACATGGAGATCTTGAGAAACCCGTCCAGAGTGAAGGTTGTCCTGCTCTAGCTGCCCTGGGAAACATTGGAAACATCCACAYTGCTGCTTCCTTGGCTTAAGGAATGCTGTAGACTTTGCTTTTCAACATCCTGAGTCAAATACATGTGTCAGATTCTTCCTGGCTGCAGGGACTAGCAATGAAAGCTCCCTGTCCCCCCAGGATTTTCTTGCAGTAGGTGTCAAACTTCTTCAGCAGTGTGGCACCCCGTGACTCATAGTTGCACTGTTCTGCTTATATTGAGCAGCACGTATATGTAAGTGTTTATGCACTTCCACTCTTTGCAATGTTAAATAACTGGAATAGTTTTACTCCTCCCTTTCTTTGTAAAAAAAATAAAATAGTTAAGTCTTAGGGAAAAAACTGACTTTGAAAAAAATGTATTTTCATTAAGAGAGTGCTATTAATCATTGTTATTGCTTTATTTTGAAGTCTCACTTGAATTTTGTAAACATTTAAAAGTGTAAATGCATTTTCTTGTATGAATTTTCAAGTCACTACGAGGTGTCTTGAATTTTCAAGGCACTACTTCGACTTTTTTGGTCTTAAGCACATTTTATGCAGAGACAGAAGCTCAATTTTATAAAGCGGCTCTTCCCTTTTGCATTATGATTTTGAATTTGAAAGGGACAACCCCTAAGCTTTTCAAAGCTCCTGGCTGGTTCTTTAAAGTCAAGTTTTACTGTATGAAAGCAAACAGAAAGGATTAGCAACCCAATGGCTCGAGAAACAGGTTTTGGGCCCSTTTGTGGAACAAACCAAATTCATCTTCCCACTACTCTGACCTTGAAAAGAGATGAGCTTTTCTCACTGTGGTTTGCCTCGCTTTCCCTTGGTGTCCAGCTATGATTTCCGATATGAAATGATAGCAAGCTCATTTTCCAGCCGTCTCCCTGGTATCCGTGGCCACATGTGCTGAGCTTTGGTTGCTCCCAGGGCACAGGCAGGTCGGTAGGCGCCCGGACTGGGTGTCTGCCCTTGCTTACCAGGAGCTCCCAGGGCTGCCTGCGTGGCTGGTTACTGCTTCGTTTCCCTGCTAGCAAAGCTCTCYGTTCCGTGCAAGACGAGAGGACAGAAACCCACGTCATTGCCTGCTGGGGTTTTTGGCCTCTGTCAGAGCATTGCAATTCGGGACAGCTACGCTGTGATCTGCTGGTAGCCCAATTGCTCCGCCAGTAAATACCCCTGTCTTATTTTTRTGCTTTCACTTGCTGGTGCTTTTGAAGCGGTGTATTGGTCTCTCATTTTTAAGAATTATTGGGGTTTTTTTTAGTGATTTGTGTCTGTATGATGAAAAGAATAAGGCTCCCTTTTTCTCCATTATATATTACAGACAAGTATATGAATTTGTGCAGTGATTAAGCATGCAACACAGAATGATATACATTTGGTAGAAATATTATGATTACATTCTCACACAAGTACATTTTGTTTCAGAGGATGTTTTTATTACATAAWTTTTTTGAGTTTTTTGTCAGAGTGAGCAATTTGCCTTTTTGGTGGATCCCTGGAGAAATTCCTGCAGGTGCTACAACGTGTAAGGAGAAAAAGTAGTGTAGGTGTGAATGTTAGGTGGGACTCCAGGCTCGCGTGAGTCCTGCCGCAGGATCCGTGTGAGGACTCGAGGGGCTCCGGGTGAGAAGCCCAGYCTGGGAATGGAAATGTAGGTCTACAGTGCAGTGCAGAGCTTGGTTGTTCTCTCTGTTTTTCTCTGTTTGATTTTCCTCTTCGCAGGAGGCCTGTGGTGCTCGGCAGGAGTGTGCCTGACCTGAGCTACGGAGACAGGAGAGCTTCCAACCTCCTGCTCAGCTGTCCCCTTCCAACACGGTTACTGCCAGAGAAAATATACCTATGAAATAGAGACCATGCTGATSATCAAACGCCCTTAAGAGGTTAATCCCAACTCCTTGTAGAGACTGAGCCCATCTGATCCTCTATCCCAAATACATTTTATACATAAAGGCTTTAAGCTGCCCCGTGTTCTGGATCTGCTGAGGCCCTGGGTCTAACTTGTTCCTGCAGAGTCAGCTCTCCGAGATTTGGGCTTCCTGACGCTGTTGCACCCTGAATGCAAAGTGTACAGAAAGCCATCCAGTGGCTCTAGGGCACCTGAGGTCCTCTCTCCTAAATCTTAGCTTCACTGATGTCCTTCACAGGACCAGCAGGTTAGGTGGAGTTTTGGCATGGGTAAAGCAGCAGGATCTTCATGAAAAGATGCATCCTCGTGCAAGGATCCTGCATGAAGCAGGAATCTCATGCACATACAGATCCTTGCATTTCACCTGTTTTTAAGTTTATTCCTCTGTCAGATTAAGGAATGTGACTTGCCACCAAAATTAGCATGTGATGTCAGACTGTAATTTAACTTCCTACTTTCTATGTAGTTAATAATGTGGTATACATAACATATAACCCTACAACTGCACCAAGACCTTGATTATCCAAACAGTCACTGAAGTCAAATGGAGTAATTTTTTCTACCTTATGTTGTAGTTTTGGATCAGCCCCTTTAAACAGCTCTGGGTGTTCTGGCAGGACTCGAGCTGCCCATACTGGAAGAGAGCAGTGAAAGAGGAAGAAGAAAGAGAGGAAAAGGACTTTCAGGAGGACATACAGGAAACCAGAGGACCTTCAGGAGACTGGCTTTGCTATACTCACTTTCCTGCAACTAGCAGCTCCCTCAGACATGCAGTTTTGCGAAGTTAACACTCTTACAGAGGAAAGTGTAAAGTTCAGATCTGTTTGTAGTCTGCCAGAGAGATTACTGCCCCAAGTCAGCCAGAGCAGTGTTTTCTAAGATTATGGGTGCTTTGAAAGTGAGCAGAAATATTTGGGAATTCATTTTTTTGTGTGTGTGCCTCCATCAGCATTAAGAAGATTTGGAGTTTCAGCGACCTGTATCTCTGAGCTGCTTTGTGCTTTGCATGAAAAGATGACAAGGATTTATTCTAATCCCGCTAGAGGACTTTTCCTGTAGCATGGAAAAAAAAATGAAATTTCTGGTGGACAAAGGCAATACCCTGCTCTGGTTTTGGCAGTGGGATTTTATTGAAATATTTGTTCTTATGGCAACTTTCGTGCTGGTCTGTTCTGGTCATTTGGAGACCTCATGTATGAAGGTTGGGCGAATGTGACGGCCAGCTCTCTGCCTTTATCAGCAGCAAGAAGGGCAGGGAAGTTGAGCTTGGATCTGATTTTTCCGCAAGGTTTAGTGAAAGTTTGGGCCCTGATCGTATTTGGTAGGCAGACCTCGCTTAGCCAAGACGAGCCCTTGCGTTGCGAGCTGTCCCAAATTCCCACGGCCGGCATGGGACGAGGAGGCAGCGAGTGGGTCCCGGACCCATTTATTGTGGTTATTGAGTTCSTGTCCAGCCTTGTGAGGGATTTCACTGGGCACAGACTGGCCTCGGTAAAGCTAACTGGTTCCCTGGTCCTGCTCTGCAGCCTCCCCAGGGCAGGTATTTCCTGGAACTGCAGTAGCATTTCATGGGGGAAGAGTCTGGTCTGCAAAGGATATGGAATGGGACTTTCCTAAATGTTACTTACTGCTTGGTGGCTTCTGGCTTCCAGTAAGTTATTTTACTTTTCTGTACCTTATCTGGCTTCCAGTAAGTTATTTTACTTTTCTGTACATTATATTCTCTTCTCTCAAAAAAAAAAAAAAAAAAAAAAAAAAAAAAAAAAAAAGGTACTTCTCTTTGCAGAGTATTTTGACATCCCTAACCATAAATAAATCTACAGGAATGGAAGGTCTGTTTACACCTGGGCTAAAGCTCAAAGTCTATCTGTTCACTTGAGTTCCAAGTTGATGATGCAAATTTGTTTGAGCTCTGTTGCAGGACGAAACTATGATGGAATAAATCTTGCAAGATCACCCAGCTTGAAGAAGATTTATTTTATTTTCAACAGTAATCCTCTTGGAAAGCTTTGTTGATTAGGGATGTTTTTGAACCCGTCTCTTCCAGTTTGGGTCTAATCTCGCCTGAAAAGCCTGAGGTTGAATAATTCCTCACACCTCGTGGGATTCAAAAGAGGCTGCTTCACAGTTGCTGCTTCATCTGATTTCTGGGTCTGCAATAACAAAAACAGAGTTATTTTCTTCTACTGCCACRGAAGAATCTCATGAGTTTTTTCAGCTATTGTTTTCGGCTATTGTTGTTTCATTCATACAGAATAGTGACAAGTCCTTCAGGGACAGCAGTCCTTTCTGGAAAGATGTTCCAAGTCTGCTAAGTTATCA
This sequence comes from Nothoprocta perdicaria, assembly GCF_003342845.1. Classification (NCBI taxonomy): domain Eukaryota; kingdom Metazoa; phylum Chordata; class Aves; order Tinamiformes; family Tinamidae; genus Nothoprocta; species Nothoprocta perdicaria. Next base: position 360,243 of record NW_020454761.1, read on the forward strand.
AATAAATCAGTACCTAGCAACAGAGCAGTGAGGCTGTTTGTTAGCTTGGTGTGATTCAGAATAAACAGCTYGGTGATATGTGCATTGCCAAATGCTTTTTTCCTGCACTGCAGGACAGAAGTGCCAGGTTCAGGATCTGAGCCTTTTGATTCTTTTTGATTTTGTGAGTCACAGGTACACAGTGATTTTAATTTCCATGTATTTTCTATAGCTGGCAAAGCCTCTGCATGGTCAGACAGGAGGAGGATCCTCCTGGCAGGAGGAGCAATATTAAGCTTCTGTTTTGGTGGYTGCATCAAGTCCAAAGTAGAGCAGCGGGTCGGAATGGTGCAGCAAGGGGAGGGGATGGTTGAACTTGCCTAACACTGGTAATCAAGGATTCAGGAGACCAAGAAGGCTAAGAGATAGGATAGGGCTGGGCAGGAGTCCTTCCATTTTGTTTTCCTTTTTTTGGTCTAAGTCTCCTGGTGTGCTCAAGGACAGTGGACTGAGTATGACAGAAAAGACCATTCAATGGTCGGGTTCATTTGCGGGTACGGGCATGTTGGCCACGAGAACTTAAAGCTGAGCTTGGCTTTGCCCAAGCTCCCTGCATGGTCCCCAAGGCAAATCACTTGCCTTCCCCATATCCCTGCATGAGGGAAGCCACCACCTCTGCTCGTGGAGGAGGGGTGAGAGCCTCAGTTCATTAATGTTGGGAAAACCCTACAAATTCAGCAGAAAGCAAAATGCGACTCATTGTCTTATACACTGGGATATTGCACAGCCATTCCCACCTTTTGAAGAGAACATTAACCAAGATCAAGAAGCAGTTCTTGATCAGTCATGTTTTTAACGTGATTTAAAAGGGCCTTCTCCTGCCTCTTGTCAGATTTACAGAGTAATTTGGCAAAAGAGGAAGTTGTGGTATTTGTGATGATAGATTGTCTTTAACAAGAGGTTTCTTTCCTAAATGGTGGCTGAGAGCAAATAAAGCAGTTTATTTTCTCTTTACCATTCCAGTGAAATAGACCACTTCAAGAGTAAAGGGAATTAGCTTCCATTTGTCCATTTAACATTTCTATTGAGTTTTTCAGGTTTATTATATCAAATGATGAGCAAAGGCTGAAAAACCATGAAGACACAGTATGGTATTCAACACAAAATATCAAGAAAATGAAATTGCAGTGGGCAGCTCAGCATATTTTTATACTAAATGAAGTATCTGAGATATGTTTACAAGTGCAGGAGTGGGGTTTATCACATAGGCAGCACTGTTAGCCCACCCTGCAGGGTCCAGGGGTGGGAAGGCAGACAGGCAACTCCTTCCTATCAGCACAAAGCTGAGGTTGGGTGCTCCCTGYGCTCTCACCTTACTTTTATATTGTGTTAATTAAAAAAAAAATCAAAAAAAGCATATAAAGGCAGAAAAGAAAAAAAAAAAAGGAATAAAATCTTTGAAGATTTAAATTGAAACAGGATTTTTTTTCCCCCCAAAAAATATAGATTCAATGACAACAACGCATTCCGTATGTATGACAATTTAGTCAAATCTCATGTTTGGGGAGGCAAAGATATCAGTGCTGTTAATATAAAATCAGTCTATTTTTTCATGCTTTAAACAATATTAAAGCAGAATACTATAACCAATGAAGAAGCATTTTATTGAATCTGAAAATACTTTCCATTTTTTATTTCGTTAGGAATATAGAAAATGTTTGTATTCACTCTGTAAAAGAGCCACAAAATCTTTGGGAGAAAAGAAAAAACAAGAATCAGTTTTTCACTTATTGATGCTGTCAAGTGTTAGCTGAGGGCCAAATCCTTATGTTGAATCACTCCCACTGCCAAAGCGAACACAGGGACATGTGTCATTTGTTAGATAYCCAATAGCCCAATTTGTGCTGGATAAAGTCTCTGAGATCTTCTRGATCCAGGCTAGACTTACCCAGAATTATCCCTGTTTCCTGGAGTGCCTTTGGCTGAAATCCTCCAGCAGAGGCCACAGAAGAAAATCAAGGCCCGGTCTGTCYGTGTGTTACCTTTGCCTGCTGCTTGCTTGTTTTGGGCTCCTCACACTGTGTTAACCGTTTCCTCTCCTTTTGCTGAGCACTTTGCCCAGGAACTGCCATTTCTCTCATGCTGGTGACATCTGAGCTGATTAAGCTTGGTCTTAAAYGAGCTTTTCACCCTCATAGAGGAAGCTCGGTGTGGTTGCAAAAGCCTGTCTCCCGGCAGTTCTTTGAATGCAGTGTAGGGTATCCATTGGGTTCCTCTCCTCCTTCCTTCGGAGATAAAGGAAATGCAAAATTATATTTCCTTCCCCCCAAAAAGTTATACCAAGATGTTCCTAGGTACCGCAGTCCTGATGTGCCACCTCCATGCACGCACGGATGTGGGAGCTCACGAGGGCTTCTGCTCCGCTGTGTGGCTTAGCGCAGCAGGAAAGGGAAAGGAAAGAGCATCCCCCCGTCTGCCGCATGGCACGCACAGGTAAGACTTGGAGCACCGTTCCCGTGCAGTTCACGTGTTGCCTTGAGTGTGGCCGGCACAGATTCAGTCTTTAATTGCGTTTCAGATGAGGGAAGGAAAGGCTGGAATGAGCAGCATTCTCTCTGCGTCTCTCACTGTAACGCATTAGGCAGCCTGTGCCTCTTGGTGATGGCCGGAAAATAAATGATATTGAGAAAGGTCTGAAGCAAGCATTTTTCTCCTTCTAAACAAATTTTCCAAGGTCTGTATTTTAAATGAATTACACTTTGAAAAATTGYCTCTTTTTTTTTCTTTCTAGGTTTTCTTCAAAAACTTTACTTTTGATTGTGGTGGTTTTAGTTCCAGAAAACAGAGTTTTCAAATTATTAATACCAAGATTTATTTTTATCTTTTTTTTTTTTTTTAGCTTTCTTTTCCTTACTTTTTTTAGGAAACATCTAAAATCCTGTCCTGGGGGATAACAAGGTTGTTTGATTTCAATTTCATGTTCTTTAAGTAATTAACTTATGTTCTTGTTTTAGCTATTTTAGCTGTCTCATGATAAATGGTCCCRGATTCTCTGTGTAAGCTCCACAACCATCTGCAGGAAAGAACTCTGAACTGTAATTCAGAGAACACTGTGAAACCTGACCTTGGTACCAAGATGCACCAGTTTAAGAGAATGAGTCTTTATCAGTGGAGATAAAGTGAAACAGCTATTCATGTACTTGTATACTTTCACACCACTTTTGGTTTGGGACTCAGTCACGTATGTAGGTAAAAGTACAGCCTTGGCAAGTCCRCTCCGTATCAGCAGGAATGCATGCCAGAAGCTCCCGAAAGGAACTGTTTTAAACTGAACCCCTTACACGCTGGTGTGTAACCCAGCTGGAGGTGTGTGCATGGGATGTCCCAAGGAGGCAGATCCCTCGGCGTACAGATCACCCCCAAACCTGATTTCTCATTCCTTTGCATCCTATGGACTTCTTTTCACACCTGTATGAAGTGAATGATAGTGTTTCATACTGAATTTACACCGAGCAACATCAACCTGATAAAATCCCGAGATGTGGGCTAGATTCTGCTTCTATTTATAGGGCCTTTAGAGCTTGACCGCCTGTGCCAGGGCCAGTCTTGATCTACACAGCAGGTGAGACCAGGACCAGATTTTTTTATTTTTTTATCTTCCAGTTTCCCCAGTGACTGATTCCCTCCACTTCAGTAAGAAATGATTATCACTTTTATTATTTATTAAGTGTCCCTGTCACTTTTGTGATTAGGACATAATCAAGACATCGAGACGTATTTCCCCAACTCAGTCTTCACACTGGCTTAAGTTACATTCTTTGAGGGGTGGTGAGGTGGAAGCYGGCGTTGCTCAGTTTCAGGGATCCCTCGCCACCTTCCTCAGGCGGCCTTCTCCCATTCCAGGCCTTTTAGCTCCTTAGAACAGTCTGCAGGTTCTGRTAAGCCAGCCAGAAGCTCTTTAAAGCCAGCAGTGGGCCCCAGGGTGACGGGGATCGTGGCATGCAGAGAGTGCTCAGGCCATGGGCCCTCTGCAAGTTAGGTGGACCTGGGTTTCAGGCAGGAGAGATCTGAAGCAGATGCTGTGAAGTTACTCAACTTTTTGCTCTGCTCTTTGTTTTTTCTGCCAGTGCTGTTAGGAGCAAAGCCAAGGCTTGCTTTTTCATCCTTCTCCACCTTAGTCCTTTATTCCAAGATGGGACTATCAGCCCCTGGCAATATTTAATACATAGGCACGTGCAAAACCACTTAATTCTCAAAATATGCTGCCAGCTACAGGCTTTGAGAAAAGCAAAGAGTCCTTGGACTGATTTATACACACTGACAGTCCCGCTGCGTTATCCTGCTTGTTACGAAACCTCTCTCTTGTCCTCAGACAAGCACCTACTGCACTAGGCAGCCCAGAAGCCACCAAAGGCTACGTGCTTTTAACGCGGGCTGCGGAGGGCGAGGGCTGGAGAGGGGAAGTGGGTTCCTCACATGGAACGGGCGCATCGTCCCAGCCCTCCTAGGGATCCTCATTGCCCCAGGTCTGCGCTGCAGCACCGCAGCAGTGCTCGTCCCAGCACCTTGTGGTCTCCGAGTCACGCACCTACTGAGAGGAGGAGGGAGATGGAGGAGGAAGGCTGCTCAGTGCCATGTCTCCAAGCGCAAGCAGGTGGCAGTGCACCTTAGGACATGTCGGAGGTACCCGCGCAGTCAGTGGCACCACTGGCTCTGCCGCGGATTTTGCATCTCCTGCTGCAGGGGCACTGCGGGGCATGCAGGAGCTGCAAGCAGGGGCCTTAGGAGTTATTTGGTTGTGACAAAATAATGGCARTATCAGGTCGGTCTCCAATGGTATTAGGTGCAAAAACAGGAACTTCAGTATCAAGCTGCTTGAGTGAGTCTATATAGCGAGATAGCCATATGTATATATGTTGCAACTGTCCACTTTTGGCAGTGAGTGTTTCCAGAGGAGCATCTGACTATCGCATTTGTCCACCCCGCTGTTCTTGCTAGYTCTGCTCTCTGTTGGGTGCTAGGGCCACCTGGGAGGCACCCCAAGGAAAGGGAGCACCCATCCCTCCGAGCCAGAGCGCTGAGGAAACACAGCAGCCGGGGTGCTCTTCCTGGAGATGTGTCATCACCGGTGCATTTYGGAGGAGCAAAGCTTGGATTTTTGGGTTTAATCCTCTGCTTGGATTTGCTTAGCTGCACACATATCCAGAGATGTTTATTAGAAGGCTGAAAAAAAGAAGAATAAATCAGAAACTGGGGGAAAAAAAAAGACAATTTTAACAACTGTGAAGCAAATAATTTAAGTTGAGGGCAAATAATCCAATTAGTTTGCAGAGGTAATGCTGATTTCTCTACYTCTGGTGTAGCTTTCAGCATTTGTCTTTGCAACTGATGTACATGCTTTGGGTTTGTGTTGCATATGCAGCTTCATAAGATCAGGGATTTACTGATCCCTGCTGTATGGGAAGAGGTAGCGATGACTACKTTGGTTTCAGCAAGATATATCTTCAGCTGTTTTCACCTTCCAGCTTCTTCTTAGATCCAAAATACTGGAATTACCTTACYTTATTACTTTTCAGTCTGATTTTGTGTTTTCAATGAATTTGGCTATTCCACTGCAGTCAAAACAAGAACGTATTTCTTCTGCTAGTTTTTGCTTCCTAGTTTAGTACTGTGGGGCAGCACATGGAGAGCCACAAACTTCCTGAAAGCCCTTGTGGAATCAAACTGCTGTAGAGCAGTGCCTCGGTGTTACAGCTTTCTTCTTGCACTTGTAGAGCTCCTTTCCCCTTACAGGTGATCATACAGCTGCCCAGGTGGTGATTGCGAGGCTGGACGCAGGCTTGAGGTCAGCGCAGCTGCTTCCCTGGGTTTACAGCTGCTCCTGCCAATTGTAGGTCGCGTTGCTGAACTCGGGGGAAATTTCACAGAGGTGAAAATTGCCTCTAGTGGAGCTGCCTGCGGGGACCAGGGCGGCCTGGAGAGAGGGGAGACTGGAGCAGCTGTGGGAGTGAGCGCTCGCTGCCAGCATTTGTGAGCACTTTGCCTGAAGGAGGGCGAGGCAGAGGTAAAGCCGACCTCGCTTCACTGGGAAGGGTGCATGGCAAACACTGGGAAGGGTGCATGGCAAACACTGGGAAGGGTGCATGGCAAATGCTGCCCAAGCTTTCCCCGAGGGAGGCGTTTCTTGGGGGAATTTGCAGGGAGCCATTTCTGTACAAGACTGCTTTTAGATCAGAAATCGGCTGTATCTCACCCATAGGACAGGAAAAAATGGCTCTRGTAGTTTAGAATCCTTGACTATCCTTGACTGAAATTAGTTATCTATGATCTGCTTGGGAAACAGGGAAATCGATCACTACGTGACAGATCCTGGGATGTGCTTGTTACCTCCAGCATGTATTTCACTGCATTAAACTGCTTTCAAAACAGCAGGAAATAAAGTCCCCCACTGAGGTCTAAAATGTTTAGTCTGCAAATATCCTCTAGCTCAATTTTCTTTAGAATATAAGTGTGATCCAATGAGAGCTAGACCTTAACAGAGGAAGGTCTGAAGCACAAACATGATACATAAGCACGTACAAGCTATGCATATCCACAGATTTTGCATCTAAGTCCTTCTACTTCTTTTTAATTAGCTCAGTATTACAGAACTGAACGTGGTTGCAAGAGGTAAGTAGGTCAGTGTATCTGGCTTGCGGAGGAGCCACGAGGGTGAATTTTTGCAGACCTGTTCAGTCCTGGAGCCCGTGCACAAGCTGTGATTTCCCAAGCCATTAAAAGAKGAGGTGTGTAAATGGGCTCACTTGTTTCAGGGCTCTCCTGGGACCACAGGCTGTAGCACCTCTGTAGACTGTAGACGTGGGGCTAATGGTGCAGAGAGGACCTCCCAAACAGTGTCTCAAATAGATGAGCCAGGACGGCTGCTGTGGAGTCCATCTGCAGCTGGAAAAGGGGCAAAGCTGCTCCACAGTGGCCTGCATAAACTAGGATATGAGAGAGCTAATGATACCTGGTCCAGTTATCTAATAATACATCGTTCTGTTTTCCATAGTGATATGCACTTACGTGCCCATCGAGAAAATAATTTAATTTAGTCCTTTGTGGAATTCACTCCTCTCAGAAGTGCAGCGATCTGGCACTGTGCTTGCTTTACATCTCCCTTCCCTCTTCTTCCACTTGCGTGACGGTGCGTGGTGCCAATCCTTAACAACACCTGGGGAAAGCATCCTTGTTGTCTCAGAAAGCTTCCTTCTGCCAGGAAGGAAGGTTTCTTCTGTCTTTGTTTTAGAAGCTTGCCTKGGTCACGTTGTGTGAAAGATGCTGGGTGTGGAAAGTCAGTAGGAGATGAAGAAGTAAAAAAATGGGCAAACTTGCGGAATCTAGAAATGTCATTTGCAGCTAAATTCCTAGTAGCACTTGCAGTAGACATAAATTGTATAGTTTGGGGTAATTTGGTAGTATTCGAACATATATCTGAAAATTCCTAGTGTAAGGAATCCCAGCTTTATCTTTTGAATGAATACCTCCWGTACATGATATGTTGTACTTTGATTTTCTTTATTCAGATTTCTACAGAATCTGAATAACTGTTTTCACAAGTTATATAAATCATAGATTTAGAGTGGTTTTCTATTTTTATGTTTATTTCTACTTTCTGTGTTTATCATTCTGTACTTTTCTATATATGTGGTAATAATTCAGAAAGTTTGCTATCGTTCCTAGGCACCCTGAGCTAGGAGACTGGTTCCCCACTGTTTTTCTCCCAGTGTTAAATGTCTYGCTTTATAAAGAAATCCAGCAACCTAAGCCAAAACAGCACATTTTATGGCAAAGGTGATGATGGTTTAGTGAAACAGCAGACACACAGTTTCTATTTATTCTTTGCTTCATGGTATTTTTAAGTATTGCTACAGTGTTCTAGATTATCTGTATGTGGTTGACATCAAAACATTTAAGAATGTGGTTATAGYGTAGAGACCCTGTTGCGCTTTATCGCGCAGCATCTGAAGTGTCTCAGCAGGCTGGGACCCTCTGAGGTGCGAGACTTTCTTGATCTGCAGGCAAAAAGATTGGGCAGGTTGGCTCTGCTGTTGCGTTTTCCCTGTTTTCCCACTACTTCTGATGGTTTAATAACCACCCTTTCCAACCAGTTCTACTAATGCTTGGCAATGCCAGTATCACTGACAGATTTAATGACCAAGAGAGGTACCACTCCTAATTTGAAAGTTAGTTTCTGCGAAAAYGCCACAGAATAAAATGGTAGCTCCACACAAAACCTCAAAACCCCTCAAATTTGTACTTATTTATTACCTCTGATGCCCAAACTCTTCAGGCTGGTTTGTCTTTCATTGGCAATCTGTTGTTTTCCTTCATCTAGAGCCCTTGGGAGCTCTATAGGAGGCTTGGCATTCACTCACAAACCTAAACCATACTGACTAGTAGCCTCCACACATATCATAGTATGTGTGGAGGCTCATACTCATATTATAATTTTGCAGTTGTAACATGGAGTAGTGAAATATTTGCTAGCTACCACTTTGTTAGCTATTTTTAAAAAAGAAAATTCGTGTTTTGATGATCTTGTGCTTTAAAAGTAGGCATGGTTAAATCATTATTAACAATGAAAACAAATKGCAAGTTCTTTCACTGGAAAACTTAATTTGCAAAATCCCGGAGGCTGGTGGGGGTTGATCTTGTGCCGGGTGTTTAATTTGGCGCTTCTGATGCACATAGTGCTCTGATCCTAATGACTTTCAAAGGAGGGAGGAAATGAGTTGAGCTCCCCTGCTGCCAATCAGGACTCCCGCTTCTTGCAGGCAGTTGAGAGCACTGGAAAATGACAGCACATCCCTCATTCCAGGGAGAGCTCACAGCGGATTCTTACTCTGTTTCTTTGGGAACCTTTATTTTTTTGTTTCGTAGTCTTTCAAACCTGTGGTGTAGCCTTTCAACCTGGTGCTGGATCCTCAGCCCAGGCTGCTCTTGGTTCCTTCCCTGCTGTGGGAAGACTGGTTTGTCTGGGAGCAGATGGAGGGAAGGATGTGAAAGGGGAGGGAGACCCTCCTCGTGTCCCTGCTACATGTGGCATGGGAGTCCTGGTGGTGGGAAGAAAAGGGCAGATGGACTTTGGGTCTTCCCAACTCTCAGTGGAGCAAATACTCAGAGTGTAGCCCAAACACTTCCTATGGTTATACATTTTCCTGTAGAACATCACAAGAATGAGACTTATTTACAAAATTTACTGATATTCCACTTGTTTGCCTCTTGATTCATCCATCTTTTTTTTTTTTTTTTTTTTCTGTGAAATGATCCTCCTGATGCAACAACAGCAGAGAGTTGATTCATAGAGTTGACCTGAGCCGTGCAGACACCAACTGTGCATTAAAACGTGCCGGTACAGAGCTAAGATCGCCAGCCTTTCCGTGGGCCCCCGTGACAGGCTGTAAGAGCAGGGACTTGCATCGCTCCCCCAGCCCCGACGCAGCTCGGAGAGCTTAGAGAAGGGCTGGAGGAGGGCAGCGTGGTGGGGCAGTGTCGTGGGGCACGTTGTGCGTGTGCAGTGCCAGGCAGGGCGCTTGGGCACAACCACAGCCCAAGCGCCTGGARCAGGCTCSCCAGGGAGGTTGTGGAGTCTCCTCCTCTCTCTCAGGTGGGTCTTCAAAACCCKCCTGGATGCAGCCCTGTGCCACATGCTCTGGGTGTCYCTGCTGGAGCAGGRAGGTTGGACTAGATGATCTCTAGAGGTCCCTTCCAACCTCAACCATTCTGCGATTCTGTGRTTTTTCTAGCCATGACCTTGCCCTTGCTCCAGGAATCCAGCCAGCATCACTGCTGGATCCGATCGGACTGCAGGCACGCAGCACAGGGGTTGTCCTGCCCATAGCAAAGGCACTTAGCCCTTTCCTGAAAACGGTGAGTAAAAACGTGTCTTCCAAGGCAGTGCAGAATGGTGTCAGCTTCCTGCAGGCTTTGCCTTTGAAATGGTGCTGGTTTATATTTTCTGTTATCAGAACATCTTCTCCAGTGCAGTTCCATAATTTAACTCCTCAGGAATTGAGATTTCTGAACTGACACTTCACTTATATGTCTCCCTTTAGGATATGGTGTTTCCTGAGCCTTTAGTGAGCTGCAGCCCCATGGATCTGCAGARCACGCAGGAAAAGGACAAGGCTACTTGATGAGTCTCTGAGCATTTTACACACTGATGAAGTGCAGCAAACAAGCGCGGGACCCTGCAAATTCRCGATGCTGCTTCCAAGAAGCCTGTTGCTTTTGAATTTACTTTTTGCATGCTTTGTTGATATTAATTAACGCTAAAAGAGAAAAGGGCCTTTTATTTTTTTTTTTTTTCTGGAGCTCTTCCTGGCGTGAGAATTGCCCGAGAGTGCATTTGGACTCTGCCACTCCCAAACACAGAGCAGACTTCTGATGGGAGCAACTCCCATCRGGACTTGTTTGCCTTGGCCTGTGAGTTTGTCTGCTTGCTTCTCCTCTGCTGGTTTTCTCCCTGTCATTTATGATAGAAGCCAGTGTCACCAAGCCGTTGCCGCCGCTCTCTGTCCTTTCCGTGAGAATCACTTCCTCCRGGGCAGAGGGAGCAGCTTTCAAGGTCTCAGCTTTATCTTTGCGCTGCTTGTGCAGAGAGATAAAGCATGCTGGCAAGAGCAAAACAAGCCGTGTGTTCAGTAGGATGATCCTGGGCTTCAGCTCTAGTTCTGATGCTGGCTGTCTCACTCACACGCTTGTAAATGCATTTTGCTCCGAGAACAGCCCTAGTGAGAGGAACTGGAGTTCACATACGACGAAATTTCCCAGGCTGCAGTATGGAAAATCTCATCTGACCAGGGTGGAGATGATGCAGAATGAGTAATAGGAATAGGAGTCACCTGGAGGATGTGATAAGAGAAGGGTCCCTAAACGGTAGCAAAGTAAAAAGTATCTGGCTCTTGAACTCCTGATTCCCTGGGGCAATGTGCCTCGCAAGAAAATGTAGTTTTGTGTTGAATTGATAYAGTGACTTGAACTAGGCTGTTTTCAAATAAATACATTTTTATTTGTGAGTATCAGTATATGTTGTGTATTTTGAGTATCAGTGTATTTTTCCACTGATCACTTCTGATTKGTTCTGTTCATTTCTGTTTTGCAAGAGCGACGTGTCAACTGCATTCATATCAAGGAAAGTAGCGAAGCAAAATACAGGACTTGGAAGAGAAGTCCATTCTTCCCTTGTCATGAAGAGGCGCTAGCTGCATCTGACCCATCCCTTGATACAGATATTTTTCTGACCTGTCTTAAGTCTGTTACTGCAAGTCTCCTCTATGACAATGGTTTCCAGCCTCTTTGGGCTAGTGAGCCTCAGTGGTGGTGCAGAGGAGCTAAGTGCCTCCTCAGCAAGTTTGCAGGTGCTGCAAAATTGGGACAAGCAGCTGATACACCAGGGAGCTGGGCAGGYTGGAGGCATGGGCACACTGGAACCTCATGGAGTTCAAAGGGGAGCCCAGAGTCCTGCATGGAGGGACGAATAAGCTCTTTCACCAGTGCAAACCGAAACATGGTAAGTTTAACGGGAACATGAGGAGCAACTATTTTACTGTGAGGGTAGCAGAGCACTGGAACAGGTTGCCTGGAGAGGAGGTGGAATCTCCATCCTTGGAGATGTTCAAAAGCTGTCTGGACACAATCCTTGGGAACATTCCCTAGGCTTCAGCAGGGGGGGAATGGAATAGATGATGCCCGAGATCCCTTCTAACCTCAACCACACTGGGATTCTATGATTCCTAGACAGGGAAAATTATTTTATTGGTAACTGCCTTTTCCCACTTCTCYGCTTTTCATAGGCCCTTTAGAAGGAGTCCGCAGATCCCTGTGGTCATCTGAGTCATTTGTACAGTTGCAGTTGGTAAATTCTGGACTAAACATAACATCCCCAGTTATTTTTCTTGTTTTATTTAACTATCCTTGTTCTTTTCTCTCTGCTCTGCAATAGTCTGCCCTTAGAGACAGTGTGGTGGCCAGGGTGGCTGCACACTGAAGCTGTAACATCTGTAAGTGAAATGGAATGTTTTAGAGTCCAAAATAAAATTTATTTTAAGGTCTTTTATTTATTTTTGCAAAGGCATGATGACATGGGCACATATTTGTGACACTATCTGATCTCCCTATCCTTTCTGGTGAAACTGCTACATATCTACCCATTTCCTCTATTGTATTTGTGCAGGTGATAGTTTCTTCCTCAGTGTGCTCTTCATTTGCTCATGCTGAGTGGCAGCTTGTTTTAAATCTAAACAATTTCTCAAATCCTTTTTAATTCTACTTCTGTCCTTCAGAGCCCTTCCAGATGCTACCTACAGATTAAAAAGCATATTTGCTGCCTCGTTACCCCAAACAAGGCCTAAGAGAGTATCACACACTGCAGCCTTCCTGTTGGCAGTGAACCACTGAGAACCACTTTCTAGGTACAATTTTGTATTATGAAAGAGTAACAAACCATATATTAACTGAAGATACAGAGAATAGCCTAATTCTATCCTCCCCACAAAGGCCTTTTATTCTGTTGTGAGAGAAGAGTGACATAATATGTGCCTAATAAAATAACATTAGCTTTATTTATTTGTTTATTCATTTATTCTAATGCTCTGCAACCTTCTGGGTCCTTGCAAAGAGAGAGCTGATTTACTCTCAGGCTTCCTGTGATTTTATAGTCAGTGTGTCCATAAAATTACTGATCAGTCAGTGTGTACTTGTTCCCCAGAGAGGTATCCAAACTTTCTGCTGAATGGAAGTTTCAAAATTCAGTTCACTCTACATCTTACATGGAATTACCTAGTAATCTGCTTCAATTTGGTTTCCACAGCAGAAAACCAATGCCCTGTATTTTTACCGAAACTGAATTTTCCATCCATTATTTTGATGGATGGTTCCTGGCAAGCTTACTSGCAGTAATCAATGCCAAATACCGTGTGCTTTATTTAGTGAAGTGCAGTGGCAGTGATGACTGGGGTGGTCTGCTCTGGGAGAGTGTGAGGAGCCAGGGAGCAGAGCCCTGTCCCTAGACTGATCCTCCTGTTACGGGTGGAGCTTTAGGGAGTTCTAAATACATCAGCCCAAATTCCTTCCACATAATTTCAAGCATTTAAATGCTAACTCATTTCTCACTGCAGAGAATATAGAGAGTGCTTGGATGGCAATTTAGATGCCACAGTTGAATAAAGTAAGTTAGGCAGATGAATTTGGGCAACGGAGAGCAAGTAAATGCACTTTGAAGTCAATGATTTATGGCATGAATTGACTTAACCCCCTAGTAAAAGCACGGTGACCTTACTAAAAGTGGAAAGCACAGAGAGGAACGCTGTGTGTACTCCGTTTTAGCCAAGAATGGAATGGCTGTGACCATCCAGAATGTTAAGACCAAAAAAGAAAGGGTTGATCAGCCAAATAATTTAGGTCCTGTTCCAACTTGCACTAAAATTAATGGTGGGAGCTGCATTGAGTCTTGGTAGATGAAAGTACTCAGAAAGCACAAAGTCCTTTAGAATATTGTTCTTGCTGTTCAGAAGTTATGTTTAGTTTAAAATTTTTGAGCCTCTTCCTTAAAATGCTGGTTGCAGATCCTGAACTATGGATGACAAATCTGGGTTACAACTGAGCGACTATTAATGCAACCTTAGCCTGTTCCTCTCTTCCCCCAAAGCTATCATTTAAACTTCCTTTTGTACTCTGGCAAATATAACCTGCCAAGACAAGTGGATCTGTGTTTCACTTGGCTTATTTTTTATATAGATGTCTTACAGAGTTTCAAAGTCCATTTAGGAGAGAAATGAAGAGCAGAATCAGGCAGGTTGGACAGGGCCTCTGTGGATGTCTCTTTTTTTGGCCTGCTCCAAGCAGGTSTGGTATGAGCAGGTTGCTCATACACTTTCCCTTTGAATTTTGAGTATTTATAAGGATGGAGTATTTTGATCCACAGCCTTTTTAGACAGCCTTTCCCAGGGGTTGACCAGAACAGAGCCCTGTTGGCATCCCAAACCAGATGACATCCAAAAGCGAGCTCTGAAAGGCCTTGTTGTGATCTCAGTGGATGGACAAGCATCCTGAGTTGCTTGTAGAAACAGAGAGGTCTTCATGAGTGTAGAGAGAGTGTCTGTGGCATCGGTGCTCCGTGCTGATTCTTTGGATAGCATCAGCTGTGGTTTCRCTACAGCCCACACAGTGTGCTCTTGGCCTGGTGTTCTTGAAACCAAGAGAAAACCCAACTTCAACTTGCTCCCTGTCATCACCATGAAGCTTTTCAGGCTGTATCCTCTTAGGTAGGGTGCTACACTGCTTGCTTCTTAGGGCTGCTCACACAGGTCGGTGGGGCAGGTTGCTGGGAGGCCAGGACATGGTGGGAGTTGCTTCTCTCTGGTTTCAGCTGCCTCGTTTCCCGATGAGGGATTGAGGCTGCTGGGTTGTTTGTTTGATTGTTTTTTTCCTGCTACAGCCTTCTCAGGGTGCATCAATATGAACTTTGAGATCCACAAATCAAAGCAGTAAACAAACTGAAAGGAATAATCTACCATCTGATTATTTTTCTAAAACAACCTCTTGAATTTAGGGACTCCTCTAGGCCTTTTTAAAAAATATTAGAATTCTGCCATCACTAGTCTTGCTATGCAGCCTTACGCTGCCTAGGACAGTTGGAAACAACCTTTGTTTGGACCTCAAAACTCCAATGCGAATACCACTAATTAACTTTCGGTGTGCTGAAGTAGCAAGAGTATTAAAATAGGCTTACATATTGTTTCCCAGCTGACTGTATTGTTCAGTTGTCGTTAAGCTACCTATTTCTAGCAAAAATACCTTGGCTATGAGTAAGGGAAGTAATTTCTGTCTGCTTGGCCAGAAGTCCAGATGTTAATTTTTGTTAGTGTTTAAATTAAATAACAGCACCATTTTGTTCTTTTCCTTGGTATTCAGAATAAATTGATTACGTAAATGCAATTAAGACAAGCTTTTTCTCTCTTTTTATTGTGCAGGTTGGCAGTACCAATATTAGCCTGCTGCCTTCATGACTTGTTTATGAATATCTTACGTTGCTTTACAGTCAGTTAATAAAATTAAAGTTCCTGAACTGAAGGGGAAAAGCTTATTTATTTTTAGAATAATGGTCCAGATGTCCATAGCATAGAGATAACAGTCCTATTTTATCAAAGTACATCCTCAATAGAAGACACTTTGCAAAGCACGTCTTAATGGAAACAGTGTTTAATCTAGCTCCTGTCTCTGGATTTTATGTATGTGGCTGAGTTCTTGATCCAACACTGTTGAAGATGGTGGTTACGTATGATGTGGTATCCTTAGTTCCACAACTGAACTATTATGCCTTAAAAGACTAAAAAGAACAAAAAAGAAAAAGAAAAAAGAAAAAAAGAAAGAGAGAGGGAGAGAGAAAGAAAGCCAAATACTTCCCAACAGAAAAAGTTAGGAGCAATCCATCCCTCCAAGAGATTCATTTTACAGTTTTTACATGTTCTTCCAGCATCAGCATTCAATTAATAAACCTTTTATTTCTTTCTTTTATGTCTAGAAAGGTCTCACCCCTGCAGGGCTGCTGCCTCCCTCGCTTAATTGCAGTTTTTAGCTCTTTTCTCTCTGATTCTCTACATCTGCAGATGAAGAGCACTGCAAGTCTGGTTTGACATTAGGAGTCTGGAGGCTTGCTCAGGCTTTTACCAGGAGCATACTGCTGGTCCACACATTACTATTAAATGGCATTTATGTTAAGACACCCAACAGAAAAGGCACAGAAAACATATTTAGAGGAAT
>NW_020454761.1:376080-388750 GCF_003342845.1 Nothoprocta perdicaria
AAAAAGAAAAGTGGGAAACAGACTGAAAAAGGGAAATTCTATCTGTATGTTTTAGTTGTCACTCAGATTTTCCTCAGCAGGGATTGCTGCAAGTGCAAAATTAAAATTCTAGGTTGTGTCCAGAATGGTAAGTGGCTCCACAGAAAGCACTTCAGAATATTCTGAAGCCTCTTGGCTTTACAGAGAACAGGGAGAGGCTCAGATGGTGCTAGATGTGAGCAACAAAATCGTCTTCCTTTGGAGTGGCTCTGGTAAGTAAAGTTGGACATAGTCTCTGTGTTTCGGTGCAGCAAAGCAGGAGCATCATTGCATTGCTGGTCCACGCAGTGCAGGAGGAGGGAAAAGCCATGACATATTCAAGCCTCTGGTGACAAGCAGTGAAGGAAGAGAGCAGGGAGGAGATAGAGAGAGGACCACCAGCCGCCCAGTTGTGCTTCCTGCTGCAGGCAGGACTTCGGCACGGCCCTAGCAGGCTTGAGAGCATCCCTGCTGCAATTCAGCACCAGCTTATGTGACAAGCTGGGCCAGGCTCTTGGAGTTTGCCTTTGTTCTCAGACTGGAAAAAAAGTCTTAGGATTGTTTTTGTGTTCAAAATGAGGGACRTAGGATCCAAAGCACAAGTCCATGTATAATTTTATAAAGGTTAGAGATTTTCATTTCTAACACAGCATGTGCTTAATGAACTCCTGTGTGCCCATTGCAGTCTTAAAAATAAGTCAGAGGAGAGAGRAGAGTCATGAGGTTGTCTTTGACTGATATTATACTGCTCGTACAACTGGGGAGTGCAATAACCCTGCTGGCCTTAATAGCTGCTCCTTCAATTTGTATCAGTCATTATCAGTTCTTCTTTTTCCTCTTTGTTTTTCTAGAAGAGGTACTCACATTTTGATGTATTCTTAATGAGATGGCTACATTTGATTTTCTCGCTGAATTGCTGTTTGTGCACATCTGCGAGTAGCAATTTGGAGTTTTGCTTTTTATCTGTTCTTGTTCCAGTAAATCAGTTACAGAGGGAACTGTGGAGACATCTGCCTGGAAGATCTAAGTAGCCTGCCAGGCTGCCTTAAGATCAGCCACRGTGCAGGCTGGGCTAGAAAGACCAATACCATCTGGACACGGGCAGTGCTCTTAAGAGGTTTTTGCATCCTGCATGTTATTTACAGGGTAACTGTGCAGCAGCAAAGCCTGCCAGCARTCTGAGAGTGCGTGCTCAGACATCCATGCCTCTCCTGCAGCTGTGGCTCTGCCGACTCCGAGGATTAACAACTTGCAGCTGTACTTCCCTTAGCGCCCCATGAAGTTCAGCTCTTGCTGTAGTTCACTTCCTAGGTGGTACAGCTGCTGGAAGACAGTATCTCTTTTAATTTATTATTTCTGATCCCATGGCTATGAATCTGCTCCCAAAACTTTCTCCATGTCAACAAATGAAATGTATTGCTTTTTTCAAGTCTAAGTGAGTGTTTGTATTCAGAGAACTTATTTTAGCCATCTGTAAAATACAGTTATTCAAACAAAAAGTGTGCTCTTAAAGCCTGAGGACAGAAATACTGTCAGTGACCACCCTCCAAACTTGTTCCTACCAGACACTGACTTGTTGCTCTCGTGAAGAGCGAGCCTTGGAGGTCAATGGTCTCGTCATGCTGTTTTCCAGGCGAAGGCTCAGCCCCTCCGTYGGGTTGGCCTGGTAAAGCCGTGCTGCTTTCCATAGCCAGTAGCACATGGACAGCATCCTGCATCCACACGGAGCCCCGCTTGCTTGGGCAGCATGCACACCCAGCAGCCATTTACAGCAAGGGTGAGCCGGGCTTTAGGATAGACTGAAGCAATGTTTCAGCTCCAGCAAAACTGGGAGGCCTTTAGAAGTCCATTGTTGTGATTGGTGCTTACTATTCGTTATAAATACAACCTATAAAACAGTATTTCAGCCCCCATATCGCTAGGGGGACCAGTTGTTCAAATGCTGCCYCTTCAGGACTGGAGGAAACTGTTTAATCTGAGGGCTGTGAAGCGAGGCAGGATTCTGTTGCATCCTGCTTTTGCCTACAYTCTCACTGCCCTCAAACAACTGTCTTGGAAACGCAAGGAAATGCTTGGAAATTTGGGAAATGCAAGTTACTGCCTCAGGTTTCTGTTAAGCAAAACTCTTTTCAGCAGCTAATCCAGCTTAAATCAAAATGCGACAAAAGTGAAGTTGAAAGGAAAAAGGCTTAAAAGCCAGCCCAGGCTCTAATCACCCTRTGAACTCTCCCTCCTCGTTTGAGTGCTCATTATCCCACCTGAGGAAGCTTAAAATCAGACCAAGTGCCAGAGTTATCATCAAATACACTCCTGTAATCTGTGTTCAGAGCCCTGTGCCGCCTCCCGACTCCGCTCCATTTTTAGCTCCAGGGTAATGTAGTGCTCTCATGATTTCTTACACAAAACATTCTGGCAAGAGAAAGGATCAAGAGTAGGTGGGTCCATTAGAGCTGTTATCTGTTTCTTTTTGATTGCTAGAGACTATTAAACAAAAACCACCTTTTTTTTTTTCTGTGGTCGCTCYGGAGTTTCCATATTGTGTTAGAACAGGAGTGTGTCTAATAGGTGGCTGACCTGCGCTAAGCAGGGCAAGATCCCAACATTGCAAATCAAGAGGAGAATTCCCACCAATTTTYGGAGGTGCAGAATGTTTAATCCTTCTAGGGTGACCACAAGGACACGGCTCCCCTGCCTGCCTCTGCTGTCTAGACTCCTCAGCTCCTGTCGCTCTGCACTTCTGCTTTTGTGGAAGGGGAGGCTGCTGTGGGAATGAGGAAGCACTTGCGCTCCCAGCTCCTTGCAGGGCCGCTTGCACAGCAGCCTCCTTGGAAACCCTCTGCACCAGGGTGCAAAGAAGCAGAAGGTAGAAGAGGAGGAATTTGTGCCCAGCAAGCCTTTTTGCAGGCTCCTGTCCGCAGAGGACAACCTAAACGTGGGCAAACGGAAGGAAGGGGTTGCAGCCGTCGGGAACCTCAGGTACGGGCTCAGCGGAATTTCTTCCCAAGTGAGAGGCACCACGTGTGGGATCACACGGCCAGCTGCTGGTGGAGCGCGTGAGAGGGGAACGGCAGCGGCACCGGCCCCATCCGTGGGTTGTGGGTCAGCTTGCAGGACTGTGGGCAGGGAGGGAAACCTCAGCTGGAGGAAAGAGCTGCAGCCTCTCTCCAGTGGCACCGTCTCCTGTGTCACACTCTGCCACGTGAGCAGACCGTATATGAAGCGTATGGAGAATGTGGGGGCTATTCGTAGAGCCTCATGGATATAGCTAATGCAGAAAGCAAGCTTGAGCTGGCCACGAATACAAGTTATAAAATGCTGGGGTAAAAAAGCATTATGAAAAAAAAGGGACAAGCTGATGTTTGTACTCCTTCAGAGAAGCTTGCCCTGCAGTGCTTTATGCAGATTGCTTTACTCTTTTGTTTGATGAAGAAGTGCATTAGTTAAATTGTAAATAAGAGCAAAAGAATAAATCAAAGAATAGCCTCAGAATGAGAGACACAACCAGTCAGTCCCAGTAAAAGCTTAGGGTGTCTGCTCATATCTGTTGGACTGTTCTTTAAATAAGTGATCATGCGTGATTGGGTGTAGGGAGAAGTAGCAAAGGGTATTTCTTCCATCACAGGCCATAGAAAACTTGCAATTAAAATGCAAACCAATTTTCAGATTTTTAATGACGTTTACAAAGGAAAAACAAAACGGCAAAACGTGCAAACCCGGATTCTTTCCCCCAGAGTATTCCTAGTGGGGGCTCTAATCTCCTCACTGAAATTCAGCTAGCAGAATTCGGAGCAGAGCCGGCCCCCCGTCCCTGCTGTGCAGATGTGGGCTGGCTGAGAGGCGGCGCCGAGCCCGCGCGTGGTGCGGGGCAGCCCACGCTCCGGCGGTGCCCGTGCCCCACTTTGTAGGGGGCATCGGGGCCCTCTTTAGGAGGCAGCGCCCCTGGGCTGCACTTCTGGGAGCTGAATCGCCCCTTTGGGCCGACACGGGTGCTGTTCAGGTTCATGCTGCCCAGCTCTCACTCTCGTTTATCTCCTGGGAATTGCTCCTACAGACCTTGCATCCAAGCAGAAACCATTTCCTTCTCTGAGCTAACCGAGCTTAATTTAATCCTTCTCTTCTTGTTGGAAGAGTTTTGTCCTTCTGGACTGCCAAGCAAATTGGCTTGCTGAGGAAAACTGTGTATGCAGAAATGGTTTTTATCTGCCTTTCAAGCTAGGACTAGGTGATCTCCTTTGGTGATGGGCATAGAGATGTTCCCCAGATTCACAGTCTTCATGCAGAGGCTAAATGCCTTATTCCTCCCTACAAAACATAAAGCTGTTCTGTGCTGCATAGTCACCAGCCTGCAGAGGTGACYGTGAGATAGGAAGGGCTGTGTTTTGTATCCTGACTGTATTTGGAATACAGTCCAGGAATTTGGCAGTAGTAACTAGCACTGAATAACATGAGCCGTGTGCAGTAATGCCAGTATTTACTGGAGTTGTTTTGTTTTTAAAGTTCATGCAAAATCAAAAATCGGGTCAATAGATAGTTCTTTTGGTTGTGTTTGCAACACTTCTTGGTAAATGCAGTAGTTTGGCTTCCTGAACCTCATGATTTTCCTTCCATTTTGAAAAGAAGAACAAGATTTGCATTTACAATATTCTAAATATATTTGCCATGTCCCTCACTCATTGCTTGTTTTGCAGGGGCTAGTTTTGAGCATAACTCAAGTTAGCAGGTGACTCAGCTTATGAATCTATTATCATCTGTTCTTGAAAAATTGGACCTGGAGACCCATTTCACTGGCAATGATGTGAATGCCTGTGTTCAGAACACAATGTGATAAATGAGCAACAAATTTATTGGAAAGGATACTAGCCTATTTTATCTGAAATTAATTTTCCAAGCAGGTTAAAATCAGAGAATGTGTCCGTACCAACAAAAAAAACAAAAAAAAAAAAAAAAAAAAAAAAAAAAAAAAAAAAAAAGCTTTAATCCACTATGTAGCTCATAAATAAGTACCTAGAGCTATAGACTCAGTATAAAAAACTAGAGGTGTTCTGGATTATGCTCTGGTCTGCTTCTCAAGAGTGAGGTTAACATAATGATTTAGTTCATGAGTAGCAACATATGGGGAGAGTTTTGTTTTTCCTCCCGGTTATACATCTATGGGGAAGAGTGAACTACCTGTAACAGAGGTGAGAAGTCATGACACCAAGTATGAGATGTCTTCTTAGGAGGGATCAGACGTGATTCTTATTTCTTTTGTACCAGACCTCCAAGTCTGTCCTGGTAGGATAAAAAAAGCCTTTAATGGATGTAGACCAATCTTGGAATGAATTATAATTGGCCTTGGGACTTCTTTGAATTATGAATTCCTGAGGTCATTACTCACTTGTGAGTCTTGGAAGAAGCTGTGTCTTTATCATGGCATTCCCAGGTGATTTTTATGTACCATGTGATGCAAGGGGTCAGCTTAGTTGCATATTTCTATGTCTCTATTGGCCTAAAATATATATTCTTCTATGAGCTGGGAAAGAGCAAAGCGGTGCAGTTGTGTGTAAGAAAGCTGGTAGAATCTATCAGCCCTGTGTTTGACTCCAAGTCTTATTTTGCACCCCCCATCACGTTAATTAGGTGCTATTTTGAGTGCAACAAGGGCCATGATGCTCATCAGTCCTTTGTTTTGCTGTTACTCCTTTAAACAGTTAATTGTGTTGCAGCGCTTGGTGTCAGCCTATCTCCATTATTAATGGTTATCACTTYAAGATATTTTTAGCCTTGTAAGAAAATACACAGGAAAAAGAAAGGCATCCACAAGCAGATAACACAAAGACTTAAATGTGACTTTTACTTTAGTGTTTTTTTCTTACTCCCTACCCTTTGGACTGTCTAGAGTGTTTGTAGGGAAAAGCCCTGGTGTTACTGTTGCCTAGTTGGTGTTATCTGTCTTTCTGAGACCGAAAAAGAATCACTTTAGATGATCATGGATTACTGTTAAACTCTGTTCTTTTCTGTTAGGCCAGAACATGGAGGCAGATAAGGAAGAGGACTAAAGTGATGAAGTCTCCACCTCAGACACCCACTTGCAGCACTCTGCTGTAAAGTTGTTAACACAGCACAAAATGTCAGCCCCTTGGACCTTGCAAATTTTCCCCAGTACTCAAGAGTAGARAACACAGCTTTTTTTCTTGCTTTCTGGTTAAAGGCTTCAGGCAGTGTTGCACGTGGCTGCAGTGATTTGCCTCACTAATTCAGGCACTTACTCAAGAGCAGACAGAAAAGAAGAAGTTTGTAAAGGAGAAATGCAATTGGCAAGTACTTTTTAGAGCATTTAGATTTAGTTTTGTTGATAATCATGCAGGCTTTGCTACATTCCATGTCACTGGCTAAATTTTACCTGGGCAATTTTCATTATTGGGAAGAATGAAGAAAAACAGTTGGTTGGTTGTGATCCTTCCAGATCAGCTGTCCTTATGATCCTTTGGTCCTTTTGGTCCTCTAGAGAAGACACCTTTCTTTCTAGAAAGTACARGTAACCTCACAGACTTAAAATTTACCAAACTAACCACTTCCCCAACATCTGCCATAAATGTCTCATTTCTAGTTTATTCTAGTCCTTTTTTTTTTTCCCCCTTTGGTAACCCACCAAGGTTCCTAGGTTGAAGRTTATATTTACTTGAAATAGAAAATTAAAATTTACTATTTGGTCATGTTTACTTGAAATAGAAAATAAAAAAAATACATGATCTGGGAGAAAAATCTCTGACTTTTGTTTTTCAAATTTAGGGAACTGCAATATCATAGAATTATTTCATCCATGTTTGACAGGACACAGTTAAAGTGCTATTTGGTTACTTTCTTTCTTGTATGGTTTTTGGGTCAGWTTTCAGTTCGTGTTAGTTTTGCCTTTACAGACTGATGGATTTTGATGTCTTCAAGCAGAAATTATTGAATGTTGTTGTTTTGCCATGGGGGAAAATAAGAGCTCACAAGGACGATTATCCTTCTGCAGCTACCACTTCAGTTGGTATTGTGGAGCCTCTCTAGCAATATGTCCAGAAACCCTCAAAATGAAAAAGGGAAAAGCTTTTCAGCACCTGATGTGTAGGATTCTGCTGGGCTTTATGGTAAAATATATAAATATTTGTATCCAATTTTCAAAATCCACAGGCAAAATCTATCTTTTTTTATTGCTTAAATGAACCAAAAYCCCAAGCCCCTTATCCCAAATTTATGGCCTCAATTTGAAGCTCAGTTGCATTGTACCTTTCTAGAGACTTCAGCAGGCTTTGGATCACGCTTTGGTGTTTWAAAAGGTAACTATTTATCTTCAGGGGACATGACACGAAGAGCCAAAATAATAAAATAAAAGAAACAGTAAATTAAGAGGTGGAGAAAAGCAATCGAATTACCTTCTCCCTCACTATGAAGACATTTCCCCATGGTACGTAGGTGCTGCTTTTCACCTCTAACTGTAAATCACTTAAGCAAGGCAGCGTCTATCAGTTGCCTCAGGAGAAGGTTGCACAGTTTAGCAGAGCATCTTCCCCCTCTCCGAGCTTCGGTTTTCCCTGTCCTGGCAGAACCACCACCTCAGTTACAGCCTTGACACGGCCGCACCAGGGCCTGCCTGGACCTCAGCGGCCCTCTGAGGGCCGGGGCCGTGTCCCATCCACACAGTTGGTTTCTCCGCAGTTCTCCTCCTCCTCCCTGCCTGGAATTGGGCACGCGGCTYGGGCCTTGCGCCGTGCCCAGCGCGCTGGGGTCTTCCCTGGCCTGCCCGTGTCCCTGGGGACATGTGCCTGGGGAATGGGGACACCGAGCGGCACGCGTCTCRTTGCTCTCCCAGCCAGACCCTTGGCTGGGGCCTTTGCTGATCGGAGGAACACGTCGCTCGGCTCTGCATTTTGTTAAAGAAACYGTGCCGGGCTTTTCTGTGTCTTTTAACTCCCGTAGGAACTGAAGTYGCTTACAGTAATGCAAGCAGAGAACTGACATAAAAAAATGAGGCAAGAAACTTGGAATTCAGCCCGTAACTGTTTGTTTTAGGATTGTTCCAACAGCTCCAGGCAAATGGAATAGGTGATCAGGATTTGCCCATGCTGGTTGGATTCTGTGCCCTTACAGGAGGTGGCAGGAGARGCTGGTAGGAGAGGAAGGGTGGCACAGGCATCGTCACCATCTGTGACTTGCCAGCCCTGCAGCCTTGAAACTGCAGTAACAATGGCAATTTCATTGCTGAAGAGGCCTTAGGGTGGCCTTCCGGAGGCACCAGGCCCTTACCTGGAGCCAAAGGCCACGTTAGRGAGGTGTGTTAACAACACAAGGCATCGGAATTACCGCTTATGGCACCGCACTAGTGGAGCTGCAGCACTTCATAAGGCAAAGCCCTCCAAACAGCTAAAGGGCAGGTATCTTTGTTCAAGACAGCAGAGCTCCCAAGACGCTGAGCATCCAGCCACRTCCACCTCACGCTGTGATTCCTCCAACTTGTGTTTTTTTCCTCTGTTGTCTGAGATTCTTAATGTAGATGTTATGTTATATGGTATTAGGGCTGAAGCGAGGGTCTGATACAAATCAGAAAATGGAATTTCTCTTCCCAGTTCTGCTATAGACTTTCGGTGATTCCTTGGTCAAATTGCTTCCTTCCCACTTTCCAAAAGTACTGGTTTCTCATCACTTCACCCTCCCATAAATGTTGTTTCAGGCAATGCAGAACATTTCTGCACTTTCCTGTTAAAAAAAAAGTTTTATTAACCTCAAAAACTTAATAGTGAAGGCACTTAAACCTCACTCACATCATGTCATTCAGATAAAAGCTCTATTAGCCCAGTAATGTCTTTTAAAGATCTGGATTCTCAACCTGAATAAAAAARGGCAGGATTTCTGGCTGGGATAGAGCTTGTAGTTAGAAATTGTTTTAGTTTCTAGTTGCCTAGATGATTTTGAGCAGCTTATAAATTGTTTTAATGAATAAATCCTCACTTGACAGAGAAATGTCACATCTCTCCATGATGTTTCTGGATTCACTTGTTATCTTCCATCCTTGCCACATATTGGTGTCTCTTTGCATTTATTTATTGAAGTGAGCAATTGTTGATTTTATGGGTGAGGCTTTGCTCTTGCTGTAACCTGACTCCCCTCCAATAAAGCGGATAGTGAGCAATTTTTCAATCTACAAGATAGAAAATGGAATGAAATGAGCAGAGATTGTGCCATATGGTGTTCACTTGCCGTAAATCACCTTTCTTTCTCTGCCAGATGTGACTCTGCTCATGTGTCTAGAAAATAATTTCTGCAGGCAGTTCTATATATGATGTGTGGACAGGCCAAAGACCTGTCCCCATTTTCAGAAAGGTCACAGACTTTTTTTTTTTTTTTTTTTTTTTCCCCAACAGTTTCCAGCACACAGGGGAAAATTGTGGCATCCATTTTCCTTCTGTTGTTTCAGGAACTTCACTGTTACAGTGATAGGGCTAAATTCAACTGTAAGGAATAGCAGGAGTGTTACCGGTATGAGAATACACAACCCAAAGTGATTGATTATTTTTTCTTGCAGTTCACCTGATCTGCCAAGTGTGTCCTCTATGCACAGGGAAATCCCTCGGCACAGGAGCCCTGGGGCAGGCAAGGCTCCTCTCGTGCTTCCCCTTCCGCCGATGCCGAGCAGAGCTCTTGTCCACCACTGGTTTCCTTGTGCTCACACACCATCGGTGCTATTTTGCAAACCAAAAACCAAACCATGCTGAGGGGTAAAGCAAAGAGAATTGTTAGGATCAAGCAGATCTTTCTTTGACAAAATCCTGTTTTACCAGAGGCACCAAAACTCTCCCTTAAACTCTGAGACGGGGCTTCATAGCTTAAATCCGTTGTGTTTCAGAGAGTTTGCAGATAGCAGTGGAGCAGGACRGGCAGGATTTTTTAGCTTTTCGTGATACAAATATGATAAATGTGATGAAGTAAATCCAGACAAAGCTTTTATTCTACAAAGCTCTGCAATACAATCTCTATGGATTCTGTTACAGGTCCTGGAGGATAGGGAATAACAAAGTGTCAGGTTGTTTTGTGCTCAGAGCGAAAAACAGTTCTACTGCTCCGCAGGAAGTTTGGAGCTTTCACTGTGTTTTATGAGTATATTTCTATTCCCAAATTACCTGATATACCCATTTTCAAATGTTTGCAAATCAATCATTGTAGAAGAAGAGTGAGGATTCAGAGTAGATCAATAAAAATGTCATCWTAGCTTTGACATCTTTCTTGTTTTCCTGCTCTCATGGTACAAGCTAACTCAGATTTTGAAATGTTGAGATGTTTCAAGTGTTTGTAAATATCAAAACTGCATAGGTTGAGCATTGACAATGYTTTTCTCATTTCTCTCATTTTTTTTCTCCTGAACAATTTTTTTTGACACATGGCAATTTGTCAATAGGAAAAATCAGAAGTTTCTCATTTAGCTTTCCAGTAAATGACATCCTTCTTTTCATCATCACGATGAAATAAAAGCTAACCAAAAGCATAGTATGTTATATTTTCTAGCATTTTTTTATATGTATATGTCCTTATCGTATGTATATGACTGCTTCAGAAGCAATGAATTCTGCTTCATATTTAGTGGGGGGAACATATCTAAAGGGTAAGAAATCAAATTTTGCAGGAAGATGAACCTAAATCTACAAAGATTCATTTTCCAACAAGAAATGATTTTCCAGAC
The DNA here is from genome assembly GCF_003342845.1 of Nothoprocta perdicaria. NCBI lineage: Eukaryota > Metazoa > Chordata > Aves > Tinamiformes > Tinamidae > Nothoprocta > Nothoprocta perdicaria. The sequence continues at coordinate 386,795 of NW_020454761.1, forward strand.
TCCRATTTCATTATGTTCCCTTCACTCTTCTACAACGAATCAACCCTTCCCATGCAGACTTTAAAGGTCACAATAAAGATGTAGCAGTTTTATTTTGATATTAATAATTAATAATTTATAATTTATAATCAATTGATAAATTAACTGTTATTAAATGCAGATGCTGTGTTGTGCACTGGCCAGGAGACAAACTTCGTATCTGTCTTAACATACAAGTAGCTTTTGCTTTCAAGAATTACCACAGTAAACTCATACAAATAAAGTTATACTGGTGCCCAAAGGCTTGCTCGGAAAGGAGAAGGCTCATCTGCAAGCTGCGAATATCTTATTTTGTAACCAAGACAGTTTTTAATTAAAGAGAAGAGTGTTTATTTGAAGAGTCACATTCACTGGTCATGTGTGGTTTTGTTTTCAGGGAATGCCTTCATTCTCTATGGTGGGACCAAAGTTTTCCACTAGCCAAATTCAGATGTCAGATTTTAAACTCATGTAGTGGAAGAAAGCAGATGCAAAAAAGACCACCAGGCTGTTCTCAAAATGTAGTGGTCCCAGGCTAAAATTAACATTTATTAAATATTTTCTATTTTTTAAATATTTATGAATAATTGTATTTCGTTTTGGAGAAGACCACATAGTTACATGCTGAGGAAGTGATATTTGCAGACAAATAGCAGAGTTGCTTATGTCAGGTATTAAAAGAAAGCTCTGGGTTGCCACCTTCTTTCCTAAACCATCAGACTGACCCCCAAAATGTCGCTCCATTCTTCTTATGATTTCTGAGCTTCAGATATGCTGAGATAATGTTTCACATCTCCTCTAGGAGAGGTAAAAGCTTTGATGAGCTGCGTTGTTCCTTTTTATCCTCTACTGGCAGCTGCGTTGATACTAACAACAACATTGAGGCAGGAAGGGAGCCCTTTAGCACCAGGGACTGGGACATTCATCATGCCAGYTGTGAGAGCTGGCAGCAGCGCTTCGGGAGGCTTCATTCCCATCACACTGACTTTGCTCTCCTCTCAGTGAGCGCAGATTATAATGCCAGATATCTGACTTGGGCTCAAATTGCTGTGCAGAATCTGAAGGGAAAAAAAAAGAGACAACTCATCCACCTGAGGGCAGGAGTCAAGTAAATAGTTTGGTCTGTGTTTGATGGACTTTGAGATGGCCTGGCAGACCTCAGGGAGCCTTTACCTCATCCTTTATGGAGAAAATAGACTTTTTTTTCTTTTTTTTCTTTTTTTTTTTTTTTAATGATGGACAACAAAGAGGGATTTGGCTCTTGCAAGGAGTAAAGCTCGTTTCGCTTGGCCTGCCCGGCAGGCTGGTTTGCCTCCTGACTCAACGTCTCAGGAAGAGGTTTGGCTGTCACAGCAACCCCCAGGCTCCCTGCAGCCCCAAAGCCCCCCGCAGAAATGGAGACATCTGGTCTGTCCTCAGCTCTGTGCTGGCTGCGTGTCAGGGTGTCCCACGTGGGGCTGGTGAGTGACACCCCCCACCAGCAGCTAATACAGGGTGGCTTGTCCTGCAGGGGAGCCCGGGCAGGGGGGAAGGTCTAATACATTCCCTGATTTTTGGAAAAACCGAGGTCAAATCTCACAAACACCCAAGAAACCCATGTATAAGACACGGGTTTAGGAAACCAGACTTTAGTCCTGCTCTTTTTTGTCCAACTAGAGGATCAGCAGAATAACTGAGTGCTCCAGCTGCAGACCATATCAATTAGAGACATGTTTTGGAATGTATTAAGTGCTATTTAAGTGCTATGAAGGTCCTGAGTTCTGCACAAAGTGAAACCAGAATTAGCGGATATTATGGATTTGGCCCTGCTACTTCTGTGTCACGTTTTACCATCTTAAAAAAAAAAAAAAAAAAAAAACCCAAAGCAATGTTTTAGCTTTCAAAGCATTGGCTTATTTAAGTGCTATGAAGGTCTTGAGTTCTTGTCGAGGTGCAACC
>NW_020454761.1:388808-413555 GCF_003342845.1 Nothoprocta perdicaria
AAAAAAAAAAAAAAAAAAAAAAAAAAGATAACTGTAATTTTCTAATGCATTTAAGATGCATTTTAAGAAAATAATCGAGAAAAACTCTGTGAGTCTGATGATCTCATGGTAATGTACTTGAAGAAATGCAGGACATAGGGGTTGGACAGCAACATTATAAAATAGTGAAAGCATTGCTGGCGTGTTAGCTGAGTAAGGAAGACAGATGCAGTTTTCTTCACTCGGATGACTGCTCCGGGTGCTGGGGAGCCTGTGCACGCCTCCGGCATGGGGAGGTCAGGCGGGCTCAGGAGACACTGGCCTCGTCACTAGCTGCTGTGTGCTCCAGTCCCCCTCTGTTATCCACGAGAACAGCAGCCAGGCACTGCAGCAGCCCCCCTGCTCCAGGACATGGTCTCCTGCCTCTGCCTTTGATTTTCATCCCCTCCATAGCTCCTCTGAGTGTGCCAGCGTTGCCCTCATACTTCAGGACTCCCTTCCTTCCCTAGCGTCCCGGTCATTCTCTTCCACCAACATAAGCTTCCCTTTCCAGTCCCGCTGCTCTCCTGAGGTCTCCCTGCCTGCCCATGGTATTCCCAGCTCTTCCGACTCTTCCACAGTGCGTGCAGAGCCCGTGGGCACTGGCAAACCTCTCCAGTCAGGTGTGTGTCTGTACCACAGCCGGGGATGCAGCTTTGCTGAAATCACGGGCGATTACAAGGAGCTGCTCTTGCTGAAGCCATTTCAAGAGCGAGAGACACATCAAATGGAAGAGCTGGCATCAGCGTCTGGAAATCAGATCTAGCTAGTGGATAATCAGTTGGAGGCCACCTGGATTGGCCTCCTGGTGACCTCCAGGTGAAGCTGGGGAAGGAGGTGGACCGAGAGCTATTTACTGTGCGTTTGTTTGAGCCTGCCTCGTCCTGTGAAAGGGAGCATCCCGGAGCCCGCTTCTGAGCCCTGGAGCAGGGATATTTGTGGGTACTTTGCTAGTGGCGTTCATATCAAGAGCTATTAAAAATAATGAGGCTTTGCAGCTTTGGTAATGATTTAAGAGATTTTCCTTGCATCTCAATATGAGGCTGATCTGTTGCAGCCATCTTTGTGATAGCATCCTGCAGTGTTTTGTCTTTATGAGTACATCTTGTTCTGGCTCGTTTCAGAAATCTCCTCTTAGCTCTTAGGTCAACAGTTGTTGGCCTGCAATTAGTACCAATACTACAGTGCTACTACRGCACTGGCCTGAGCTGCTGGATATTTTGGGGTATGATGTTGCTCAGCTTTACGTTGCACAGCTGATATGTGGATGCCAGTTAGCCAGTATCTGAGCAAACATATCTTTAGATTGGAACCATGGTCCAGCCCCAGTCTGAGGGGGACTGTGGTCAGTTCTGGTGGATTGAAGAATCTGCCTTCCCTTGGGCCAGAGACTTGAATGGATTTGTACTCAGTCTGTACAGAAATCAGATGCTTGATCCATACACAGCTCATGCAAGTAGCATTTACCACAATCGAAACTCTGAACTCTTTGCCAAGAAGCCAAATAATAATGTCTTATTGGTGAATAGCCAGATTAATGCCTTATGAACCACTAACAGGAAGACCAATTTCAKGCAACTTTGTATACTTAAGATTGAAGGGAAAACTATAACGCATATTAGCCTATAGCTAATATCTAAGTTTTCTTATGTCTTTGTGAAGAGTAAAATATGTYAGCCCTCTAGTGGTTGGAGAATCTCTGAGTTCCAGTTAGTATAAATCAAAGATTGCATATCCTTTGTAAATAAGTGGTGACCTGGTGGGTCAAAGATCATCTTTGAATGTCCTTAGATTTTAGTCACAATTAAAACCTCTATCTCTTTTTCTTTCCACAGAATCACAGAATAGTTGAGGTTGGGAGGGACCTCTAGAGATCATCCAGTCCAACCCCCTGCTCCAGCAGGGACACCCAGAGCACGGGGCACAGGGCGGCATCCAGGTGGATTGGGAAGATCTCCAGAAAAGGAGACTCCACAGCCTCCCCGGGCAGCCTATTTCAGGGCTCTGTCACCCTCACAGGAAAGTTCTTCCTCACAGGCAGCTGGAACTGCCTGTGTTTCAACTTGTACCCATTGCCCCTTGTCCTGTCACTGGCCACCACTGAGAAGAGCTTGGCCCCTTCCTCCCTACATTCTCCCTTCAGGTATTTATACATGTTAATCAGATCCCCTTTCAACCTTCTCTTCTCCAAAGAAAACAGGCCCAAGTCACTCAGTCTCTCCTTGCATGAGAGATACTCCAGTCCYTTAATCATCTTTGTTGCTCTCTGCTGGACCCTGTCTAGAAGTTCCACATCCGCCCTGTACTGGGGAGCCCAGAACTGCACACGATACAAATTTCACAATTTCCCAGCACTTACATTAAAGTGTAATTGGTTTCTGTCACACTTCTGAAACAAGATCATGCTTGCTAAATATAAAAGCCTACTGAGTTTGAGAAAAGAAGGCAAACAAGCCTTGAAGAGACAGTCTCATTCTGCAGGAGAAACTTTTAGGAGTGATGCTTTAATGTTGCCAGGGAGCAAGGCTGGTCTACTGAAAGGCTCAGACTGAGTGAAACGTAATTATAGCTAAATTAGAAACAGGCGGCTACCATCTGTGATTTCAGAATCCTACAAAATATTTAAGTGAAAAAAAAGAAGAAAGCATCAGAGCACAATTCCTGTTGGAAAAACAGGAATCAGGAGTCTACCTCTAACACTGATGTTCACTTTTGTGTGCCATAATGAGCAAGTCATCTGAAAAAAAAAAGCCTGTAGACATGAAATGGGATTCAACCCCTCAAAAGCAAGAATTAGGCAAAAATTTTCATAGAAATTGAGAAAATTAAAATAATTAATTTTGAAAAAAACTCGTGTGAGAAAATACAGTCTATTAGATATGACCTTGCAATTAATATGAATTATGTTTTATAATTTGACAGCATTCAGAAATATCAACAATAAACCAGCAGTTATTTTTTTTTCTCACAATATCTGTCATTTTGTTACCTGAATTCTCTGACTAACTGTTGCTTAGATCTCAGGTATGTTATGAAGCCTAATTCATTAGAGCTTTGATGTGCTCTGATAAAAGATCACATTAATGTAGAAGTTGTGAATTACATAGAATTCATTAATTCACAAAATTTAGCTGTTACATTTTAGTAGCAGTTTGGATTTTTTGGATGATGAATCTATGACACGCATCTCTATTTACACACATGAAAAAATATGTTTGGAGTTTCAGGTTTCAATGATCTGTGCACTGTTCTGGTCTTTTACATTATATGTCAGCAGAAAGTCCGGTGATATTTATAAAAGCTGTATTTTATATAGTGGTGTTTGAAGCCTAACTTACATTTCAAGTGAGGAAGATTCATCTTGAGATGGGCCTGACCAGAACTACGTGTCACAAACATAACATGTAGCAAACCACGGCTCCAAACCCATCCCTCTTCCTGGGCTTGMTGTAAGAGACACAAGTTGACTTTGTGGATGGAGATGGGAAGTTTTAGCCCTGTTCTAGGCAGGTATCAGCACTCTTCCAAAGAGTGGCTTCCTTCAGTGGCTGCCTGTTATGAGAGTCAATCAAAAAAAAGAGTTTTAAATGATCAAACATTTGTGAGTACCTCCAGCTACAGTGATCACTGCCTTGTTTCTCTGAGGGTGCACATGGAACTTCTGTGAATATAAATATATGAAATCAGTAGCACTAATAGAACTACCCTGCAGGCACTCATGTAAGCCCGTGAAATGCTAATGTGTCTGTTCACCGGAATGAAAAGCTGCTTGACTTAAATAAGAGACTGCTGTTAGCAGAACAGAAATGTTTATCAAACCAGTTTTTCTGCTTACTGAGCAATCTGCCCTTAACAGGAAAGCAGAAGAGAAACCCACCTAAAAAAAACATGGTTACTAACTAAAATTGAAATTTAGGGTTTTTTTTTCTCTTCTGAAATACTTCATATCTTTGGGAACCTAAATATAACTTTATTACTCTTACCAGGAAATGATGCTAAAGATCATCAGGTGTTTTTAGCTTAGCTTTTCATTTCTAAATATATGTACCTGCTATCTCCAGGCYATAAAGAGCTTTCTCAGTGATTACGTGTATCTCCTCCTTGTTTCGCCCCATATGTGACCTKCTTATTTTGTGTGAGCTGAGATCAGCAGGTTCTTTCTAACCTTCTGAAAGCCGTGTACCACAGCTGGGTGTTAGGGAATTCCCAAACCTTGTGCTACCTCATCCAGTTGGAATTCCAGCTGGTTAGGCCCTGAGGTCAACGTGCCTCCTTTCCACCCCCGCCTTCCACGTGTGKTTGGGAGGGCAGGAGGATTGGGGAGGTTTCCTGGGGGCTGTGGGTACATCCTCTCCTTCCTTGCACCTATTTGGCTCACACCGTCCCTCTTTTATTCTGCTCTCCCCTCCCCAGAAGGCGCACGGGCAAACAGCCCCGCTGCCCCATGCTTTTCATGGATGTGCCTTGCGGAGCTGAAACGATTTGATGCCAGAACTTGTGTTTTGAGTTCATGCCTTTCCTGGCCAAAGGAAACCTATGGGGGGGGTGCTATACCTGGGAAGAATGAGAGTTTCGGAGTGTCGCAGGGAAAGGGGGAGCTGCCGGCTTCTGAGGGATGACCAGGGCTCACAGCTGAGCACTGGCAACACTGCCCACCTCTGCTCTGCCACGAAATGCAGTGTGGGGACGAACACGGCGCAGGGAGGCAACCCCAGCTGCTTCCCGTTTCCTTGCTATGAGCCCTCTGGCTGGCTGCCAGGCTGTGATACAGCTGCATTGCTACCTGCACTGACTCACGCTCTTTTTTTCCTAATGATTCACAGGGATCAATGATCCATGTTTTGTCTCCAGCCTTTCGTACAGCCCCTCCTGGAGGGTATTGACATACGCAAGGAGGGTGAGAAATGAAAGCGGCCTCGCTATGAAGCTGTTAAGGGATCCTAGGGAGACTGCTGGGAGATTGCTTCCCTTAAAACGTTGTGTGATATATATGTGCGGATGGCTCCTCTCTAAGTGAGTCTTCGTTTCATTTTGATTTCTTCAGTAATAGGCATGTCCCACGTAGCTTCTTCCTATTCCTTATCGCTAATGAGGAATGAGCAAGGAAGCTGAGCTGAGCCAGTTTATCACCAGTGTTGTGTCAAGACTGGGAAATGGAGGAGGATGAGCAGGCTCGTTCTCAGTGCAGATATACCAGGCTTGGGAAAAAGCACCCTCAGCACATCTGCCAGCTTCACCTCGAGGCCAGTGTCTGCCCCCACGTGCCACTGACGGCCTCAGTTAGACTCCCATACACGGCAAGGAATCTGCGTCTACCCATTTAGGAGGCTTGTTTTATTCTTATTCATTTGTGACCATTCATTATTACTTCGATATTAGAGGCAGCTGTAATGAATTATACTAAGAGCTGCTTCTTAAAATACATTCAAGGACTAAGCAATGCCGTACAACACTATTAAACAGAGCATCTTGCTTAATACAGTGCTGTTCTGCCATCTCACTGAATGCTCCTGCCTTTTCACCTGGTGACAAAAATACTGGCGCTGACCCCAGGTGGGCTGGGTGCTTCGTGGTGACAGATAAATCCTATCTCAAGCCAAATTGCRATGTCTGGGAAAATAAAAGTGCCCGAGCTCTTTTGATTCCCTTTTCAAGGCAGCCAAGCGGCTGCCGGTGCTGGCAGGTTCTGCCGGCAGCAGCCGGAGCAGAAGGTCACTCAGGGGACGATACGTGGTGTTTATCAGGGACACTGCTGGGCATCCTACGGCTTCTAGTAACATGATGTTTGCTAGACTAGAAAAATGCCTAATTAAGTCTTGTTATGCTTAGTGAGTTTGTTTTGACTGGACACAGGGCGGCTCTTACAGGAAATGGCAGGACTTTTTGCACAGAAGCGGAGGAGTTAACATTCCTTATCTTAACTTGACTTGGCAGAAGCAGAACTCTGCTTTTGCACTTTGTTTGACTTGCTTCCAGGAGTTATTCATTCCTAACTACATAAAACTTCTTTACAGGAGTACATCCGCATGTCAACTCACATAAGCGTAGCAAATGCGGTAATATTTTATTTTCCCCGATTTCATTTTTCATGAGCTAAGAAACCTCTTACCGTGACAAAAGTCAAAAAGAAAATTCACTGTCTTGGCAGTGGCTCTGTCTTACGTTTGTGTGCTTCTCTGTAAGCAAAAAAACTTTTGTCTTTATTCTTATCAAGTCAACAATCCTGTTAGAGGTGACGTGATGCCAATTTATGATGGTTGATCTGTTTGAAAAGAATTGAATTACTGTCTGAGGCGTGCACAGCATGTCAGTAAATGCCAACATTGCAGTCTGCAGATATTTCTGGTTCTTGTTTTCCTCTTTTTGATGTTTTTGTTGTATTTTTTTTTGTTTAATTGCCTATGCCTGATGGAGGAAACAGACTACATAGTAGCGTGTAGGAATTACCAATTTGAATCACGCTGGTAGGTCACCAGCTCTAGTTACAATCACAGCTAGGGGCACCAGTGCAATAATATTTAGCACACAGTCTATTTCATAGCTTGCCTCCCAAAAACAACAACAAAAAAGTCCTTTTTAGCTTTTTCTCTTCACTCTCTCCCCCTCTCCAATTATGGAGACCTACTTCCCAACATTGTATCTTGATTTTTATTTGCATCCTAGGCTATTATTCCCAATGCATTCTCACAGAAAATCATTTGGCTCCAGAAGGTCTGTTCATTTCCCTGTCTGACGCCATGCGGGTATCTCTGCTGACTTAATTCCCCCCCAGGAAACGACTGCAGATCTAAGGTGCCAGAAAGATAACTGTAAAGAGTAAGGAAATGGTGGGTAGGTTGGAAAGGAACCTTGTAGAAAAGTCTAGGGAATAACAGACTCAGGAGTTAGCCTTGAATATTCAGGAACCCAATCACAAATAGTGCGGGATGGAAACCATTTTGTGAGCTACATAATATTGAAATGAAGTTTTGTCAGGCGACCATGGTCTAGGACTGAGTGAGAATAAATCTGCTGCCTTTTTTCCTTCAGGAAATCCACCAGCCTGTAGTGAATGTTTTATTAGCAGCTCATATTTGCCACTCCTGCATTACTGTCTACCTGTGAGTCAGATGTTCACAGGGTGATGTTGACATTTCACATCCTCTGAGTGAACCTAACAAGAGTTTAAGGTGCTTGATCCAAACCATTAGACAGCTGTGAACTTCATTTCTTCCATCAATCAGATATTTGTTTACACAAGTATCGCTGGRTGACAGCAATGCCCTGGAACATGTGCTGACACGTGAAGCATCTGGTCAAGATGCCTGGCAGCACAGCATAGGCTGAACACTTCACCTGCTCCAACTAGGAGGAAAAAAACAGCATGATGTCAGTTATTTTTGTCCATTCTTGTCAAACAAAYGGAGTTGCATCAAAATCCCACTTCCTTGAATGCCAGAGGAGTCAATAACCTGAGGCAATGTCCTTGCTCACATCCTCAGTGCTCTGGCCAGCCAGGGAGTACTGAAGGCTTGTGCAGAAAGCTTCTTTGGTGTTCTCTTGCTGCACTCATCCGGTCACGTTAGAGGTTTCTTTGAATAAAAACCCTCTCTTCAGGCCTTTCTTACTCAACTGTCACTCACATGAACATTTCTAACCAGAGCAGTTCTCTACAGAGTTTCACCAGTCAAAGTTGAACAGTCCCTGGTCTTCCTTCCTTGGGAGGGAAGGGGAGACAAATTCATGTACTTCTGTCAACAAACATCTGTCAAGAAACATTCAGATAACTTGTCCCTTAGGCAGGATCAGCATTGTATCTCATCAGCTCATCCCAATTTTTAAGCTTTTAAAAATTCTGGATTTTGTTTTAAACTTCTTAAGAGAATGATTATACTACATACCAATAAACTACCAATATGCTACATACCAGTAATTAAACTACATACCAATAAAAGGACATGATTCCAACATCTCCTTATCGGTCTARTGAAAAGTGTGCAAGGCTCTTTTGAATTTGTTTGAAACATTGAGCATTTCCAGACATAAATGCCTTAATCTTAAATCTTAATAATAAATATCTAATCTGTTGTTGACAAGTTAACCATGAGTCAGCAGTGCCCTTGTGGCCAAGAAGGCCAATGGGATCCTGGCTGCATCAGGAGGATGTTGCCAGCAGGTCAAGGGAGGKGATYCTGCCCCTCTCCTCAGCTCTGGTGAGGCCGCACCTGGAGTAYTGGGGGCAGTTCTGGGCTCCCCAGTATAAGAGGGATGTGGAGCTYCTAGAGAKGGTTCAGCGGAGAGTGACAAAGATGATTAAGGGAMTGGAGCAGGGGGGTTGGACTAGATGATCTCTAGACGTCCCTTCCAACCTCAACCATTCTGTAATTCTGTGATTTTGTGATCTAATTGTCTTACAAATACCTGGCCATCTTTTGACTAAAACGTCTCAGTTGACCCTGCAAGTTTTTTCTTTTTGCTAGGTTAACTGAAACTGTGGGGTTTTTTTTTTTCCACAAATGATCTTGTTTGTTATTATATCAAATGAAGTCARTTATATCTTGATAAAATAAGCATGTTTCTTGTGTCATTTCATCCATTTCTCATCACTGTCCCAGAGGCACTACTCTGGAAACATATTAGGTATGTGTACCTGTCCCAGCTTTATTGGAAAGACTGAGAAACATCACTTGGAACAGTAGATTTCTGAAGTGGAGACTCAGTAGGAATTCAGGAGTATTTACTGAAAGCTTAAATAAACTGCAACCCAGCGTGTATTCCCCCTTTTTTAACCTCCATAAGCAACAAGTAGAATAGTTGGATGCTCTTTTCCAGACAGGTCTATCCTGAGTGTGTATTCCTAAGAGTTATATCTTCAGAATCATTATGTCATAGAGCTGCGCCTTACAACATCTTAAATCATTTTCCCTTCCTAAATATTCAAGAACCAGTTTCTGKTTTTTTTGTGAGGTTTCCTTGTGTCTGTTTTGGTGTTACTGAAACAAGCCATTACCGTTTTAATGGCCTTAAATGAGGCAGTTTGTATAATGAGTAAAGAGCTAGGAAACCAAAACRATATGCCTTAATATATACCCCAGACACATGCATATTATTTAAAGATATTTCAAGGACCTATTTAGATTTGGCATCTTTTAATTAAAAGCCTGACATTGCACTGTAGTAATGCCACAATTATCATGGACTAGAGAATTTTCTGAATACATTATTATGCAAGTTGTTGCTCTCCTATTGCTGGAGGCCAGGGAGTGCTGGGGAGCCATACAAGCAACTGTGACAATATCTGGAACTAATTGCTTCTTGGGGCTTGACTTAGCCAGTTGCTCAGTTTTCACTATCTTCAGTAATTTATTTTCACAGAATCAGAGTCAGAAAATATGAAAGCAATCAAATAGTTTTGCTTTGGAGAAGCATTAGCTGTTTTYCATTTTCAGTAAGCATGGGTACACTGGTATCTCTGGGCTTCTGCAGGTGGGGTCCTGTTTCTGGCTTGGTTGAACTTTGTGAGTTGAGCGAGTCATTTTTGCCAAGACATTCTACAATATTTATCAATTTTGAGCTACATCAAAGTTTAGGGGCAGAACTATTTGAGGCTGCATTTGGATGTGCTATGTCCCTTYTGCCAACTTTAGCACTTAGCAATCATGAGTCAGACCTTTCAGAATAATGAAATTAAAAACAGTGACTTTTTTTTCTATTTACCATCTGTTTTATGAGTTTTAAGGTGATGCTCTTAGATTTTTGAGCTTTTCTTTGTAATCGCAAATTTATAGTATTAAAAAATACAAAAACTGTGAACCTCACTTAGTTTTGGATTAGGAGCTTTGAGAAACACAAAAGAACATGAAAGTTGGATAAAATCCTGAGAGTTGACTGGGTTGCTGTGGGGCAATAGAGCCCTGTTTACGATCTGCATATGATTCTGCTGAAGGATGTGCACCCATCTCCTAGGAATACTGAGGGATCATGGCCTGGCAAGGGATCACAGCCTGCTCACCAAGAACCCTTGAGGACAGGAGGACACCAAAGGTGGAGAACAGAAGGAGACTGAAGCCATAAATGGCTCTTTTGAAGCCTGGGTTGAGGAGGATGAATCTTATAGCTGTGGCAGGGAACAAGCCAAGAGTGAGTGCTGAGGAAATAGCAATAAGGAACCACACACTTCAAGAGCTTTGTCCCCTCTGAAGGGTTGTGCAGGATCCTAGGAATTGTTTGCCTATATCCTCCATGTTGGCTAGCTGTACATGCACCAGGACTGAGGGATCTACTTACCCCTCAGCTGTACTGAATCCTTGTCAAAAATTCATTACTTGGCCAGTRTGCAGCAGTACTGTGGTAGTACTGGTGTTTACATACTTCTTTGGAGTTATGTGCCATGAGAACTCCTACTGTTGGTATGGAAAAGATCACGGTCCCACCTAACCTGTGTTTATGACAGTGGTGCCAAGTTTCAGTGACCTTGAAGAAATAAGAAGAAAGTAATGTCTGAATTTCCTGTCTGATTGATAGCAAGTGTAGGGATTTACTTGTTCCTCTCAGAGGATGAGGAAAGTTAGGAAAACTGTTTTCAGGACACAGCCCCTTGTTGCGTTCAGAACTGCTTTCTAGTGATTTGTCAATGTGCAGCCTGAATGATGAGGGCACAAAAGTAAATCCCCAAATTCACAGAGGTGGTTTGCAGGCTCACAGTCTGGCCCCTGGCCCCTTTAGGGTTTTGTAGTTGTCTCCAAACAGGAATTTAAAACTAAGGGGCTCTGTTAGCTCTGGATAGCKCTCACAGAATGGCCAAATAGGAGAAGGATTGGTGAAAATACTGTTGCTCCTATGTTCTACAGAAATAAAATAAAAAATGATTTTCATTCTAGATTTCAATCTGTCTCCATCTCATTTTAAAATGAATTAGTCCTATCATGATTTAAGTAAGTTATGACTACATTTCTCTGATTTAGAATCCTGATTATTTTATCCCGAGGAAGATTTGTGCATYCTCTGAATGACGCAGATTTTGGGAGCTGTTTCTCTTCTGCTGAAAAGCCATTAGACTAAGGATGAGAAATAGCATGTATTAGAAGTTTGACAGTGTAATTATATGTGCGAAGTCTGCTACAGTGTTTGTTGATAAGCTACAGTCTAGATCTAGTCCTTGAGCATCCAGACCATGTTATTTTCTGAAATGCAGACTGGGTTATGGGTGAATCTCTTTACTGTGGTCTATATATGTGGTCTATACTATGTTGCATACTCCCAGCCTGTGGGGACTATGAAGGCAGAGCCCAAAATAGCGTGTGTCTGAAAAAAACCTTTCTTTTCAGTGTTTGTGTTACAGTCTCACTTCCTATTTTTTGAAGATGTATAAGTGAAAGGTGTCAGCTTTGCATGCATAGCTCAAGCATACTCTTTTCAATCAGCCAAGATAAGACTTAGTGACCTGTATTAAAAAAAAATCCAGATATCTGGTAATTTAGTCATTTTGGTTATGATGCACATGTGTTCTTTGACCCATCCAAGCCTGTGAGGTCCACAAGCTGTGCCCTGAAGCTGGGAGGTGGGAGAAGCTGAGAAATGAGTATTTAGTGCAGGATGGGGTGACTATACAGAAAGTTTGCTTTCCCCACCCCTGAGGGCACTTTCACTTCGTATCAGCTTTCTTGCTTGCGCACTAGGTACGAGCTGTTCCTAAGACTAGTAAGCTGCCCACAAACAGCCAGCAATGATGTGGCCGGTTTGGAAGTGAGGAGGTCGGAAGGAGACCAARGAGAGGAGGCACAAACCACACTCAACAGGTGAAGAGACTTTGAGAGGAAGAGTTGGGTCATTCTCCTCTTCTGYCTCTGCTCCTTCAGAGGAATCTGGTCACACCTGCAAGAAACTGGATGTTTGAGCTGTTGGAGAGCTTGGATAATGACAGCTCCTATATTACTACAGAACAGAGAAGATCTGGACCTGTGCTGAGATTCACAGTAGGTACCATGTTCAGTATATATCCAGGGGAAATTATAAAGYAGGACTGAATTGTCTCTGCTTCTCATTGAATCCAGTAGAAATTTTGGAGCTTGGAAAAGACAATCTGATTTCAGAAGACAAAAAAAAAAATCAGAGGGAAAATGGTAGTTTCAGGCAAAACAACGGCAGATCAATCAAGGAAGGATCAAGGAAGAATGCCTTCAAGTAGATATTTTTATATATATTCAAGATCTCTAAAATGTGCTTTAATGGATTATTTTTAGGTAGTCAAACTGTCTTGAATGAACTAGCATTCTGTAATTCTCRTATATATTTATTTGAAGCTGGATTCTTAGCAAAATTAGTATTTTCTATTTTCCAAGTTTTACTCAAAATTAGATAAAATCACTAACATTCTTGTAGASTGTTTTTCATTTCAAAAATGAGAGAATAATTAGTTGCTTCTCATTATGTATTTGATTTGCGCATGTAGAGTGCAAGCAGCCTGCCTTGAGGCAGGTTACTGGAAGCACAAATGCTCATCCATGATCATTATCAAATGAAGATCTTGTGAAGAGATGGGGAGAMTGTGTGCACAAGGACGCTGTTCCTTTCTGTTCCCACACCGAATTTAAAGGTCTGTCCTGCAATTGGTAAACTGGCAAGAATAGGCATTTTAGCATTTCCTTGCCTCAAATAAACATGCCGGATTCCACTTACAATGAAAATAATTTATGTCTAAATTTCCCATGACAATCTAAGCCAAACAGGCGCTTTACTTATTTTTTCGAAATACTCTTCAATAAGTAACATTGAAGGTTGGTAAGACTGCAGTTCTTCCTGTAATGGGACCCATCTGCATACAACACAGAAATATCTGAGACTGTGAGTGCACCCATGTGCCTGAAATCCCTGAGAAGACGAACTAGAAGGTGGTGAAGTTGTTGTCAGTCAAGCTTAGTTGTTGTCAGTCACCCTGCAGCAATCACTGGACTTTGGAAGAGTGAGTGAGTGATGGCTGAGATAACAACCTTCAGCTCCCTGCAGCTCATCAATGTATATCTGCATTTTCTGTGGCAATTCAGATAAAGAAAATCCCTGTGTTTATGTGAGAGTTTTGACCTACAGATGAGGAGCCTTAAAGTGCACTGTTTGACAAAGATTGCAATATTGTAAAATATCTSTAGCCTTCTGCATATTAGCTATTGGTATATTGGTGTATTTATTTCCTCATTTTGTTGTCTGTTTGGTAATTAGAGATGATTCCAAGTCACAGACTCAAGGACTTTCAGCTGAATTTTGTTTTTAAATCATCACATGACTATTAGTGAACCATCTGTAGATAAGCTAACAGTTTGTCATTTGGGATGCCTCATCTAAGGATCTTAATTTCCACAGCCAGAAAATGACACTAATGCATATGGCACAAGGATATTGTTTGGAATAACTCATTATATCCAACTATTGAAGAGCTTTTGGCAGATGTAGGATGCTCTTTAGTCACTAATCAGCCTTACTTACTTAACCATACTTCCAGCCACTGAAACTCCACTGCCCTAAATGAAAGCAAGCAAACCAGGCTTTTATTCTAACCTCTGTGTAGGGAATAATTTGTCCTGGCATAAATGTAGGTTACCTGCCATTTTCTTTCCTCCCATCTCCTTATTAGATATTAACAAAGACCTAAGTTCARTCTCGTGTTTATGAGCTAAGGAAGTGGGACAAAAAATATTCATGAAATCCCCACTGAGTTTAACAGGGCAGTTGCCCTGGTTAAGTAGTTGCAGGGTGAGAGCCCAAGGCAGTAAATTGCGGTTCGGGTAAATACTGCTTGTGCTGGGCTCACCAGGAAGTATCTTAGACTAGAAGAAGAACCCCTCAATAGCATGGCTAGTTAGGCAGGAGCTCGCTCGCTGCAGGAGGAGTATCCCAAMGGTGCAGGCTGCAAAGAAGATACGACATGTGCTTCTCCTCCGTGCATACTGAGACCTAACAAATGAGGAGGGCACGCGATCTTCTTCCATCTTCCTTGGACTATCTGGAGACAAGTTCATTACTCATTTACTCAGAACTAGCGTTTGAGCAAGATGTGTAAAATAGCACTAAAATGCCAATCATTATATGCAGTTTTACTGTGATGTTTATGACTATTTGACTAGAGTGATTTATATTATGAGGCAATTTCATGACTTCTACTTCCTAACATGTCTGCTCCTACCTTCAAAAATATGGTTTTAGGAGGCATTTTTGCAGAAACATTTTCAGTTCTCAAATTTAAAAATATTGAACATACTTCAGGCCTGAACATCACTAGGCATTGGAAACAGTAGACCTATGTTTTCTTTTAAATTTCATGTTTATAGGAGTACTCATCAATCTGTGATTGATGATACTTCTGCAGTCTGGAAGCCAGTCGGTTTGTTCTGCATAAGATTTTTGGAGGGGACACAGTGGGAATGCATTTTCTTGGAAGTAGTTTACAGTGATTTTCTGCTCTTTTCATGTACTTTAGAGTTGGTTTAGCCTTTATTGCCATGCTGGAATCCTGTCTCCACAAGCTTGATCCTTGCTCCCGGGGTACRGTGTTTATCTCATTTATGCGTTTTCAGGTGTCAAGGCTGAGCTTGTCTTCTGGACAAGAGAGCAGAGGCTTGARCCAGAGCCCTTTGAAGTCAACCTTTTCATTTCCCCTTAATGGGCTTTGCAGTGAGTTCTTGGTTAACAGCACCCTCCAACCAAGTGCCAAGTCAGTCCAGCCCCTGGCCCAGCTTACCAGGAACCAGGCGCAGAGCAGGTCGTCATCCTTTCTTTCATCCTTCAACCAGTTCTTTTCAGTTCAGCCTGAGCGTCTGCTCTCTGATGCTTCCGCTCCCAGACGTATGTTTTCACGGTAAACAAGGTTGGGTTTAATGTCTCCAAGATAAATTACCTATAAAGAAAACCATTGCCTTGAAAATGTTAATTGCATTATTTATCCGTCTAGGAAGGAGCCGTCAGTGTGGCTCATGCCAGAGCAGGAGCCTCACGTTTGAGCCCTGCTCCGYTCTCCGGCCCAAGGCTGCTCCCACTCGGGGCACGGGGGAAGTTGCCTGCTCTCCCTGCGCGGCAGGCGGAGGTGCCGGCGGGTGCCGAGCGCTTCCCCTCGGCCCGCACTCCGAGCGGCAGGCGGCAGCGAGGCCGCCGCGCCGGCGGGACCGAGGATGGGCCGGGCGGAGAGAGGAGAGCTCACGCGAGCCCGCAGCTGAACGTGCAGCTTGTTCAGCGGCGTGGAGGTCGTGCGGACGTGGAAGTGGGAGAAGGGCACGTGTGCATCAAAGAGAAAGGCAAAGGACAAAAAAGCTCACACTTACTGGACAGTAAGAAAGTACCACAGGCTGTAACTCTAAATCTGCTGCTGGTCAGATTCCTTGGCAGCTCCGACTATCATTTCTGATCGTTAGTGAAACTAAAATCTTAGAAACCTTTATATTCTTGCACTGTGGATAGTCCTGCTAGGAAATCTCCTCACCCCTTACTTAGAAACCTCGCTTTAAAATATACCTACCTGGAGCTTGAACTCGCAGGAATCTGGAAAGGACCCTGGGTTTGTGTTAAAATCTGTCCACATGAACTTGAGGTAATTATTTGTCGTGACAGACAATAGCTTTATTATGTCTCCTTGATGAAAAAAAGAGACAACTCTATCAATAAGCTACTTCCTATCCTGATGTCAGTCTGCACAAGGCAGTTGTTTTGGCAGACTTTTCCTAAAAAGAATTACAAGCCATGCCTGCCTCTTCATCACTTTATTAAATCCAGATCGATCTTTCCTCCAACATGTCAAGGAATCTGCAAGCAGCTTAGCAGTTAATGAGAATAATGGCCTGCTGTAAAACAAACCACTGTGAATTAAAAGCACAGGTCATGTCTGTGTTTGCAAACCAGATGACTTCTTTTTTCAACAGTTCTTAATCTTCTTCTTTAAAAATTCCCTTTTCACAATGTCATAGGTGCGAGGGAGAATAGGTCAAGGACACCTTTGTGAGCACCCAAAGATTTTTGCTGACAAATAGGGATGTTTATATTAAGTCTATATTAAGTCCACTACATAGACCATAGTCCCAAGCCATTCACTCTGTTTGCTTTGTTTTATTTTGTTTTCCATCTGGTCATGAGGCAGTTGCAGGTCTGCTTAGATTATAGCTGGCTGCACTGAAGAAGGCTGAGATCAATGCCAGTTCACATGAATATGCCCAGTTACAAACGGTGGTGATGCAGCAGGTACTTCCAGAGAAGCAGAGCTAGTTCTTGCACAGTGGGAGGGAGGTGCCCGGGATGGACAGACGGTCAGGAGAGAAAACTCTTCTAAGCTTTCCTAAGCTGAGCTGTATCTTCTAATGAGTCAGAGCTTTAATTCCCGCTGAATTAAATAGATCGTCTCAGAGATCTGTGTACTTGTACACAGATCTGTGTACTTGAGAACATTTAAAAATCCAACCCTTAAACTCCTAAGTTATTTTGACTGTAGGACTCCTAAGTCACTTAGAATTTGCAAAGCTCTGTCTAAAATACTGTAATTCCATTTAATAATTGATACGGCTCTGAAACCATGTCCCAGAGTGTTCTTAATCTCAGAGTGACTACTGAGTGCATGTACTCTTCCTGGCTCACAGCTTTCATTAAAAGGATTTCATTTTAAAGGTCAAATGCTTTGCATTTCTGGACAAGCATGAAAATTAAATTGTGTTAAATGGTAAACTAAAATGTTAACAATGCTTCTAGTTAATCCTATCTATATTTCCATTCATGTTGACATATACCATGTCAGTAAGTCTTTATCTACATGAAAGATAAAGACATTCCTTTTACAGTGCTAGAGAGCATGGGTGAAATCATAGGTTACATCAGGGGCAACATGGTCATTTACTTGAGGTAAATTTGAATTTTACTGGTGTGTTTAAGATTTTATTATTTCTTGATGGCAAAGCTTTTCCTTTCCCTCTAAAGCCACAAGCAGGTAAATTTATAAAGCATCAAGACCCAAAGATGTCCATGTTCTACAAGCAGTTTCTAAATACCACTTGAGACATTTCTGCTCAGTCAGTGCAGTATTATCTACTCAAATTATTCAGCTGAGTTTTCAACTGATTTTTTTCAAGATCCTGTGCAGGAGGAGCCATAGCGCTCCCCTTCCCAGTTTGCTTTTTCTTTTCACATGAGCCTAGTTAGTTACAAAAACAGAAGTGATTGTTTCATGGCTCTTTTAATTTTTTTTTTAAGTTGTCTTTTGCCTAATACTACTGTCTAAAAATACCCTGTTTTTCATTAGGCTGCTGGAAGGCCTCTGCAAAGAGGAGAAACTGCTGGAAATCAGCTGTGCATGGAGTGCTGTCAAATTAAAGTGTGAATGAAGAGGAAACAGGTTTTCCGCTAACTCACTGAAGTCTAGTGAAAGAACCTGAGGCCCATAAAGTTCAAACTGGCCATTTAACTCAACAAGAGGACACTCAAAAACAGGATAGGCATTTCTGTAATGCCCTTCATATAACTTGAACCCGCTCCTCTGATGGATCGGTTGTGCTTTGGTGATGACCAAATGCAGCAATATGGCCCTATTTTGTACATTGCTGCATGGAGCTGGGGAATATCTGGCACGATTTCTAGCAGTGTGGCTGTGTTTCATTTATCGCCGCCGAGCTTGCCATGTACATAAACACAGAGAGAGGCAAGCCAAGAGCAATGTCTGCGCTTGGGCTGCAAGCCCTCATTAATATGAAGGACAGAAATATATCAACATGGTTTGTATTCCGCCTATGCGCATATGCTAAATCATTCTGTTTTCAGGAGAGATATATGGTGATTTTCCGACTCGGAAATAATTAGCTACATCAGTATTTCAGCACTGTAGCTGGAGAGATGGTCACAGTGATTTAACTCTGCTGGTAAAGTTGTGCATATGTAGAATATTAATATGGTGTAGGACCCTGAGCAGCAGCTGGGCTTGGCCACGCTGGCATAGGGCAGCGCAGCAATGAATCTGCAGCTGTACTGACTRCCCGCCGGTCCCAGTGACAAGAGCCACCTGTCTGTCTGTTGCTGTGCTTGCACCCATCCGCTTTGGTAAAAGTGGGGAGCCTGCATTAAAATCAGATCCTTCTTTTCAGTGAGAAGCAAATATTTTAAAAAAAMCCATTTTCTAATAAGTAGAAGGAAGTAAGGATCATTTTAAGCTTCAGCTTTCCCAGATAGGGAGTACTCACAGCTTCCCTTGTTTTGCACTGGTTTTGCAGGCACTTTAGGTAATTGAAATGGGAATTCAAATAGCTTAATGATTTCATTTGGAAACTTTCGAGGTTTATTTAGGCAATATTCTTAAGCAACGAATATGGAAGTCACTGCTATAAACAAGGATTAAACTACTACTTTTTATTAAGATTTTGCATCAAAAGAGAAAAAGCACCAAGTTTACAGAGGTTGCTTTGAAGCTTCTGTGCGTGCTAGGAGTTTTCATTGCATTAGCAGGTGTCATCCTAAAACAGCAGCCACATCCTCCCTGTCGCTCCCAYGCCCTTCCCGAGGCTGGAGGACTGGAGCGCCCAGCGCTGCCTCGGCGGGAGCCGGGCTGGCTGCGGCACCAGGACTGCTGCTGCCCAGACCAACCCAGACACGGGCACGTTCGCTGCCTGCGACACGTCCCCTTCAGATCAGATTGCTTGCAGCAACTATCTACATAGTAAAACAGTATCTACCAATACAGAGTCTTCTTTTTCTCCAGCTAAGCAGTATTCCTTTTCTCTTTTTTGGCCTTCCTGCCACTGGATTTCCAATATATTTTGCTCACTCCGGTGAGCAGCAGTGCACTGAGTCTTACAGCAGCTGTTCAGCTGAAGTTTGTACCCGGAGAGCTGATAACAGCCTATCTTCAGTGTATTACAGGGCAGCAGTGAATTTAGCAGTGAGCAGAGTGCCAGGCCTGCGTGGTTTACTCGCTACCTTTCCTAAYGAAGAAAGAGAAGACCACCTGTGGATGGCAATGGTATAGAAGCTGTAGCCACATGTCATTGATCTTGCTTTTCATTGGTAGCTTGCCATCAAGTTAATTTGTTCAAGCCAGCTTTCTACAGCTCTAACTTAATCAATTGCTTTGTTGCTTTGACAGTGGTGGAGTGTRTCGTGGTTCCTGATGCTTAGCTGATCCTGAAGCTCTAGGTGCCAGATTCCCCAAACTACTAGTGCTGTCTCACTTCGGCAGGAGGTAGGACGTCTTTGGAAATTTGTGCTTCAACTCTTTCTTTTTTTCAGCCTATGAGCACCGACATCAACTTATTAATGGTAGCATTGGGCATGTGATATTTTTGTCATCAGTGTTATTTAAATCCACAGTGGAGTCGGCTATGGCAATATATTCACAAATCAAAGCATTCCAGCAGAGAACTGCAGAAATAAAGTCTCACGGGTAAGAAGGTACCARAGGTACCAAAAGGAGACCTTGTCCGTAGATGAAGGTCCATGGTGAGGCCTGTGGCTGCGGTCTCCGGACGCCCCGGTGCAGCAGGGTGCCAGGGGCACCACCTTTTGGGGCTGGAGCCAGGAGAAGGGGCAATAGTTGTGAGTAACAGYGCGTCTACAGCCCCACAGGGCACTAACCCCTCTGCTCGCTGCTCTGCAGGGTATTTTGTTCAGCCGTGCGTCACCTAGAGGTTACAGCAGCATCGCGAACAGCGACAGAGGCACAAAGCAACGAGCCCTCCCCGGCCCACCGTCAAAATAAACGTTTCTTCTGCATCGTTGTTACTGCATGGTAGCTTATTTGAATGCCTTGCAAAAATTAAGTAAGATCCTACCCTGCTACAAATAGCCCTCGTTAAGCGAGGCAATGCTAGCTGAACAGAAAGATCTAAGTTCTATTTATGGTCCATTGTCTGCGCTGGCAATTTTATTAAATTCCTCAAATCAGGGAAGCAACATATCCACTTAAAATTCTAGTTGCCACTAGAATAGCTATTGGTCCAGAATACTATTTTCTGGGGGAGTTTAATTTATGCATTACCAGTACTTGACTGGCTGATAGTAGCTCAAAATAAAGAACTTTTTTTTTTTTTTTTTTCAGAAATTTAATCATTCCCCTAAGCTGCAAATCCCCGTTGCTCAGAGAAAATTGTTGATGCATATGTCCCTGTAATTGCGCTACCATTTAAACTGGCATTTTAATTAAGGCTCTTCTGTCTATCAGTTTCAAACCTAGGACCGTTCTATGTGTTCCCATATCCACTGACTAAATGAACATGGAGAAATGTTTCCAGTGTAAAATAATGGAGAGCTGTGTGAAATTATGAAATAGTTGTAGGTGCCAAACTAACGTGGGAAATGAAATGCAAAGAGAGAAGCCAGTTGTGACTCAGGGAGTAGTAAGGGAGAGGACGGTTTCCCGACCTACTTTTATGTGCTGGTTTATTACACACGTTATTCACCCCAGTAGCCGAAACCCAAAACCTCCCRTGAGCTGATTTTGTTGCTGAGATGTTTGCAAAGGAAAGTCCATGTGGCAGTTTCGAGCACACTTGGGATTTACCTCTGTGATTCACTAGTACCTGAGTGGACTCGTTGTCCTGGAGTAAGAGGTTAATGTGTTGTTCTCCTTTGTGCTGTTTTATCCCTCTTTTTTTTTTTTTTAATTCTTCTTGCTGTGCCACTTCAAATAGTTTAGGCATTTAGGAAGACCTTTATGGTAATAAAATTGAGCAGTCAAATATCAAGAAAAGGATAGTTATGTCTAAGCTTGTGCGTGGTAGGTGTAGAACTTGTACTGAATTTAGTTATTGATCAGATGCTGTTTGAATCCCAGTTTCTGGAGAGTGCTAGACTTCAGCCTTGGGAAGGAACAAAATTGCAGCCTCCAAAGGCTAAGGCAAACGAGCAGCCAATACCCATGGGAGGAACCTGGGATTTTATATCAGCAGTGAAAAACTTCCTGTGACCAAAGATCAACCGCGGGTTTCTATGGTCAGGGCTGGGATCTCAGATAAAGAATCGTGGCCCTGACTGAGCCCAGTGATCCTGCTGTTCAGCCCTCATAAAAAAACAGGGAGAGGCTCAGAAATGTTGTCTTTGCTTTTCCTGAATAAGTGCTGGGCAAAGAACTACTGGGTAGTGTAGGAGTCAAAGTTGAGTTCACTGTGTCGGTGCATGCTTCAAATCTGTGCTGTGTGCCTTTACTTTTTTTATTTCAGTTGATGGGAGAGATTTGAAAACTCAGCCTGATTACAGAAATTACTTAACTGCTGAGGAACGTGGGGGCCACCCAATCCCTCCTAATTATCCCGGCCAATACAGATAACCGGTTCACAGACCAAAACTACTGTTCTGGAAGTACCTTGCAGCCTCTCAGCCCTTGGGCACRTGCTCCGGAGTGCGCACAGGACAGCCCGCCGGCCTGAGGAAGCAGCAGGCCTCGTGTCTGCTCTGAGGCCTTTCCAGCGTCTCCCCCGGGGCCTTAGTGCAGGGCTCATGGGGCTTTAAAAGATTACTGCAGACTTCTGTTTATTTTGCTGGGCATTTCGGTTCGATTCTTGGGAAGCATGGATCAAGGCAAGGATCRCAGTTGTTTCAATAAGCTACCTCCAAAGCAGGGGAAGTCTTTCAAAATGCTTTAGGTCTCTTCTTCCATTCCCGTTCCATCCTGCATACATGAGCCACTAATATCACATGATCTCCTGTTTCATCTGCCAGTTCCTTGAGTGTCTGTCTCTGCTTTTTGGGAAAAGGTCTCCAAGTTTAATTTCAGTTGCTGATCCTGTTCCCCACCCCAGCCCCCATCTACATCATTAAAGATGCACCTGGAGAATAGTTACAAACTTGTATATGCCCCACCAGCTTTCCAATACAGATACAGAAGGTAACCCCTGAAAATGTTTTACTGCCTCCAAACATCCCCAATATCCGTAAGTGAGGAATTCCAAATGGAAAATTCAAAAATGTTTCAACATAAAAACTGAGCTATTGATATTCCATCTCTGCAAATCGGTCTTTCTGGGCACCCATGCAGGGCAAATAAGGCTGCAGGCAGCTTTTTACAGCAAAGAGCAGCTAAGCAGGTATCGCACAGCCTCAGTTGATGCAGTTATCACTGGGCCTGTGCCCACCCGTTGGCTCCTCCGGACACTGGCACAGGCAGCCTCCTCCTCCTCCTCTTCCTTCTCCTCCTCCTTTTCCCTCCATGGGAAGGATCAAAGGGTGAGGCCGGGACACGCACAGCCATGTCCAGCTTCGAGGAGGTCCTTGTCCTGGGACGAGGGAACACTCTTTTGCTGGAGCCACAATGGAAACGTGCGCGTTGACACGCTGCTCTGACATCTTCAGTCTTCCAGCTATTAATATACATTTAAAGATGAGTGATAATAAGTAAACAGTGCAAATGTTTGCACTGAGTTCTCCTGCCTTAGGGCAAGTGTGAAACGCGGTCCCGTGGCACTGCAGGGTGTCAGCAGAGGCCGTGTCTTGTTTCAGGGAGATATTCAGATGTCTCCACCAGATTGCTGGGTTTTCTTGCCTTGCTTAGTGTTGGTTATACCATCCTTTGTGCCCATGTACTTTTAACTTCCCTCGATAACTGGCTGCCACCACAAAATATCTGCAGTTGCTGCTGCTATTATAACATTTAAATGACATAGCACGRTCTAAACAAGCCATTTGTGCTGACAGGGCTTTTGCATCAGAACTCATCAGCTCACATCAGCTGAGCCGCCAGCCTTCAGCAGAAGAAAAGACCCAGTCAACAACATCCATCTCCCTTACAGTTTATTTCAAATTTGTCTACCTAGCACATCCATCCGCTCTCTTCCATCTTTTAGGGAGGCTGACAGAAATCAGATTAGTTGGAAGCTCTCAGAGGAGTGAAATTCATCCTGTGCTGACAGCACCAAAGCGCATGACACGGTCCCTGGCCGGAGCCACCCAGGGCCGGGAGCGTCTTGGGGGCTCTGGTCTTGGAGCAGCGCCCAATTTGCTTTATACCAGCAGCTATATGTATATGTGTTTATATTATATTAAAACACAACTGACTTTATATATAGAGAGAGATAAATATCAATAAAATAAAGCGTGTACATATATTTAATACCCTTCAGACTGGTATTTGAAAAATTCCTCTCTCAAGTGTCAAGTCTTTCAAGTAAATCACGAAACTGCAGAAAGATCAAGACCGAATATTAATAAAGGGTTGCAACCAGAAGGATTTTCAAGCTCTCAGCTTAGCAGTGTTAGCGCTGTGGCCATATTTGAGAGCTCGCTTGGTATTTTTTAAACTATATTCAGTCAGTTCATCMCCACAGTGTTCTCTGGATCTCTTTTAAGGAAAGGCAGATGAGCAATGGAGTAAGAAGACCAGGTAGATTGTCCGTGGAAAGTGTGGCACTTAATAAGCAACACATGTATTATACAGCCCTGGGTGATGAATAATTCAGGAAAATGTCAGTTTGTCTTTACAGTAACTTATGGAAGAGCCATTGGCCATAAATCAAGTCAACAGCTTGTTTGTACACGTTTTTAAAATCCACGATCTCTCAGAGTTTCCATGATCTCTCTCCCTAGGCACCACAAGATTGACAAGGATAGCACAATCTCCAAGCTGTTTGCATAAATACATCACYGTATTTGATAAGTGATCTGAAATTCAAAGTATAACGAGACAGTCCTGATACCTACTGTCGTAGGTATCTCACTTATAATGTAAAACATAACATAAATGGAGAAACCTAGAGATATATTTCTGAATTTTCTTCTGGGGAACAAGCTACCATTATATGTATGGGCCTTTGGGTGGCTTTTCTGCACTCATTCAGTTGAATCCTAGTAGATGGAATTAGGAAGAACCAGCTAGAACAGGTAATGCATTTATTCTCTCCTCCTGAGACAGTCTCCTGATGGAAGTACTCCTATTAGCTTGCAGCCACCTACTAATAGAGAATTAATAGTGTTAAAACTGCAAGATTTTCAGACAGCATAGCATATTTGTGATTCAACAAATTATGTCAAAATTTTGCAACTTACTGTGTATTTTCTCCTGATGCTGCAGCTCATCTGTGTGGTTCTGCAGAACATGAGAAGAATTGATTTGTTCCAACTATAAGACTGCTTTTTTTTTTTTGCTCCCACTTAAATGGATGTCCACAACTTACTGAACTAACATCCATGAGCAATAACATAAGAAACTGAGRAGGATCCTTAGTTGTACAAAACCAGTATGGCCTAGAGAAGTCAACATTTTTTTTCCAACTTTAGGACATCTTGAATACCTGCTACAAGAATTAATTGCTAAAAATCAGCTCAGGAACCACTACAGCCAACCTGTAACATGCAGAGCAAATCCACATTATTTTTCTTACTTTTCTTATTTCACTGAATAAAAATGCACCTTCAAGAAATGTGTTTAAACCTCTTAAACTTTATGGCTAGTATTTTTCTCATTCCTGAGATTACATTACAGTATAAAGACTTACTGAAAATAATGAGTATTCACTTGCTAATTGAAGTGTCATTTGCAGCTGCTGAGGAATATTAAAAGCCAGGGGTGGGGAGGAAATGTTTGTGTGCCTGTATTTACCTACCCATGTTGGAATGCAGCTCTAGAAGCTGCAAATGGAAACCAGAGCTATATCAAGAAGTCTGGAAGGGGGAACTGACATCAGGTCCAAAAGTGAGTAGTCGCAATGCAAAAGGAGTTGCAGCAAATTTAGCTCTGCACATGCAATGAAGAAATCAAAAGAAAAAAAAAAAAAAAAAAACATATTGACTATATCTTGATTTGACTTGGGT
>NW_020454761.1:413575-521352 GCF_003342845.1 Nothoprocta perdicaria
AAAAAAAAAAAAAAAAAAAAAAGGTATCCCTAAATAGAAAGCAAGTTCTGTGGGGGAAAACCCTGGCAAGCTGGGCACTGTTAATCTGTTCTGTTTTTAAGTCAGGGGTGGGCAGGCCAAAGATATCTGGCAGAGTGCAGTTCCGAACATGAAACATTTGTTCTCATCTCAAGAAGAGGATGCACTTTATGCTATTTAAATGCCTAGGGACATTGTTTAACTTTAAAATGTTTACTCTGCTGCCTGTCTGCATTGACTAGGCAGGAACGTGAGAATTCCCTGCGGATTTACTTGAGTTGATCTACTTCTTTTCTGCACCAGTGAAGCAGAGTTGAGTACAGATGTGTCCTTCCCTTCCTTCTGAGTCTCGGATGTCTAAAATAAAATAGAGATGTTACCATTCTGGGGACTGACCAAACACAGTCTGAATAACTAGAGGAATTTTCCATCTCAACAGCAGGAGGAAATTTTATACAGATTTCATGAAGCCTCCTCTAGAGATGACACTTTCTTTGTGAACAGAAGAGTACCCTTTTTTCTGCTTTAGTTATATACAAAATTATTTCCCCTTTCCAAGAAACCAGAAAATTGTTTTAACGATTCCTTCAGATGCTTTATTTCTAGAGATGTTTGAAAACTGCATTTGCATTGTCCTTGGTCCTCTCAACAGTCCTGTTATTTTTCATCATAACTTCAGTAGCTGACGGTAGCGCACCCAGCGATTTGATAGTCCCAGCTATAATTGCCAGTCTCAAGCACAGGAGCAGAGTTCTCTSTGCAGCTCCCCGCTCTGCAGCTCCTCCCTAGGTTTTTGCATGAAGGAAGCTGGTTTCAAATGTTTCCAAGGCCTGAACGTATCAAACTATTTTTGAAATTCTGTTAAAAAGTGGGAAAATAATTCATTTTGAAAAGTGTCATTCTGGGTGCCCATGCTTTGTACACATGTCCATACCTAAAGTTTGGGTGGTTTCGTGTTTGACTATATCATCATTCCTTATCATTTACAAGGACAAGTAACCTGTGTAAAGATTCACAGCGTACTGAGGTGAAGAATCTTTGCACTGAGAAGTAGCCAGTATGCTCGGACATAACTAAAAACTGTGGCAACTTAGAATGTGATTTCCTGATCAGTTTAAATAAAGTCCAYTCTAAATTTGGTGTTCTGCCCTCAGGCATGTTCCTTTGGTCCCTTTCTTTTGTCAATGTCAGAATTTGAGGGGCTGTACGGTCAGCCAGATGGGGGAGCTGATAATACTAATAATTTATTTTGACATCAAATAATTTATTTTGTTTTGACAGAAGCAGTTTTCGCCTGGATCAGAGCTCTGGCTGGCCCACCGCYGTTGCATCCAAATTATAAGCCAGCCTCAAGGGTAAGACGCTAGCCCGAACGYGAGCGTTAAAGGTTTATTTCTCTTTAATGGCAGTGTGTAGACGTGCAGCATTACGGGGTATCACAGCTATTAGCTCTACCAACCTGTCCTGAGGCAGCGGCRCCCACGCAACCAGTGTTTTCTGTTGCAGCCTTAAACACGTAACACAAATACGCCTCCACCGGTGCCATTGGTTGTGGGAAGTTTACATGGATTGCTTCCAGATCTGTGCCAGGAGCGGGCCGTGTGTGTTTATAGCCCCGGTGCTGCTGGTATCACCCGGCACGTGTAGTTTCGCTGGGCCGCTGGTATCGCCGCGCTGCGGGGAGGGCCCACCTGCACCTCCCCTGCCTGCCCGCCCGTCCGTGCGCCTCCTCTGCACTCCTCTGCACGCCTCAGCCCGCCCGGCACCGCTCGCGACGGCCCCGGCAGCGGCCGAGCCACGGCGCGTCAGCGGGGCTGCTGGCAGGGTAACTGGGCACGTGAGCGGGGCTGCTGGTGGGGTAGCACGGGGGTGCTGTTAGTGGGGTATCACGGGGGTGCTGTTAGTGGGGTATCACGGGGATGTGAGCAGGGCTTCTAGTGGGGTAGCACGAGGGTGTTTTCAGACAGGCTGCTAGCAGGGCAGCACGGGGGTTGCTGTTAGTGGGGGTTTTGTTAGCAGGGCAGCACAGGGTGCTGTTAGCAGGGCAGCGCGGGGGTGCTGTTAGCAGGGGTGCTGTTAGCAGGGCAGCACGGGGGTGCTGTTAGCAGGACGTCGGGCAGCACCGTGCTGCTCGGCAGCTGAAGCAGGGGCGCCGACACGAGCGCAGGCCCCAGCACCTCGACCCGAGCACCCGACCCAAGCACCTCGATCCGCGGCACCGCGAGGTCCTGAAGCGCAGAGCCCGGCTGCTGCCAAATGGTAGGAAAACTTGTGAAATGGGAAACGGCTTTTTTTCTACTCTCTAAAAAATACCTCTCTGCTAAGAGTATTTTTCTGCTATGTTTTTGAGCAGTAAAAGGTTTGTGATATGTTGTTTAAGGAGGAAAAAAATGAGAAAATGTTTCATTTAGGAAAAAGACAACCTTTCATGGGGAGAAATGTGAGATTGTGGGAAGTGTTAATGAGGAATATGCTCCATCACTTCCTAACTGTGTCAGCCTGTGCGTTTCAGGAGCTGAAAATCAGTGGAATTCTTGCGTRCTGGTCAGTGACGAGATGCCCCTGTTTCTGCTCGCAGAGCATGGCCTTGCAGTACTGTTTGTCTCTGCAAAAATGCTTTGATTTATGTGGTACAGCTTCCCAGCTAAAACTGCTGGGTAACAAGCTGTATTACTTTGTCATAACTTTTATATACCTAGTTGATGGGACTGTAATTACTTATGATATATATTGTGCCACTATTAGAATTTTAATGTGGCTATGAAGGTTTGTGCCTTGCTACAGTGCTCTCCATTGATCTAAGGCTCAAAAGTGGAGGTGTTTCAAAGCCAACATGTGCTAATTAATCTCTATTAGCAGAGCAGGGAAGCTGGAACATTCAATTGCTCCCTTTACGGTACTTCAAATAAAATTTTTTATAAGGGTGTGTGAGAAAAGCACACAAGCAAATTTAAGGGAATATTGTAAAAAGATTAGTTTGTCTAGTAAGCCTATAATTACCACCTTTTTTTTTTCTCAGTTTTGATCTGTAAATATATGCCCATGAGATTCTTGAGAATGCCGTGCCTTTATACAGGCCTTGAGAAATTTATCTGACATCTGCAAAATCTTGGGCCTGAGGTGGTTACAAAACTGAAGCGGGAACTGCTTGTAGCTCAAGCAGATGAAGTCCAGAACAGACCAACCCGAGCCCTGCCGTCAGCATCTCCTTCTTTCTCTAATTCATCTCTTTTAAGGAAATAGGACAGCTTTGTCTTTCAGGAAAGCTTTAGGTCACACGTAGCGGTCACAGGAAGGGTCAGAGGGGGACTCACTTCTTGCAGGCCCAGAGCTGCCTGGCAGGGTGTTTTCTGAGCAGTTCTTCAGTGGCATCAGCCCACTGAGGAAATGGAAACTCCCTACCCTTCTCTTGCTTTAAAAATAAATTCTTTATCAATATGACTATATCAGTTAGGAATGTGGAGAAGAAATCCCACCCTGCCTGGATATTACTTTACAAAGGAAAGCCCAGMTGCAAATGCCTTTGGAAACAAAAAATGGTTCTTTTTTTCCTCCGTAAAAGGGTATTCCTGTATGCGGGGATACGAGTCTTCATTGGCAAATGATGCATCTCCACTGTTGTACTTCCTGGAGATCACATGTTGTGACATTTTCCTTTCATGGACATTAGGGGGAAACTCCCCTGAAAGGCAGTGTCAAGATTTTAACCCCTGTTGCTGCAGTTACCAGAAACATTACAAAATAGGCTTATTACTGCTTATTTCTAAAAAGCACAGGCCCAACAGATGAGAAAATCATACGGTATGATACCTTATACAATTTATTGGTTGCAGAGAACAAACCTGAAAAAACAAAATCTTTCAAAAATTGTCTTCCAAACTTCATAATGTGTAATAGCTTACACAGTAATCTTTTTAAAGGGCCCCAAAGAGTGAGAATGTAAGTATATGTTAAAAAATAGGATTTATATTTTTCTGCTTAAAATCTGTCCTTTCTCACAGACAATTCTGAAACATCTGCCAGCACCAAGATAGTCAAAAGGCAGGAAATGACCTGTCTTATCACTTGCCTTCTTAAGCCAGCTAGCAGCATGCCTTAATTCACTAAACATAAATTCCAATATAAATCATGATTCCAGGAGGTAAAATTATAAAGCTGTATTCCAGGAAAGTATACATTTCTACGATTACAAATTACATGCTACCATTTAATAATTTTAGGAAGTCTGCATTGATATTTATATACAAGAAGTTATGGTGGTCTGCATCTATCTTTGGGATATTATTAGTGAGTGACTTTCTTGATGAATATGCAGAAATATGTGGTAAAACCCTTGAGTACTGAAGCAATTGGCAAAAATTCAATTAATGGATTTAGGTTTTATCCATAAAAAAAGCATTAAGATGGAAGTAAAATGAATTTAATACCTCTGAGCAATTCAACCAAAGAGTAAATATGACAAATATTTTATTCAGTGAAAACTATCCTGTAGAATAGTAACATATAGCACTACTCCAGCACTTGCTCCTACATAAATTGCAGTATTTGGGTGAGTAAAGAGAAGGTATTGCTGGGTACTTTTGAATGATGGCATATACAAACTTATTTAGCCTCATGCACACTATCCATGCTATGCTGTGGGGCTTTTTTGTTTGTAATTTTCTGCCTTTAAAATATTTATTGTGCAATTCAAGTACTTGAAAACTTCATGCCAATTAAACATAATGGCATTTTGGCTTTTCTACTTAGTTGATGTTAATCTTTCAAATCCTTATCACTCAGATCAGAGCTGAATGTCATATATTTAAGTCAGGCAGAAGGAGGAAAACGAAGGAAGCTTTCTGTTTTTATTAGGCTCTTATTAAATGGGCTCTTAAACATATTAATCTCGCAATGCCTGATTAACGTACCAAATATCGTACTTCACACAGTTCCTTGTAAGTGTATTTTTAAAGGAGAGCTTTCAAACTGGAGCAAATGAGGTTTACTAGAAGCACACTTAGCAGGCTAGTGGTGGTCCRCCTCGATGGCAGCAAGGGGCCGTGGGCTTCGTGTTCCCGTGCCTTGCACCCCTGTAGCAGAGAGCCCCGCAGTGAAACCAGAGGCGTTACAGCAGTTTTCCAGTGTTGTAATAACACCCACTGGGAGGAGGTGCTGCTTACTTCCATAATCATTAATTTTTCTGTCCTCTTGTAACCCAGCTGTGTTTTCTGGTTGACTGGCAAAGATATCCTAATCTTGCCTTTGACACTGTCTGTCGATATGGAAATAATTGCTGTCACCCATACATACCCACACCCATACCCATACATACCTTATTTGTATAAATTACGTGTGTGTTTGGCGTACCTGTATAAATCAGGTATGTGTATGGTGTATCTGTATAAATTACAGATGTACCATGGCCACGCAACGCGCTTCATGGTCAAACAGAGAGGTTCCTCCCTGTCTCCAGCTGCAGGTATCAGCTGTGCACCGTGAGTCGAGTTGCCTGTGAGCTACAGCAATAAAGCAACAGGAGGAGGGCTGTGGTGCTGCCCTCCCGCCGCTCCTAGGAGCCCAGGYGTCCGCTCTCCGGTGGCTCCCGTGGTTTCTGGAGCGCTGTGCGCACGTCTCCCAGTGGTGGCTTGGGGTGGCATTTCCTGAGAGCAGTTCCTGTGCCTACRGGCAGTAGCTGGACTAAGGTCTTGACTTGCTTGTTTAATTTGGGGTAAAAGGTGCCGTTTACAGTCACCAGCATATGCAGCAACTGGAGATTCGGGCTATATGCCTTGTGGCTGCAGCGTAGGCTGTTTGGGTGCACGTTTTGGAGTGGGGCGCTCCTTTGTGTGCCCCAGAGATGAGCTGAGCGTGGCCCTGGCTGGCACCCTCCATCCTGCACTTCCCCATGGCAATGGCAAGGTGGCTCAACCTGGAGAGACAGGTTCCTTCCTGAAGGGCCCCAAACCACGTACTGAGAGGCAGAAGATGTGTAAGCTGGTGAGCAGCAAGCCTGCACGTTGCCCAAGGGAGAGTTTTGTGCTTTAGCCTCTGCAGTACGGGTCATCTTTAATGTAAAKAGATCAGTTCCAGGCCAGTTCTTGGGTTTAAAGAACAGCTGGCATGTACTGCTGCTGAAAGCATGTCTCTTATTCAAAGCATTTAAAATGCAAAAGATTGCTGCCATCCGTTCGTACTGAGACTTTCACCATTGCCGTGGCTGTCAGCAGCAGCAGGGAGGAATTACTTAGCAAAAATTTCCTCTGCTGTAAAAGAATAAGGAAAGGGCCTGAAACTGAATCTCATCTCACAGCACAGAATTAAGTATAGTGGGCAGGGGAAAGAAAGAACTTCTGTCAGTATCAACTGGGTTTCTTCRTGTGCCTCTCTATTCTTCACCCTCTATCAGCGCATCTTATTAAGATACAAAGTCAGTCTTAGCTTAGGGGTTCCTTGCTGTGCAAGAAATGGGTACTCACAAACTGTGCATGTCTGGCACTGCTGGGACCACACATGGGAAGAAGAGGAGAGGGAGAGGRGAAAGGAGGGAAGAGGAAGGAGAGGGAGAGGGAGAGGAGAGGAGAGTTTAAAGTTTTATTTTGGCATCTGAACGTACATCAACACCAGACCCTTTGAATGAGAGCTACCACCTTGCCGCGCAATCGGTAAATTTTGGTGTCACCTCCCGGTAGCTTGTGCTGCTTAMAGATAAACAGAGTATCTCCTTTCCCGTGGGCGTGAAAGGCTCGTGTTTTGGCAGACAAACTGAGAACTGTGACAGCGTGCGCACGGATAACTGCGCTACCCACGTCAGTCAGCACTATCCCCTTTGCCATCAGGCTTAAGAGCGGCACCGGTGGCCTCTTATCACGTAGTCCCTTCCCTTGGAGACTATTTGCTACGTTCCACTGGAAAAAGAAAAAAAAAAAAAAGAAAAAAAAAAGAAAAAAAGAAAGCTCTGGAGGACAAGCCCAAAAACCTCTCCAAAGGAGCCCCGGCATCCTGTTTAGAGTACGGATGTTACCACTGTGGAAAGTGACCTTCTTCCCGATTGTGCTTTTGCCAACGGTCGCTTCACAGTGTGTACRTAATCCCCACAACAGTGTGTTTAATAATAGTATTTTATACCGGGGAAACTTTATGCCATGGCCGCCGCGCTCCCTCMGAGGCGCGACCGTTGGGGCGACCGTTGGCACGACCGTTGCGCGGCCCCCTGCCCGCGCGCCGAGGCTTCCCCCCCGCCCCCGCAGCGGAGCCGTCATGCCGGGCAGCGACACGGCGCTGGCCGTGGACAGGACGTACTCGGACCCGGAGCGGCACCGGCGCCGCAAGACGCGGGTAACGCTCTGCTCCCCGCCATGAGGGGAGGTTGTGGCGGGGAAGGGGAAGGGAGCGGGGGGACACGGCGCGTTGCCGCTTCCCCCGCGGAGCCGCCGCCGGGTTGTGCTCAAGGCGGAGCCCGTTGGCGGCGGCGAGGGGGCTGCTCTGGGTCCCGCGGGAAGTTCTGGGCTGGTGCCGGTGCCCGCTGCCGCCCTGCTGCTGGCGAGGGTGAAGCGAAGGCGGCTGTCGACATAACAGAAACCGGCTTCGGCTCCATCCGCAGCAGAAACCGGCCGGGGATGAGAGCAGGAGAGAGCTTACTCACCAAAGTCAACAGCAGTGATTAGCTCGAGGCTGACGGAAAAGGTTTATCCGCCTGTGTTAGGCATAGAAAGTAAGAATATGTTATGTACCTGTGATATATGACTTTATGGGACAGCTTTCTTTTTGGTCTTCTGGTGAGTTCAGCTTTCTTTTACCTCAGTACTTTGATGTTTTGTTATTAAAACTGCATGTTTGCAATGCTCGTAATTCTGTCGTATGCTTAGTAGCCTGTGGGATGAGTCTGCCACGGGTGGAGGCTCTAGTTTATGCACAGGTTTCAGTTCATACCGAAGTGCTCAGCTCAAGCAGGTGTCAAGCAGCTCGCTGTTCCTGTGTGCTGTAAGAAAAAGTGAAGGAAAAAGGTAGCTCTGGCTGGTTCTGACTATTGGCAAAAGCTCTGTCTTCAGTGCTTACAAGATCTTGAGCTTGTGGGTAAATGAGCATCCCAGTTTGAAGTGTAGGGCTGAGTTATTTGTGGAGAAAAACTGCTTTTTCCTCTTCCCTGCACTGACCATTCCCTCCCATCCCTCCCATTCCWTCCCATCCCCTCTAGCCATTAACTGACAGTGCTGGAGGGAGAGGATGAGCTTCAGGTTGTGCCTGCATAATGAAATGCTTTAAAATAACACCTTACACACACTGTGACTTTGCTGCCGGAGTGCTGCCTAACGTGCTCTTCATGCTGTGGGACAGGTGCATGTTGAAGCTGTGAACCAGTTTTAAGAATTCCG
The DNA here is from genome assembly GCF_003342845.1 of Nothoprocta perdicaria. Taxonomy (NCBI): domain Eukaryota; kingdom Metazoa; phylum Chordata; class Aves; order Tinamiformes; family Tinamidae; genus Nothoprocta; species Nothoprocta perdicaria. Next base: position 421,948 of record NW_020454761.1, read on the forward strand.
TGTATTTCCTTTGTTTTTCTTTTTACAAGTTGAACTAATTGCCTTTTTCTCATTGTTTGGGCTGTAAGATTAGCGTGCAAACTAGTTTCCGGTGGCCGTAGAAGAAAGTTGCATACTTCTAAGGGTGATTTTTGGCAAGATTAGGAGTTAAATCTGAAGCTTCCAATCTACAAGATCTGACAATCTGCTTAAAAGCATAAAATATCATAACTAATATTCAGAACACTTGAATATTGAAAAATAAAAATCTCATATTTAGGAGACTTTGGGAGGGATTTGGGTTGCTGAGTAATTTGGAGTTTCTTTAATCGGGCTTAGCCTCTCCTTCCCTTTCTGCAGCCATGAGAGCTGGAAATACGCCTCTCATGTCAATTTGGTGGTCTTCTGTAAATGCATTGCCTTCAGGTGTAGGCTTTACAAGCTGTGTTGCGCATCACAGAACTTGCAATATAATTGCCAAAGACGGGAGCAGCAGGCTCTGTGTTCCAGGTGAAAGTGAGGGCTTGTGTTAAATCCACTTGTGCTTATCCAAGACGAGCAGGATTTTCTTCCTGAGTAAATGACCCTGTTAACTTCAACAATCCTGTTATTTCTTTAATCAGGAGGATGGAGCAGMAAGTATGAATGATAAAATGATATTATGTAAGAAAGGAGAAAGAGAAAAAAAGGATGCCAATGTAGTCAGGGCTGCCRTTCCCAAACAATATTTGAGATATTTGGTGAACCCAAATCACCCAGGGAGACTTGCTTGTGTGAAGAAAAGCTTGGAGCTGACTTTATCAGAGGGATGAGAGAAGTATATAGTAATAGAGAAAGAAAAGTTTAATAGATACAGCTTGGGGGAAGGAAAGGGCCAAGTAGCTGCTGAGTCTGCAGTCTCTGTAACAGATTACTGAGTCTGTTTCGGGGTGGGCAGTTTTGAAGGACTTTGCAGCCTTCTGGGATGCAGATCCTGGCTGCATCTCACAAGCACATCTAAGGATTTATCTTACGAGAAAGTGAAGCCTTCTCTATGGACAGGGTGGGAGGCAGTACCAAAACTGCTACTCTTCTCTAGGAGAATATTCTCTCAGAATATATCCCAAATTCAGCTTGCAGAATCTCTAGAAAAAAAATTATTGTGAATGTGGGAGTGTTCTGTGTGTTTAAAAGGGAAGATCTGAGAGGAAAGGGTTTTAAAGTTCTTGCTGAGGTTAAGAAGCTGTTCAGCTCAGTGTGAGAAAACAGGTCCTTTCAATAGGTAGCTCTGAGACAATGTGAAGGATGAGATTGTGGGTGCTCTGCTGGCAACTCTCTGGGGAGCCCTGGGTCTGTTTTCTGCAAAGGCTCCAATGCCTCGAAGTGATAAAATTCTTGATAGAAGATCATCTGGTTCATTCCTAACTAGGACAAAAGAAGAAGTTATGGCTGCTTAAGGAGGGAGAGTATTTTGAGGGTTCCTGCTCGCTTCCTTGAAGGAGCTGCAAGAAAGTTGACTTAGGCTGCACATGGCAGCACAGTGTAGTGTAAGACCACTATTAGTTATGGAGCAGCTCTAGTTCTGTAATTCTAAAAGCATCTTCTGATGCACCTGGTGCATATGAGCCCCACTAGAAGTCTATGCAGGGGTATGTCCTGCCTTTAACCAGCACCAGGTGTTCCAGAGAGAGAGGCCAGCAGGGCTGGCTGTGCAGTTTCCTGTAGATTGTAGCCTGTTCAGGTGAGCTGTCTCCTCTTAGTGGTAGAGATATCTGAAGTGCTAGTAGTTATCTCTTCATAATGCAAACAAACAAGCAAGTACTGCCAGAAGCAGAAGTGGATGTTCTTATTTCAGAAGTAGAGTGGCTGGAGAGAGTGTCTGAAATGCTGCTTCTGTTTCTGTCAGCAAGAGTAGGTGTCTCCACTTGAGCAGCGGGGTTGGACTAAATCATCTCCAGAGGTCTCTTCCAACCTCAACCATTCTGTGTGATCTTAGTGTGCTTTCAACCTTGGCGAGACCAGACTGGCAATACAGCCATTGTTCTGTGCATGAGCTGGTTTTTCCATGATGACAAACTAGTTAAACTTAATATATAGAAATCCTTTTGTTTTCTTGCTTCCTAGTAGTGTAAAAACATCCTCTGCAATGTCTCTTCTTATTTTCTATGCCTCTCTTATGATCCCTCTCATTAATCTTTTCTATAAGCAAGGCCTTAGAGGCCTTTTTATAATCTCTCCTCATATGGAAGTCTTTCTAAGCCTCTAATCACTTTCATCATCTGTCCTTGGGTCCCCTTTGTTTCTTGCAACCTCCAGTATGGTTAGGGGAAATAACATAAAGGGACCTAGAAGGATTAAAAATGTTAACAAAAAAATCAGTTTCAGGAGAAGGGAGATTTAATCTATACTCCTGCTGTTTCTTTGAATATAAAGATTACTGTAGAAATGCCCATTCTGGGCTTTTGTAACTTGCACTCAAACCTCCAGTTATTTGTGCTCAAGGAACTTCTGCACACCTTTCCCCTGGTGCCTTCACTTTTGGAACAAGATAATGTGATGGGGCAGAATATTGCTGAGATTTCCAAACATTAGTTTTAAATTCACTGTTTATCTAAAGGTGTCTAAGACCTGTCAAATAATAGGTAGCATGATGCAGAAAGATTGGGAAGAAGAGCCACAGATTAGTTTGTTAGCATTGAAGAATAGCCCATTTTGCTTATTTAAAATAATCCTGTTCTGATTGCTTTGTCATTGTAGAACGACGAACTTTTTTTATTTTTTTTCTTCCTCCAGTGCTTTAGCGTCAAAAAAGAATGTTAGGAAGTTAACAAAACTGGCACCTTTTTTGTGTGTTCTGAGTTTGGAGATTGAATCCACCTAAAAGGTAAAGGGCAATGTGAGATGCAATTTGTTGCTGTCAGACAAAACAAGAAAAGGGGAAATTGTTGTTCTGCAGCTTAAAATGTGTCGCTGTGTTCCCTGATCACGCAAGGTGAGCAGCCTTGGTAGAGCTGTGAGCCCTAAAGATCTTTTAACTCAACGTCACCTTCCTTCCAACTTAACAAGGCTGTTGTAAACAGTAAGTGGAAGCGGGGGSGGATTCGTGTTCTCCCCATGGTGTCATCTGGTTTCTAGGTTTGGAAATTTCTGAGCGTTAGACCTCCTGACATTGCTGGTCTCTGCATGAAAACTTGGTGTTGCTGAAAATTGCATATTGTCTCCTTTGCTATGCTTCTGATTCATCCTTGTCATAGGAGTAATATTGCTTGCAGGACTGGAATATCTGTTAGTAGATCTTTAAATATTAGGTATATTTAAAAAGATTTCACTGGAGGAAGAAAGTTCTCCCCTTGGTTTGCTTCTCTTTTGAAGGACAAGTAATTGCCCTTCTGTCAGGCTGCCAGGGGTGCTGCCGGGGGACACAGGCAGCTATAGATCCTTAGTTTGCTTATTGTTGTTGGCTCCGTACGTACAGCTTTAAGCAAGTGCCACCTGGCGCTGTGTCTGCTGAGAGGCTCTGTCTGAAAGGTTTTTGGCTGGCTTTGACTTCTACTATTGCTATTCAGGCGAAAAAGATTCCTGCTTGTGGCCAGTGCTGCCTTGGCACTGTTAGCAAGTGTGCAGCTTTCATCCGCACCCCGTGGTGAGCGGCTTTGGGAAAGACCTCAGAGAGWTTCTAAATAGCATTGGGGAATGGTGGAACCTGCAGATGAAAAACAAGAGCGTGTTCTGATACCGTAACGTGTAATTTCCATTATGGTTAATGAGGGTTGCACTACCTTTAATATTGAAAGTTTTCTTCTCTTCCTTTAGTTCACAAAGAGAGGGAAGGATTAATATTTTAAGCCAAAAATAAACCCGCTTTTCTAAAGCCTTGACATATGGGACCTGGTGTGCAACTGCGTTGGCTTGTGGCTTTGCCGCTCATGTTTTTCAGGCTCTCTCAGAAATTGAAAATAAGGGCTACMTAATCTAAGCTTAACGTCAGGGAAAAGGTGGGAGCAGAGGACTAAGGTAATAACACCCACAAACTGTGAGTTGTGACATCATTGTTAGAGAAAGTTGCAATGAGGGTCACTGTTCTGTCTTAAAAAAATATATATATATATATATTAAAAAAAAAAAAAAAAAACTTCCTAATATGGAGGCCTGGTCCCTCAGACTATCATCAGATTTGATGATCATGAAATGAAGCTTTAGAAAAGAATTGGTGAGAACGGATGTCCTCCACTCTTAAAGGAAAACTCTGTTGCCTACCATGACTGAACTCCTCCAAATTTAGGCAGATAGCACACCTCACAGGAGATGTGAGGTTTGGGGTTCTAKAGGTGTTTAGTTTTTAATTCTAAATTACTTTAAAGTGTGCTTTTAGTGCTACACCACTGGAAACACTGCGACAGGAAGAGAAGTCTGATTAGGAAAAGTTGAGGTGGCAAGTTTCTCTGGTTTTGCAGCATTCACTTCTCTTTATTCCAAATTATTTCAGTACATTTTGTACAGAAGTTACAATTAAGGCAGTGCTCATTGCTCAAATGCAAAATGCTATGAATATGTGGAAAATGCGCTGCTTTATACTAGCATGTCTGGACAGGTAAGAGACACCCAGAGATCAAATTGACAGACCAATTAGAACTGACTCATGCTCTTCTGTAAGTCAGAGCAGCACCAGCTGGCCTATTTTGTACATCTGCTGATGACTGCCAAAGATTTGTTGCTTTACTTTCACTTCTTGGGAGAAAAAAAAATAAATAACAGGAGCTAAAAACTTGCTAGGCTCTGATGACCTAACTGTATTTTGGATTACTTTGGCTTTGGTTTGAAGTTGCAGACAGCTGCAGGAAAAAGAAATGGAACTGAGTAGGATGAAACTTAGCACTAGCCTTGAAAAGCCATTTGTTAGAAAATCAAAATGAGCAGATCTTGCTGAGTGAGAGTTATCTAGATGAGTTGTGAAAATTGTTTCCCATTGAGGAGGGCCAAATAAGGCAAACCACGTGCAGTAGGTACCGCTTGCTGCTTCCCTTGGCTGGCAGCACTGCAGGGCTGCTGCGCAAGGCCCTGGGGCCGACGGGGGCTGGACAGCTCTGGGCAGATTCAGGGCATGGTCAGGGAAGAGCAGCTGCCACAGAAAGGAGGGACAAGTAGGGAGATGTGGCAGAAAGAAGACTAGAGATGGGACTTAACATGGGCTGCCCAGGATCTAGTTACTCTCTTTTTTTTTTTTTTTTTTTTTCTTGAGAAGTCTAATGTTGTAGATGCTGCAAATAAGCTGTACTATCTGAAGTAAATCTTGAAGTTATGGGTTGGGATGCTTTGAATCTCCTCCTTGGTATTTGCACTGTGTGTGGTCACTGAAGTATCAGCCCTTTATGAGGGACAGGGAAAAGCCCCTGTTGGTGTTGTGAGCGGGGAAGAAAATGAACAAAAAATACAGAATAACAACAAAGCAAGAAAAACGTAACAAGATATTGTTTACTAACATAAGTAACAAAATATTGKTCACTAACATGAGTGATACAGTGAAAGAAATTGAGCAAGAAATGTACATTGCTAATCTAGTAACTCCTTGTTCAGGGCATTTTGTTAAAAGATGAGAGATCTCAATCCTTTCGAACCCTTTGTCCGTACACTTGCCTGAGTTCTACCCTGGTCACCAGTAACGCTCCAATCTGCTGAGGTATGAACTGCATTACTGGCTTGGGAATCTCATCAGTCTGGTAAAATAAACTCGACTCTACTTGAATTCTAGATCTGGCTTGCTTTTTTTATTTATACTTAAACTACTTGGAAGAACTTGCTGTGTGTCGAAACAAGTGTGAAAAAGTGGATTTGGCTGGAGTCAGACTAGAAGTTCATTCCAAAGGCCGAATTTCACTGTTCCTCCTTTTGACCCCACACAGATGTTTGAAATTAAAATGTCTCAGTCCAGCTATTGATGTGTAATGTGTAATATGAGAGCATGTGGTTCGTATTTTCTTTGGTGTCTTTACTGGGAGATTTGTCAGGAATTGCTCTTTTCTGTATTGTGGTTGTTCATGAGATTTATTGCCAGACTTGCAAAATATCTCTTCACTTCTCCATCAGGTTTTTGATTTCTCTCTTCCCTACCATGCCTCTGAAAAGGGGGTGGTTCTCATTCAATTTTCCACCATTTTTAAGAGAAATTTAGCCTTATCTTCTCACCTGTAATGAGCCCTTTCTGGAGCAAATTATATGATTTCCTTTTTGATGAGCAAAAGGGTGACTGCCTGCTCTACGAACACCCCTTCCACTTTTATCATAGGGGTTTCTTTTAAAGCCAGGCATTAAATGGCAACAGCCTGATTCAGCTAGGAGCTGCCAGGTTCCTGTAGTGATAAAGTGGGTCCAAAAGGTTGAGCCTGCCATACTCAGAAACTGTTACCTTGTCCTGCTTTTGGTGAAGGCCCATGGAGCAGTATGCCTGGATTCTTCAGTGCCTTCGTATGTGGATTAGTGCAGGTCTGCGGCCTGTCCGAGTACGACGCTCCTTCTGCCTCCGCAAGTGCATTGCATTTCATGGACTTTTGGGCCAAGGCATGAATGAAGCTGGCAAATGTGAGAGAGTGGCGTAATTTCTCACAGTGGTCTATGGAAGGCTCAAGAAAAGGTGAACAGTGAAGACTGACAATCAGCAAGGGTTTTCTCCTCTGCTTGCCAGTAGATATGCCCAAAATCTGGGGCTCCCCACGTTGGCACTTGTGTGTTTTGTTCGTGTATATTGTAGGTATGTCRTCCTAAGCAGTTTAGCATGGGGAATGAGAGAAAGCACTGCTGTCTGAGAGCTAGATACTTACCCTTCCCGGTAAAARAGGCATGCTGCTCTCAGGTCATTCCATTGTCTTTGCAGTGCTAACTTCCATGGTGTTCTCTCTCTCTCCTCTGCAGGGAGAGCTCTTATTCAGTAAATCTTTTATTTATGATTTTTTTTTTTTCAAATGCAGACAGCTTCCTACTTTTTTTTTTTTTTTCCTGAGGGTAATCATTGTGCATTGGGCATCATTGTGTCCTGTAACATCAATTTTATGTAGAAAAAAAAGATGCAGCTTTCTTTCCTGTTTTGTTCTTTGGCCTCCAAGGAAGACTTCTTATTCTTTTCATGAAGAAACTGGAAAATCTTGAACTGCAGGAGGAATATTCAGGAGGAAAACTCAGACAAAACTCAATCTGGAAGCCATCAAATGGAAGCTACAATTAGATGCATATATATTTTTCAAATCATAAAACTTGGTACGAAGCTTTTGTTCAGGATTTGTTAATGTCAGAAGCTGTGAAATCCCTATCTCTTTAGATTTGGGAAGCCAGGCTTTAAGGATTTATTTGAGTACAACAGCTTCCAAATTCTTTTTTCACAAAATGGACTGACTATTCCTTGGTGTTCCCGCTATTCACAAGTACCATAGGTGCCATTTCTCAGTTACTAGTGAAGGTGTGCATTTCACTGGAGTCACTTTGCATCTGTATATGCAAAGTGCTCTTTAATTGCAAAGAAGATAGACTCAGCCATGGTGCTTTGGAAAAAACAGTCAAGCCTCCTTCCACTTATTCTTGTCTGGACTTGAGTGAGTCGGCTGGTACAAGCTTTGTGTGCTCTGGGCTGTTCCGTGGTGCGACAGGTAGTGTTGGAGAAGGCTGAAATTCACTGTTTTGCTAAAAGATAATCAGTGTTTTGAAGTGGAGTCTTCCTAGTGGAGTCTAGACTTTCAGTAAGTGGTGACAGTGGTAGCCTGAGGCTCTGCAGGCCCAGGCCTGGAGTGTGTAGGGCCGCTACAGATAGTGATGGGCATGTCACTTCACCTCTTGAAGATGATATGACATCTGTGGGGCAGAGGTAAGTGCTGTGAAGGACATATTTCAGAGCTGTTAGCCTTTTGGGTGGATTCTTTAAAAAAAAAATCACAGAACTCGTGTGAATTTTCAAGCGTATTTAATGGATGCACAATCCTGTTTTCTGCATCAGATAAATGTTTAAGGAGACTCTCTGGCATAGATGGTTCCTCTTTTAAAATTTTATAAATCTTGTGAAACTCTTGCCCCCTCTGTAGCCAGGAAAGAGGTATTCCTGTTGTGGGTGATTCATTTGATCTCTCTTTCTGTAGTTTAAATTTGTCATCTATGCTTCTTCTAAATCATATAAAGGTGACCATGTGAAGCTGGGTGAGATAAAACCACTCTAAATAGCTCCATGACAGCGGATACAGCAGACCCTACAGAAAAGATGCAAGTTCCACTATTTTTTTTTCCACGCAGAATGCAACTAGATGTATATACTGAATAGCTGTCTGTGCCAAATAACTTGACTGTTGACCTGACTTTGTAAGTTCTTTATACTAAGTTGACAAGGAAAAGGCTTTGCTGGCTCTCCTTCTGACACTGTACATTCTTAATATTACTGGATCTTCTTTTTCACTTTTGCATAACTGCATTATTTTAGGATTTTTTTTTTTGATCTTTATCTTTTGCCAGTTTTGCCATTATGTATAGGAACTGTAAGACTCTGCTCAGAAATTTGGCAGTACAGAAAGCTGCCTCTTCCCTTCTCTCTCTTTTCTGGCTCAGTTACGATTATTATAGGGCTCTTACTGTGAGTACCTCTATGATTGAGAATTAACCCCTGTGATGGGTGCACACTGACAGAAGATGAGCAGGGATGTTCTGCACCATGAAGCTCAAGCAAAAATGTGAGAAGTGACTGGCTATGGCTGCTGCAGGGAAAATTTAATTTATCTCAACACACAGGACTGGAAGGTGGCTGTTGTTTTAGGTAAATGTCTGTGTTGGTTGAGGAGATTGATAAACGATATTACAGTTGAATGGATTGACTGGTGATGCAAATGTTTCTCCTGAGTTAACCACATCTCCATGAGTTAGCTAGACCACCATGAGGAGAAGTATATACATGGCTTAGCCCGCTACAGCATCTAGAAACTGAACAACTCACAAAAGCACTTRAAAGAATAACAGACTTGAGGTGGTTTTAACCTACATGTTCCTTCATGGCACTTGGGATGTATGGAGTTGGAACAGGAAGAGCCCACTAATGGGAATCATATTTGTGTTGTGATCCACCTGCGTATCGCCTTTGCTATATTCTACTATGTGTAACTTGCATTGAAATCACAATACAAGTGTATTGCTGATACACTTGTAGTGATTCCACTAAATCAAATCGTGAGTAGTGTCAAATCAGGAATTTTGATATTGAACATTATACCCTACATGCATGGAGAAGACAGTGTTGGACTCTGGCCACCTCAGAGAAATTGAGGAGTTTCTCTGTGTAGTTAAACTATAACGAAGTTGAGGAAGGATTCTGGGTGTCTTTTTTTTTATTATTTTTTTTTCTTCTGCTAGAGTGGCATGTGCTTCTGATGAAGTTAGACTTGACACTGTTTTTTAGTTGGTAATGCATTGCACTGAAATTTGACTGATGCTGAGTTGTATTTTCTTGTGGAGGACTGATTGCATTTTGGAGGGTGTTCCTGTGAGCTGTGACCTACTCGGGAGCATCGGCAGGAGCACTGGGTAATCTTGGTAGTGCAGGATTAGGCCTCCTGCAGAAGCTATTTGTAGGAATTTCATTAATGAAAACGGGCTTTTAGGAACTTCTAGTTTGGCAGTAAATAGAAAGAAGCAAAACACCTGGACATGGGAACTGGGGAGCACAGAGTCGCRGTGTATTTGTACACAAGTAGTTGTATTGTCATCTTATAGGTGTTTCTGATGCAGATTTTTTTTTTCTTTTTCTGCAAGGTGGACATCATAAGGTTCAGAAATTCAAGACTTGAATTCAAGAAAGCCCAAAGCAGAAATTTCTGTAGTAGTTAGGAAAACATAGCATTTGACAGCGTGGMTGGAATTGCTTGTATATAGACCATTTTTCTTGGGTATGACATAATCTTGTTTTGTTGTTGTTTATGTCTTTTCAGTATTTTTTTTCAGTATTTTTTTCCCATTAATTTAAGAAGGTCTTGGCCTTGCCTGAGTTACAGTAAAATATGTAATGATAGATTATACAGTTGTTTTTCTCATCTGCTTGCCAAACTGGCCTCAGTCCGCCTTACCCTTTTTGGCAAGGCAGCCCAATTGAAGGGCATCCTGTTTAAGAAGCGTGTCTCAAATCTAAGGTGTGCCAAGACTAGGTTCCTGAGGACTAGGATGTGAAAGCTGCGTAGTGCTTGAGGAGATGCAGCAAGTTTACAGAGCCTGGTAAGAGGTGCTGCGCAGTAAGTTCGCAGTGGTCGTGTTTGGTGCTGCTCAGATGAGACGCTCTTCTGCGAAGACCCTGGCAAGTATCAGTGCTCTCGTGCTCATTTTGTAAGGTAGGAGCAGCTGAAGAAGCAAACTGTATAGCCCAGGCACAAGGGCAGAAGAACACAGAAGGCCGAAGTTTGAGTTGGAAAGATTTCTTTTGCTCAGTTGTCTTGGGGCTCTACCSTTATATTAAAGCACATATAGAATTTGTAATCAATGGCTCTGAAAGGCCGCCTGAGAAAATGCTTAACATTACTTGCACTTCCTTTGGAGGAAGGATGATACTGTGTACTTCTTTTTTTTTAAAAAAAAAAAAAAACTTTTAAACTTTTAGTCTTTTTGATATTTCCTCTATTTGAATCCTCAAAGTAAGAATGCATTAGTTTCTTCTGTAAATGGGAACTTATCCCACTGATAAGTGCATGGGGCATTTGCAGCATAGGTCTTTGCTCCTGCAAAAATGCACCTTGTCCTCCTGCTTTCCCTTGCACTCTTCTAATAATAAGAAAACTTGTATCATTTATAGARGTTCTAATTGAATTAGCTGGTCTTGAAGATGTTAATATGGATACTGCAATGTTAGCTGAAAACTGGCATGAGAATATGCATTTAAAAAAGGAGAGCAAGTACTTTTGTATGCAAAACAAAAAACTTTTTTTTTTTTTCAGACTTGTATGTGTTTTTAGGAAAATAAGACTACTATTAATTTGCATTAATTTGGAGACTGTTTAATAAGGTAGCTTTAAGACATCATGTAGAGTTGATTTATTTTATTAATAGCAATTTAATTGTTTCAGTGCATATTTTTAGAAGAAATTTTTTGTCTCTGATTTCATCCACTTTGCTAATGTTAGGGGTGTGAACTGCTCATGGTTTAGGGAGACAAAGTTTTAATAGCTGCTTCTGAATAMGTATTTATAGTTTATCGCTGTATGCTGCTATGTAAGGCCAAATATGTTGCTYACGATGTTGCTTTGATGAACAGATGAATAAACTATGATTTTATTAAAGAACGGTTTGTGGATTGCAAATGGGAAGAAATTCTCATTCTGAGCTGCTTGTGAGAGGTCTCAGCTCTTCATATTCATTGTATCRGCGGGTTCAGTGCTACAGAGGTGGGATTAGCTTGCAAGTATTGTATTTGGACCTACTTTTGGAAGCTTCCATATAAGCGGCAGTGAACTTGCCGTATATTTTACTATCAAACACAAAGTAGGATCTTTATTTCCTGCTGCAGTTTTTCTTTGCTAAATTTGGAGAAGCTTTAATCTTAGAAAAGTAGTGCTGGTAACAGGCACTGTGATTAACACACTGGAAAGATTCAGTTCCTTTTGCTTTGTGAATTTTCTGAGCTAGCTGCGTCACTGTCTGAAATGTCTTTCATTTCAGGGGCAGACAGGTCTATCTGTTGTCATTATCGTTGCAACAGCACTGAGATTTAGGAGACAGTCATGCTAACAAAGGTACAAAGTGCCCTCAATTCAACAATTTATTTCCAGGCACAAAAAAACTCTGGCAATATTGCAGCAATTTTTCTTTGTTTCTTTGYAGCGGTGTTTGGGGTTGGGGTGAGCATTATGTTTGAAAGTATTCCTTAGGCTAGCACTGTGCTCAGCTTTCCTCAGCCAGAGCAATCTTTGTGCTGTTTGTGCAGCCCTTTTATTGCCTTGAAAAGGGGAGAATGACTAAAGATGATGCTCATGCCTTATTTGAAGCTCTGAGTATGTGTTATGTATTCTCCTATGTTGTACTTTTTTGAGATGCAAACAAATTGAAAATGTTAAAATATTGTAGTGGTCTGTTATTTGAACCTTCYAGAAGACACATTTCTATTTTTAATCCTCCCCCCTTTTTTTTTCAGAATTGTTGTGCCACGTCATCCRTCTTCATCCCACTTAAGTAATGGACTGTGTCTTATTGCAGAAAGCTCTTCTCTGACAAGGAGTGTATGGGTTTTTTGTTGTTGTTTGTTTGATTTGACTGAAAGCTTGGTATTCCTGGTATGCTGGATATGGCACTTACTAGTACTGATCAAAGTGTCYTAATTGCTAGGTGCCAGTTAAAAATGACCAGTTGGTACCTAAATATTTATTTTCTGTGATAAGAATTACAGATCTGCAGTAACCTGTATTTGGTAGGAGTTGGGGAGGATGTAATTAGTCTTCTGGGTGACTTATTCTCTCACTGTCAAACTTAGTTTCTAGAACATTTCTGGAATGAAGAAATATAGTAAATTTTCCAAACTGATTTGATCTGTTATGTTGCTTCAGCCTGTCCCCCTTCATCACTGTATATGAGTGTGTGTATGTATAGCCATGAATTAGCCTGAAATCTCATAAACTGAATTATTTTCAGTGATTGAAGTGCTGGCAGTTCTAAGATCTAGGAACAAAACCTGTGCTATCACCTTGGCCTAACATTTTTTCATAACACTAAAGAAAACCCATAAGCCCCCTAAGAAGCACTGAAGATGCCTTGTATTACAACTTCAAATGTGGTCCAGAGCTTTTGTGAAACTTATGCATTATTTTTCAGATCCTTGAGCTTTTTTTTTTTTTTTTTTTCTTTTTGATCTGAAGCTTACAGATTTCTCATTGCCTCCTAGGCTAATCTTTCTCTTCCCTTCTACAGCTGCCTCATCTCGGACTAATACTAGATTTTGTCTCCCATTAATACCTCTGAGTTGTATATGCAGAGTAGTCAGGTACTTGTTTCCAAAGCATTTTCTTTTTCAATCACGTAGAACTAGAAACGGTCTGTTCCACCATGCAAGCAAAAAGAGAATAAGTAAATCCCCAGTAAGGCTCATTTAAGGAATTAGTTTATTTAAATATATGCATGGAACTTAAATGGTTAACTTTGTCCTGGGTGCCTGGCAGGACAGTGGAATTTAGCAGAGGTGCCTCCTTCCTTATGTTAGTTCACTTGGATGTATAGAAATGGGAAGTACTTGTAATGAAAATGAAAGCAAAATGTGGAGAATGTCATGGTTTTAGTCTTTGTGCTAGAGAGAAAAATGAGAGGAATCAGCAATATTAACCTCCTTCTGGGAAAGAGCAGATGTGGGACTGCTTTGTGAAAGAGAAAGGAATATCTGATCAGAGTTGGGTATAGAGGAGAAAGACCTAGATGTGTGTAAAGCTAGGCCAGGAAACCAAACAAGCCTTTTGCCTGTGGGAAGAATAATGTTCAGAAATCAGTTTCCAAACTTGAGTAGCAGGAAAAATACATTACTTATTTTTAAACAAAGCGTGACAAGTATATGAAAGTAACTTTTCAGTATTAGGAGCCACAAGGTTCCTGTTCTCCTGTCTTGGAAAGTATTCTACATGTTTCCTGAGGCTTTTACGTAACTCAATTATRTTCAAGTTATCCTGCTTAAATTTGACATGGTTGCAGCCAAATTTGACAAGAGACTAGAGACTTCAAGGATAATGAGTCTGGATGTCTCMTGAAAATATATTTTGTCTTTTCACTGGGTGCTTCCCTTCCCTTCCAGGGAGTGAAAATCAGAGAGAACTTTCCTGCTGACTAGCACACTGGCTGCTCAGTATGAATGTAGTTTGAGGTTATCCACAGAAAATGTTCCCTTGCCCACCTGTCAGTCCAGAAAGGTTGCTCAAAGCAAGCTAGAGAAGTTGAAACCATTCTTGAAGTTACTGGAGGAAGCAGCAAATACCCTGCTGTTCTGGGGACGTAGAGAAACTCAAGATACTTGTTGGGAGAGCGAATCTGGTAGTGTGAATAGAGGTGAGGCTACTGCAGTTCCAAGCCCCAGGACCAGCCTGCCGAGGCTGGGTATGTGTTCCCACATACCTGTATGAAACCTCTAGTTAGGCCAGGCCATGCAGATCAGCACAGACCTAGCACAGAGTGCAGTGATGACCCCATCCTRTTGCCCTCTCTGACTGATGAAAAGGCCGGTCTGTTAGTTGGACACGTGAATGCTTAGTGTAACATGGATGCGTCTGGTAGCTAGCCTTAGACTCAGTCTTCCCAGTAGCTCATCCCTGTGTCCCTGGTCTTGCTTTGCCCCCTCTCTTCTCCCTCTTCCCCTCTTCTCTGCACATTCTTGGGTCTCAGTTGACACTCTCTCCCTCCCCCCCCAACCCCAAAGAGACAAAAAGTCTCTTTGACCGTTGGCCAGGATTCCCCTGATCCCTTTGGTGGATCCTGATCCCTTTGGTGGCCACCTCTCCTATGGGCTTGCTCTTACAGACTAGGACACATAAGCAGGAGGGGATCTCGGTTGACCCTCAGATCCTTTGCTCTCTAGCAGTTGGTTGGGACTCTCTTGATCCCACCAGTAGCCAGAGCCCCTCTGGCTCCCCATTAACACACCCAGGGGCTTCCCAATTGATCCCAGGCCCCACTGCAAGTTGTCCAGGACTCCCCTGCTCCTTCCAGTACCCATATGCACCAAAAGTACCACAGGAACTTAAGAAAACACTTCTTGACAGTGAGGGTGACGGAGCACTGGAACAGGCTGCCCAGAGAGGTTGTGGAGTCTCCTTCTTTGGAGATCTTTAAAACCCGCTTRGATGCAGCCATGTGCCCCATGCTCTAGATGAGCCTGCGTGTACAGGAGGGTTGGACTMGATGACCTCTGAGGTCCCTTCCAACCTTMRGCATTCTATGATTCTATGATATGCAAGCCTGACTCCTAGGTCAACTGGCCTGCTCACTGGCTACTCCGGACTGATCTTTGCATGTGCACACGGTGACTTGCATGGCCTTCCTTGCTGCAGTTCCTGGCACATCTGTAACATGTGGCCTGACTCCACTCCTGGCACTTAGACCTCACAGAATGGTCCTTCACATGGGAAAGCAGAGAAGGAATATGAGACTGTGCTGGTCTCAGGGGCACAGGGCCAGAGCAGCATACTGTCCAAAAACCTGTTGTCAGGTGACTGGTCCTTTTATCCCCTTTTTCCTCTATTTGCCCACTTGCCTTCCTCTCCAAACCTTGATCCCACCTTTGGTTACTCCTCCCATAATGTCCTGCCCGGTCTCTGGGGTTGTTGCTGCAAGAGAAGAGTCCAGTGTCTGGGTGATACCAAGTTTCACTTTCYGCTGACAATCCTCTGCTGGATGGGGGGGTTATAAAGCAAATTGTCGTGTCCTCCTCTTCTCTATTAGTTTGAATGTGGACAGGGAAAAAAAGGAACTGTCCATGTTGCTAYTCGAGGTGGGCAGCTCCCCCCATCTTACAGTTTGTCCCAAGCAGATATTACTAATTCTTCCCGTTTCAAGTGAAAATACTAAGCTGCTTGACTACCTGTACAATCCAACTAATTACAACTTAATTTAATAAAATATTTACTGTAGTACTGTCTGCTAGTTGCTTGTTCTAATACTTTCCAGGTACATTGGAAACAGTTTTATGATGGTGAGGATGGTGCTGGAGTCTGTAAGAGTGGAGATTGCAGGGTAATTTAAGTCATGAAGGGAAATTAATGCTCCATTACCACATAGATATTCTTGCCCTAGTGCACACCAGTTCAAGCATTAATTCACAGCGCAACACAAAATTAATGTTGCAGAGGCATCCAGTCTCTTACCCAACAAGAAAACAAAACAAAAATTGACTGTTTTTTTGGAGGGATGTGTGGTTTCTAGCAGTGATTTAGAGACATTTACTGGAAAACATGTACTCCTTGTCACAGTAATTATTGCTCAATTGTCAAGTCTCCGTTGCAGGAGGACTGGGCCACTAGTGTCCCTAGCGGAGCTATTGAGCCTTGCATTTGAACCCCAGGCACCTTGCTTGGCTGCACTTGGGGACRAGGTTTGGGTTTGTTTCCTCTGGCAGCCTTAGTAGCAGGTGCCTGCTGGCTGGGGCCTGTTCTGAGCAAAGTATCCCCCTCAGCTGCTGGAACCTGCCTGGCACTGGCCTCTTGGGAGTGCTGGCCAGTTTGTGTGCAACAGCCCTGCAGGAGAGCTGCTCTTCTGCCCTTCTCTGGATGCAAACCTGTAATTGTGCATGGGGGCCTCAGCACMTGGTATTGCTAATAATCACGGTTGCCTTTGCAGAAGGAGCATGGTGTTGGTGTCAAGTTACCTCATAGCAGGTGCATAAAGTGCTTAGCCAGCCAGATGCAACATGTACCCCCTGACAGGGTCCATTCCTGTCCTGTGGCGCTCGCCTACCAGAGGCAGCTTCATACTCTAAGCTGACTTTAGGTTATGATGTGAGCTGGCTGGTGATGAACTGGTAAAATTTGCTCTAATAATTAAAGCTCTTTTAAAAAAGCTTTCATTAGCTTGTCTGATGGCTTGAGCTAATGCACTCTAGCCCTTTGCTGTCACGCCAGACTGTAGAAAGAGCAAATGTGTCTGCCAGAGCATGCTGGGGAAGCACTGGGAAGGCAGGCGCGGCAAGGGCACCGCTCCCTAGCTGCTCCATGCCCTCAGAGCAGGCGGCAAGAGCGCTGTGAGCAGAGGTGCCCAGGTCTCTGCAGTRGGAGCATGTGGCACGGCGGGCACCGCGGGCCACTTTGCCCCTGCTGCAGCGCTCCTCGGYGTGCTCGGCGCTACGCACGCTCCATGCGCGTGGTTATTCTTGAGCCCGCTGCRTTTCGAGGTCCCTGTTTCCTAACGCAGCCCTTATCTTTTCATTGAGGAAGTGCCACAGGAAGTGGGTTCTGTGATGAAACATAGAGGACAGGTCACTGAAATGGTAGCCTAGGACCGGTTCCCTGTTATTTTCTTTTTGACTTTTCCTGTGGTTGCGTTTGTTACTGGAAACAAAAGCATAGTGTTAATTTTAGGCAATTGTTGGACTTTTTCTCCCCTGCCKATATATTCTGTGAATTAACTTAAGGTTCACAGAAGACTCATGCTAACTAAATTTTGAGTGTCTATTTCATACGGCACGAGATATGGAGAAGATACTTGTCACGTAAATTCTGTCTCCAAGATTATGGTGAGTTCATCACTCTCTTACACTCTCACTTATATATTTATTTTTTATTCAGTAGACACTTGTTTGACACTGTTTCATGGTCTTCAGATGCATGTTATAGTGATGCTTTTGCTCCTTCTTGTGGCAATTTGGATTCATCAATGCCTGAGACTGCAAAAGGCTGTTGATCCTTGTCAAGCATTTGAAATGATTTTTTGCACTGCTTACCTGGCACATGGTTTGAGAGAACAGCTTTACTCAAGTGGCTTTGGCTATTCCTGAATCTCTGGATCAAGGTGCCTTCCCAGAGCTCTGGGGGCTTTCAGTGTGCTTCCTTTCTGGGCCTGGCATTAATATTTCATTTTCATGAGCATCAAAGCAAGAAAATCATGACCTTCATAAAAAATTAAACAAATGTTACTTTTTTGGGAATGGATCATTGCAGTCTTGCACGCTCTCAAATGTTTAAAGACTGTTTACGTTTAGTGTACTTACATTTTWAAAAAATCATTTTTAGTAACTGTGCTTGATTTTGCTACATACAGGGCTGAATATTCCTGGTAGCTTCTTAGCTCCAGGTTCTATTTTCCCTTGCCAAAGCTTAAGCATCCACGCTAAGATTCATCATCTGTAGACTGACGCTTAAGCTGATACAGAAGTTTTTTATGGAGAGCTTTTCTCTTACCTTTTCAAATACCTGACATACAGAGCAGGTTTGCCCACTAAAAAGTTTCATGGGACATACACTATTCCACAAGCACTTGATGTTCTTGGACTAGATGAAGAAATCTTTCACAAGCACATTTAATAGAAAAAATAAAATCATCGGAGCTTTAAAATAGCATGGACGGCTCAGTCGCAACTGTTAAAGCTGTGACTGACAGCTTGAGATTTTTAAGTCAGGGAATGTGTGTAGAAGAGTCCCCAGAGTGAGGGGCCCTTGGTGCTTAGTTCTGAAGTGCCACTAGCACTCTCCAGGGCTGCATTAGTTAGCTATATAAAGGAATTCCAGCCTACCGTAATATTAGAGGTAAATCAACTATTACTAGAGTTAGACATCTATTGAAGAGGTAAGAACAGCTTATGGAAAATAGATGCAGCCTGCAGCCCACGTAAGTACACTGGCTGGCACGCGTTACCTGCTGCCAAGTTGTTCCTGTCAGTGTTAGCTAGTGATGGATGTGGTTTTTGGATAAGACTCATTTGGGTCATGGCTGGTGCTGCAATTGCTCTTTTAATGGAGGAACTGTGTGGCTCAAACTGTTGATGAATAATATACTGAAAAATTGGTGCTAAGTGTGGCTTTATAGGAATAGGGTAAATACTAAGGCTCAACGTCTTTCATGGAAATACTGCAGCTCGAAGAAGCTGCTGCTGAACCCAAGGGACTTGGGTGCTTTTGACACCTTACCTGTTGCCTGTTCTCCTCTCTGGCAAGCTGCTGAGGAGCCTGGGCTCCTGCACAGCCTGGCCAGACCCCTCCCCAGGCAGAGCAGCCCTGGGCTATGGCTTCCTGCTGGAGAGTGGATAGTGGAGGCCAAGGTCACAAGGCAATGTGCTGAGGTGCCCTCCTGCAGCCAAAGCTTGTTCGTCCAACACACGTCAGCGGAGTGGGGCAGGTTTCCCCTTGCAAGGTGTGTGCCCTTGTTCTTGAGCTACTGCCAGGCTCTCTTTTTAAATCTCCCCTTAAATCTTGGGGTGCAGTGGTCAGATTTTCTCAGGAGAAGCAGAGGAATATCCTCTCTTCAGCTGTCAGCTTCACCAAGCTGTGACCGTGTGGGTGATGTGTCCTCCTCCAAGCTGCGGGTCTGAACATGTCTCAAGCTGGAGAGAGCCTGGAACGCAGCTCCTGCTTCCTTGGCAGGTGCTCCTCAGCTGTGGGCTTGGCTGACGGTTACTTCGTCGCCCGCTGAAGACATTGATGACTAACCAAGTGATTCATTCTCCGTGGACCTCTCCTCCATTAAATTCTGCAGTAGTGTCATGACACTGACTCCCTGGCAACAGGACGTGATACCAGTGCCACAATTAGATGACTATCATGAAGTCACCACAAAGAAATCTGATGAATATTGGGGGAGAAAACCTTGTAGGGAAAATAAATTTCTAAGCATGTGAAATAACAGGAAAAAGAATATGGGAAATTGCTGGCTAAGTGCACCTCATTTGAAATGGTGACATTTGCCTCGGTACTAAATCTTCAGGCTACCTACGTTAGTTTTCCTGTAGGTTACTTGGAATCATGAATCTGTTTCAGTCAGCTACAATTGCTTTTGCCGTGCTACCTTCCTTCTAATGTCTGAGTGGTGTGAAGGACAGAGGGAAGGATACTGGTAACTATTTATACAAGTATAAAAGAAAAACTTTAAATTTAATTTGCTTTTTAATTAAAATTTGGTTAAAAAAGCTGGCAAGCATATTTGAATATGCAGTTGATACTGACTACTTTCTTATGTTATCTACAGGACAGTACTATGGTGAATGTTTGAAGCAGGTTATTTTTACATGACGGGCAAGTTGCAACTCTGATAACCACATGAATAGATGGCATATTATACCCTAGCTCTTAGACTTTTAGTATTGGCCTGGAATGGTTTTGTTAGGTTGGTTTGTTTGTTTGTTTTGTTTTTTAGACCATCTCTGTCATACTTTTGTGTTTCTCCGTGTGTGAGGACTGAGGCTGCAGACACAAGAGGTGAGAGAAGGAAGTGAGTTCCTTCCGAGTACTGGCAGTCTCTCATGGAAGGCAAGAGTGAGCGTCTGGCTTGTTTTGTGGTATCCTGCATTCGTGTCAGTTCTTATGTCTGCAGCTGCGTCTTACAGCACGTGTTAACTGGTGCTTAGACTCCTAGAAATAAATTCTGCTGTTACTTTCTGTATAAAATCATGTAAGATAAGGAGCATCCAAATGTCTGCTAAGGCATCTTTTCAGTGACTGAGGATGACCCTATAGAAAGATTATATGTTTAAGGATTAAAAGAATTAACAATGTGGTTTTTTTTTCTTTGAACTTCCTAAGATAAAAACAAATCACAGTGGATATGAGTGATTGACAGGAAACTTTACCACTTAGGACAAATTAAATGTTTCTGTTTTACATGTTCTAAAGCCAGAATGTGGCTTTGAGACTCTTTGGCTCAGAGAGGAGTAAAATCTAAATTGAGCCATTGAATTTCAGGAATTGGATAGATCCTGTAGGAGTTCTGGATGCAGGGAAGGCACCCAGTTGTAGAATGCAGACAGAAAAGTGAGAGGGAATAAGTGTTACAGGCAAGGAATTGAGAAGAGAGGAAGGCTGAGGGAGGTAAGGGAAAAAATAAAGGCATTGTGTGAGATAGGAAGGATTTTTGTAAACTTAAATGTAACCAGTAAGCTGTGATTTGAAGCAAGATCCTCGTGTAGCATTGTCTCTTATACCAGGGAGGAACAAAAGGGATTCTGTAAAGTCCTACCTGAGCTTAACACTTAGAAAGCATTGAGCGCTTCTCACTTCACCCAGAGTAGCGACTGGTTCAGCTCCTGCTGTTGCAGTAGGTGCCCTCATACCCTAATCGTGGATGCTGTACACGCCCTGGATGAGGAGGTGAGGATGTACGTGTGTAGGTTCTGCAGTTACAGAATCTCTACCCGCAAGGTGTCAGATACATTTGGTATCAGATTGAGAGTGAAATTTCATCTGAGGTAGCTGCTGCAGCTACCTTACTTGATCCATGYTTAAATCTAGAGGTTTCTGTGGTTGTCAAAGAAACCCTTTGTTTATTGTTTGACAAGAGCCCTTCAATGTTTACAGCAGTGTTAACAGTTGGGACACTTGATCTGCTGTAGGTGGAAGATCACGTAATTTCATTCTGTGATATGTGCTGAGCAGATTTAGGAGACAACACTGACAACAAGGGAAATAAATAGATCATGTCTGACACTTGGAACCTGCAACTGGTTTCAAAAAACAATGTGATGGTGACTTTTTTTTTTCCATCCCTCTGGCTCATATTGCCCTCCAGTGTCTTTGTGCGCAGAGGGGAGCGGATTCCTGTGGAACAGATCATTGAGTACATCTGGCATGACTGTCTCATTGCACGCTCTGGGATGCAGGGTGTCACTGAGCATTCTCTTGGACCTGGTAGAGTTTCTCTAGGTTTTGCCTTTTTGCACGTCAGAAGCGCAGCTCAAACCTTCCGAGCAGGTCGCCTCAGAGATGGGCATCCAGAGCCGTGAACAATAACTTTTAACTTATACGTCCTGCCTAGACCAATGGGAGCCCTTCAGAGGGTGATCGCAAAGGCTTCTTGTTACACCCCAACTCCAATCTTTCTGCTCGAAAAATCTTGTGACCTTGCTAGATGTTTTTCCCTGTACAGGCTGCTGTCAGTAGTGATTTTGTGTGTGTTGATGTATTGCAGTCATGCTAATGCATGCTCACTCCGCGTTAACCTAGTCTAATTCAGTAGATATGCTTTCTTTTATTTGTACCATCAGATTTTTTTGACAAGGTGACTACTCATAGTTGGGCCTTTGCTTTGTAGGCTGAAAAGCACACAAACAAACAAAACACCCTGCAGTTAGGCTAGGCTAAACCATAAACAGTGCCTACATGACGTGTTTTGAAACTGTCTACCTCCTGGAGCAATGCTGTCATGAAAACTTCTTTCCATTCCCTACAGATAATAGTAGAAGTATAGGAAAGTTTGTGGTCACATCTGGCATTCTYAGTATGTCACCAATTACATTATTATGTTATCAATGCTCTAGGTAATAAAATAGAAGAGTACTTTAAGTATGGTAAGAACTTTTCCTCTTGTCTAGTACTTTGCACGTTCCAGAAGCTGTATCAAGAACTTGAAAAGCAGTAGTGAAGTGGCACGCTGTGCTGCTCTTATAAATGTCTTTAAATACTGCTAACTGCCAACCCCAGCTCCATGTGTTAAATAAATCTCATGCACAGAATTATGCAAAAATTTCTTAGAGCCTGTATTGTGCAGTCAGTGTCGTTTAAATGCCAGAAATTTTATATCATCTTCATAGTAAGGGGAGTGAAACAGCTTTTTCAARTAGACTGCTAAATAATTGAGAAATAGTTATTATCAATAGTGTAATCTACTTTGAAAATGCTCATCGGTTTTTACTTGGATATGCTACATTATAGTGGTCCCAGTATATGTGCATAGGCGGATCTGAAACTGTTTGAATGTGCAGCTCCTTTTATTTTGCTACATCCTTAGCTTTCAGATAGGAGGAAGCCCTAACAAGCGTCTTCAATAATCTTTATTGTACCTCTTGCTTTTAGGGTGCATGGCTATTGTGTAGTTATTTTTAATAGTAAATTGCACAGAGGAACACAGGGCTGGTGTATTTATTTCCATAGTGACCTAAATGTCGCTTTTTCAAAGGCCATGTTTTCTAACCATTATAATTTTAGGACATTTTAAAGGCTTTAGTTTTGTAAATGAACAAGAAAGATAATTAAAAGAAATAAAAAGCATGCAGACCAAATGGGACAAATAATTTGTGATGCAGTTTATTTCATAAAGTTAAAACGATGTGGCTAATATGTGCTTAATGAAAATGGTTAATAGTAGAATCAAATGTAGAAATAGACTTTCAAGGTGAACTTGGAGGAGAGATTCAACTCGGGAAATGATTTGCCATTTGGTCTTTCATCGTTCATAAAATACAAGGAACTTTGGGAGTTCCTTCTGTACATGTTTGGATTCTTTTGCATGGAAAGTTTTTAGCCTATTCAAATCATCAGAACTCATCACAATTTCCCTAAACATTTCATAAATATTTGTGTATTTACAAGTTTCCTTTCTAGCTGATGTGGAAAGTAAGCCATTAAGTGCTATCTGAGTTGCTGAAACATTAGATATCGCTCCTCTTGTTTTCAGTTTACTGTTTTTCTTTTACTGCCTGTKTCTTCCATCTTGCTTAGCTGCTAGGCAGTCTGCTTTGACAGTAATATAAATACTAGGAGCTAGAGAGCATGAGTTGGAGTTAACTTCATTTGTAATTTAAACTAGAATTTCTTAGACATCCCTCTTCTGAATTCAAAGTTACGTCAGCAGAAGTTTCTTAACACAGTGGTAAATACAAGTTGTTTGGGGGCATTCTCTGAGTTCTCCATGTGCTCCTGCATTTCGGCCTTGTTTCAGGACGGGAGCTGTGAAGCCTGGAGGGGTGGTGTTGGAATATCAGTAAGGGAATTTGTGAAAGAAATAATGATATTGAATAGTATTGAAGTCAAGGTGCGACAGGCTTCATGGTTGAGCAAAGAGCAACAGTTGAGAGAAGGAGGGTCTTGCTGCAGGAATTATTGGTGCCACTGACTTGGGAAGGAGCTAAGGTAATTTTATTTATTTATTATACTTTGCAAGTAGCTGCCTCCAGAAACATCCTGAGCAGTGTGTTTCTAAAGGAGGTGTATTTGCAGAATATTTCTCGATACGTAGAATATTGAAGAATATTGTAGAATGTGTACTCGCTGTGTGGGMGTTGTGATTAGGCTTGCATGATGTGAATCATTTCAGAGCCATATATCTGAGAGTTTAGTGGTGGGCTAGGGCTTCACYGGCCTGGTTAGAGCACTCAAAGTCTTGATTTATAGGCCATGGTTTATTTTGGTTAAGTTACTTTCAAGGGAATGACCAAATGAGAGGTGAAGAAAAAATGTATTTAGACAATTTTATAATCCTCGATCTTTTAAAATAATTTCAATACTAACCAGGAGACCTCATAGYTTTGAAAATGGAAAAATAATTAGGGTGGCTTACTGTGGGATTCAGGAGCCTGTAGCCAAGGAGGGCTCCCTGCTCAGGTACAAGCTGCAGTTCAGCCCCAGGCCAGCCCAGCCTCCTGTTCATTTCCTTTCCTGTAGAGCTCCACTTTGCTCCTTTCCCCTGTGCTCTTGCTGTGACTGAATATGGTAATATAATATGCATATATGGTCTTCTACACCAAAGCCAACAGGGTCATACAAAGCATGTCCTTTTAGACTGTCTGTGTAGAAACTCAAGAAAGGGAAAATTACATCTGTTGGGAAAGTTCAAAGTAGAGGGAGGCAGGCTAGGAATAGCTTGGATGTAATATTGATTGTGGTTTCATTTCTRATCAAATTGTCTTGGTGAATATGCGGCTAATATCTCATCAACTCTGAAAGTGGAAAGAAATAATATGATTTTAATATGTAGGAACTTGCTTTAAAGAAGAATTGGACACTTGGGTTTATGTCTACATACTTTTTGGAAGGGCTCTATTTTTGGCTTGAATGTGGACTAAATGAATGCATTTTTCCAATGATACTTTTGTTCAACACTCTTAATTAAGGCAGCAAGCTACATTATCAGGTTTATGACAGTATTTTATGGTTTAAAAAAATTGTATTGGGAAGGTAGAGAGGGAAGCCTCTGACTGAGCTTCTCTATCCTGCTTTAACCTGGGTCTGTTGGGCTGACCTGGCTGAAGAACCTGGGCAGCAAAGGGGCTCGAGCTGTGCGGAGAGGTCGGGATGAGGTGTGTGCCACTGCCCTATGGCAGTCATTTGAGGGAGGCTCTCCCAACCCTCCGTGCTTAGGCCAGGGGAGCAGTGACTTTCAATAAGCTGAGGAAAACATCTCTTAAAAATACTCTAAACATCTTCCATTGCTTTTGTTCCCATTTGGCAAAGGCCAGTGATGCTGAACTCTGTGACTTGGTTCCTGGAAGGTGCGAGCTGTGGGTGGAGAGCGTTTACCTAAGTGTAAGCGACAGCCTGMCCAAGCAGATAAGCAAGAGCCTGTGCTCTTGTTTCAGAAGAATTACTGTGATCTTGACCTGCCTAATGTGGCTGTAAGAGAATCCGAAATACCTCTTTGCTTCAGTAGGTATTTGTTGGGAATAATATGAGTAACTCTTATCGCTTGTATGCTTAARCAATGCAGACAGATTTATGTGCTTCTGTAGCACGTGCAGCTTCCCAGCAATGCCGGGAGARATTCATGGGTGAAATACAGGTCTACACTAGTATCTTATTTGAAAGTCATGCCTTTACATCACTTGGCACTTACTCATCACTGTGAAAATAACAACAGGCCTGTCTGGGGATGTAACAAAATCCGCTCTCTTTTTAATTTGGAGCTTTACTAATTAAGCAGTATATTATCAGTTGTGTCAACTGATAATGGATTACATAAAATTGTGAGCTTTGAATTTGGCAGTGTCCAAAACTAATACCTGTCATTTGTGCATTGTAATTTAAATAATCATTATCATTTTAAAAGGACAGATTGTTCTAGGATAGTCTTGATTTTCTTTATCTCTCTGTATAAATCTCTGAACAAAACACATTTGGAAAGAAATAGGCCATCTTTGTAACTTTCTGGAAATATTGTGCCAGATAAAATACATTGCAGGTAAGGAGCACAATGCAACTAATTTAATGTAAAAAGATGAAGTCACAAAGATTAGATTAGCCAAAGCAAAATGGTAAGAGGAAAACTATAAATAAAAACTGAACAAACCCAGTGGGTGAAGCACATAACTGTCAATGTAGGTGTCATTCTGGTAGCAGGCTGTATTTATTTTTATGTAAAGCTGACTGTGTTGCAAGATCCTAATGACACTATTGGGATTTCCTGCTTCCACAAAACGCTTGCTTGATTAGCAAGTGCCCCTGGTTAATGTGAATTGACAAGTTTGTCTGTTTTGTCTCTTCAGACTAAATTACAGTTAGCCTGGTGTCTAGCCTTATAAATATTTTGGAAAAGTAAGCCTGTCTGATCTCTAATCATATTTTAACAAATATTACTTGAAGAAACTTTATCATTGCCTGAGAGGCATTAGCCCGGAACTATTAATTGTTGATGAGTTTTGCCTTATCTGATTAAATAAATAATCCCTGTGACACCATCGTGTTCTCTGGAGGGTTAAGATGAAGCAGCCAAGATGCCCTTAATGGTATTGCGATCCAAATCAAATTGCGACTGCAAAACCATTAGAAAGGCCTTAATCCCCTCTGTCCTCCCGGAGATCTTTTTTTTTAAATCACACACACACAAACACAAAAAAAGGGCTTTGAATATGAAGAAAGGGGGGCTGTAATATTTACCRAAAGGCAAGAAAGGACAGTAATTGCATTACTGACAGCTGCAAAGCTGTCATTGCTTGTTTTTTCTTTTATGTGACTCTTAATGTTTCTGTTGGGTTACTTTATTGGTTTTTGTTTGTTTGTTTTTAGTCCTGCTGGTCACCTATGATAGCTCTCAACTAGGGCTGTGCGAGGTTGAACACAAGTCTGTATGAACACATCAATGTAACAGAGAAGTTCCACATGTTTTTGCTTTGTAATATTTTATCAACCTTCTCAATTGCCTCGTCTAAGATAAGAGGTTTTTAATTGTTTTGTATTAAATGACTTTTGYGTTAACAACGTGGCTTTAGCGGAATAGGGAAAAATGCCTGGGATGGCGTCGGGTCTGTTCTGTGCACAACTGCGCAGCTCCTGAGCACGTCCCCGTGACCCTTAAACAAAGTCCCTTCTGTTTCTTGTCCATGATTCCGATCCCCCTTTTTCTCCAAGGCAGAGATTGAGTTTTGTTTTGGAGAGCAGAGAGAAAGGAGAGTTTTGTCTTGAGTGGTTTTATTTTTATGTTGGTATTAGTTTCCGAGCACTGCGTTTGTGCATACATTCCTGCATAATGTACCTTGTGCATGCTGCTGCTGCGTACGGAGATCCTCAGGTGCCTTGCGGATGGAGCGGAGGGCAGTGAAACCGCAGYGAGCCCTTAGCAGCTGCTGGAGTTCATTCCACCCTTGACATTTTAGCTGTGGCCGAGCAGACCCAGATGTATTTTCAGTTTGGAAACATCTCTGCGAGGAAAAGCCTGCTTTAATCCGCCAGGGCTACGCAGGCAATGTGCAAAGGCTCCAGCTTGTCCAAAATGTCAGCAGGCCTTCTGTTTCGTATCTGCAACATGTTGTGGACCCTCATTAGCAGCAATTGTTTAAAAGGCAGTTTCTTCCCTTGCCCCTGAAACTCTTAAAGCCATGATTAAAACTGTTGTAAGTAATAAAAAGATTTAAGTAGAATTTAACCCAGTTTATCTCCCAGAATTGTCTGAATTGCCTCAAAGTAATTTGATTTAAAGRATCTCACTAATTGTGAATCTGTCCTCTCAGGATAGGAATATTTTGAGCCTAGATTAAAAATGTATCTGTGGGGTTTTATTCCTCCTCTCTAATTGGGTGAATCATTTGAATTTCCTTTTCAGCTGGACAGACCTTCTGCATTTCAAGTTTTTTAAATAACCAATGTTACCTTTCTGCCTTGGGGAACTTTCCTCACTGCAGCTATCATTTGTAATGCTTATTAGTATATGATATATACATTACAGAAATATGAAAAGGAGATGATTTCTTTTTCTTTAAAGATGAAGACCATCACCAAGCACTCATAGCACATTGCTTTAGTTCAAGAGGTAGAGAAATTCCAAACTGTTATGTTAAACCATAAAACAGTGCTTTAAAATACAGTGATTTCTTCAAGAGACTTGGGAGTTTATTTAAAATCTGCTGTAGGCTTCGACAGATATTTCTGTCATTGCAACTAACACACTGGTGTTTGGTGCTGCAGATGTCCTGGTTGACAGCAGTGTTAGCTGGGACCCGTGTGTAAAAACAGGAATGTTCCTGGGGTGGCACTGAGTGTCCCGCAGCCCTTAGGGATTGAGCAGGGCGGATTCCTTCCCAGCCTCCTCACAKAAGAATGGTTTGTTGGCTGTAAAGGGCCCTCTTCATCGTTCTGCAGCTATCCATAAATTCAAGTAAAATTGGCTGAATTCTGTCTGCTGGGAGACAGGGTGGAGATCTTACAGAATTTGACCTGCCTGTAGGACCCAGGGCAGTTGCTGCATGTCTGGGATTCAGGGCCCCCTTCAGCTCGGGAGGATGTGGGTCCCCACCGGGCCGGTGCAGGAGGGTGCCCTGAGCCAGTGCAGGGGTCACTTGCTCTGCAGTGTGTTCTCCTCTGGCCCAATGGAGCCTCTTGGAAAAGAGGGATGCACGAGGACTTGCTCACAACTCGCCTGTGAAGGCGTGCATGTCACCAAAAGATGTGCTGGTTTGGCTTTTTTCCTGTTTTTGCAGATTCATTTTTGTTGCAACTATTTACATTGTTAGCATGTAAGCATAAAATACTGTACAAAAGCAAGTTTTCTAGAAAGTGCATATCAGCTGAAACATGGCTTTAATTTCATTTTGTGTGTGTGTGTGTATATATATATATATATAAGGCTTTCTGTGGGTACGTGCTTATAATGAATTTACATTGAAGTAAGATTTGTATAAATTTATAAAGCCATTTCTAAATACATACTTATTTATAAGTATGCACTTATGCATGTATAGGCATATATAGGTGTGTAAGCATACAAGTAATGCTTACTCCTGGATTAGCTAAACTCCCACAGTTGTTCTTAATAAGATTTAATTCTATTCAGGAATAGAAATTACTGCCTGCAACGCAGTTTAGTAGCACAGTGACTGCAACAGGAAACCTTGTTGCTGTGTATTTTTAATTTGCAAATAAATGTTGTTTGCATTAACTTGGAAATCAGTGTTTCATTTTTCTTCTGAGGGGAAGGTATGCAATGCCTACTGCCCAAGAAAGGAGCTCTAGTTCTCTTGCCCGGTGCTTCATTTTCCCCCTTCAGTAAAACATCTGTGTTTAAAATTTTGAAAAGAAATCTAGACATGAAGATTGATGAAGCTCTCTTGCTGTTATCTTCAGGGGGCAGTGGGTTAAATCAATTTAGTCCGTGGGGAATTTTCGTGCTTACTTGCACTTTAYTACTTGCAAAGCAATTAAGATATTTTCTCCAGAGTTTTTATTCTTCAAAGCAGCATTAATTAGTTGTGTGTAGTAGCTTAAAATACTATTATTGCAGCAGTGCTTTTGAATAAGAATGACCAGGGATTCTAGATGTAATTGCCCTTATCTTCCATGATGAAATTTTGATTAAAATAATTTTAAACTTTTTTTAAATAATCAGAGAGGACTTAGAGGGAAAAAAAAAGGATTTTTGTATCTCTCTCTTGCTTTCTTTTCCAGCTTTGCTCTTTCCCCCTTCTTTCTCAGTATCTGGAGGTTTATGAACAGTAGCCTGAAGCCTGTTTAAAGGAGTGGCCAYGGCTGTAGTCGTGGTGGATCTCATGGTGCTTCCAGGTCCACACAGGTGTATTGCCTGGTGCTGGCCATGTGCACCTGAAGCCACCGGGTACTGACCKTGACGAGTAAGCCCTGTTTGCAGCCCCTAATGCCCCCAAGCCAGAGAGGGGAGCAATACCAGGTATGTGAGGGCCCTTCTTGAGAGACTGCAGAGGGATCCAAGCCGTGTCTGTGAGCACGGAAGTAATTCCTGTAATGGCAAAAACTGGCACTGAGTGTCTCCCAGGGCGTCTGGTAGTCACTGGCCACACAATATAGGGAAGCAGTCTTAATTATAAATGTATTTGTGTGGCTTTACTTTATCGGTCCCACACTTTATGTGGAGAAAAAGAGGGGAAAGGGAAAAAAAATAAAAATAAGAAGGCTTCTTTGAGCAAGTGACTCAGTTTGTGTACAGGACAAGATGTGTTTGTTTACATGCTCAGGATGTGTTGCTGCAGCATTAAGGCAAATCAAAAGATCTTCTGCGTGGTGGAGTTATTGTTCTATTGTTTATAACTGGAAATGGGCCAATGCTTAAAACCAACTGGAGGCTTGTGTCCTGTTGCAAGTTATGGCCTTTCTGTCCGCTTTTGAAGTGTTTCAGCTCTAAGCAGTAATACTTTCAAGAGGCCTTGCTACTATAAAATCGTGAACTAACTGTTGCGAAGTAGATCTTTACAAGGGTTGCCAGCTCAAAGCAATAAGAAGAATTAGACCTCACTAAAATCAATGTTTGGTTGTGAGTTTSACTTTTTTTTTTTCCCCCCCCTTTTGTGTCTGTAAATCACGGTGTCTTAAATCTTCATAACATTGTTTAGGGGGAAGGAAGACATTGTTGGTTGTTGACTATTAAGTTTGACGTGAGTTACTTCCCTTGGAGGATCAGGAATTTCTTATGATTGCGTGTTTCCAGAAACTAGGATTTCAAGATCTGCAACCTCAATAGCACTTAAATTAAAAGGATCGACTGTGAAGCAGAAAGGCCTTGGTGAGGGGAAACAGGTGACCTATAGCTTTATCAATATGGAACAGCTGATCTGTGGTGAGAAGTTAGTCTGGTGATAGGAAAAGAATTTAAAAAAAAAAAAAAAAAAAACCACACTAAACCTCAAAAGGTGGATAGTCAGGATATGCTGGAGCAATGTGAAGTTGAGGTAGTTGAGGCATTCTATCCAGTTCTCACTTGTGAAAAGGAGTTTAAAAGTTGAAAATGTGCAGCAGCTGGTTCTTCACAGAGTAGCTCACATTATTTTGGAAAATTTAATTTTTACCACCTATTTCAATATTGTTGTTTCAATATTCAGTTGTCAGGTGGGAGAGACATCCCCTTAGTGGGAGCTGGAGCACTAGATTCTCATCCACATTTTGGGATGCAACCACCTATGTAGCATCTGGGGCTCCCAAGTGTTTCCCTATTTTGCCGTGGAAAGCTGGACATGAGTGAGCATGCACATAGAAGTGACTTTTAAATTTTGATTTAAGAAGGGATGGTGCTGCTCTGAAAAATCATGTGGTGCGCTTAGCCTACCACTCTGGAAGCTTAAAAATAAGAGTTTAGTAAATCTACATGCTGCTTCATCCTTGAGTTGCATTCCGAGCCAGAACGGTGCTTTTACGGAACTGCTGAGCAGTAAATGGGAAGTGGCTTATTTATTTTCATAAAACCCCTTTTGAAGTTTGCATGAAGTAGCATGGAAGTCGTTTTTCTTGGTCTGCTTGTGTCAGCTTTGTGCTTGAGAACAGCCTGGGCAGGATAGACATGCTGATAGGAGAGCGGTGCAATGGGGCATGTTCCCTGGGATGGGGGAAGGATGAGGTATTAGCAAGAAAGCAGCAGTGACTTCTTCCCCTTGTTGTCTCCTCTCCTGGTGCTGATTTAATCTGCTGTATCTGTTCTATCTAAAGCCTTATCTACACACAAGCAGCAGCCTAGCTGATTTGGCCATAGTTCATTCCTATAATAAGTAATTAGATGAAAGGTTGTTTCTGGCATACTCCTGTTTGGGCCTGAGCCCATGAGTGGGATTTGAAGCGAAACRGGCGTGGTTGGGAGCTTGGTTGTTTGAGGTGGGTACGAGGATGTTTAATGTTGACAATTCAAGAGATAGAAAATCGTCCTTGCAGTAACACCAGAGCTTATGTTATCTAATATGCTCTTTGAYATTTCTTTCCTCACAGTAGGTTTTAAAACATTTTGGAAATGTTTATTTTTTGCTTAAACCAAACGAACAAGCATATTTTCACGTTTATTGATGGGGTTGTGCTTACGGTCYCAGGCCCTCTGTGCAAATAAAAAGCAATAAACTGGAGGGAAGAACAGGCCATCAAAGTGCTCCTGAGAAGGGGGCGGTTCTGGATCTCAGGCAAATTTCTTAGCCTTGGTCTTCAATCTCCCCAGTGCGAGGCAGAGGCAGGGCTGGCTCTCTCTCTGCTTTGCCACGCTTGCAGCCCTCTCCGGTCCATATGATGCACTGAGTGTAGACTCTTCTCTGTCCCTGTTAAGTAGCTCTTGAAAAGGCAAACCTGGAGCAGAAGGAGGTGCTTTACCTCCTTCTTACCTCATGTGGCATTCAGCACAGCAAGAATTTAAGTCTTTGGGGCTGGGTTTCTGAAACTTAGTGGAGCCCTTAAAAGCTTTTATGAGGTTTAAGCACCATTTTCAGCTGCCCTTGAAGGATGTGGCCCTAGTGAGTTTCAGAAGGAGCCCTGGAATTGAAAGAGGTGGTAAAACTTGGGCCAAATGCTTTTCTGCTTTGAGAATATGCTGAGAAAGTGGCAGTTCTCTCTTAGATCCACCGGCATCCGCTGTGCCTCTGCTGTATGTAACCTTTCTGACAAAGAAGAATTAGTCCCAATTACTTTGTTTCTATTGCTAAGCCTGCAAGATTCAAGACTGCCTGTGTCCTGCATTTGTCCTATGGGATTATATTTCCTAATCCGATACCCTGTGAAAGCCTTGCAAAATGGACCTCGACGTTGCTGCGAGAAGGCTGCGTTTGGCTGGCACAGCCTGACGGCTGATGCTAGTGAGTTCCAGCCCACCTGAGTGTGCTGGAACGGGACGAGGACTTGGTGTCTTTGTGGCTGCCTTCCGTTAGTGACGGGGCCTAACGGCGCGGGCTTTTCCGTGGTCGCTTCATAGCAACGATCGATGACTCGGGCTTGCAAGTGTGTTTTTCCTGTCTGCTTTTTTTATGCCAGTTCTTAAATGGGCATAAAATAAATGTATGGAATAGTCATCAAGATTCAGTCAGACACCTAAGCTGGCTGGGCTGTTCTCCTCAGAGAGCTACCCATGCAGTTGGCAATTCGTGTCYGCAGCCATTAGGTTGTTTGGAGCAGCCTGCACTAACCTGCGCTTAGTGACTGCAGGTTGTCTTCTCTGCTCGCGTCCCACCTAGGGTCTTTGGGGAAGAAACAATCTCTCCTCGTGCTTTCCATACTGGAACCAGAGGATACAAAGGATTTTTTCCAGAGGCCTGGCTTCTCCTTCCTTCAGCAGTTCCTGCCCCTGTGGTACCCTTCCAACCTGGRCCTGCTACTCTGGGTTCTCCTGGGGCATATGTGCACATGGCTTCTTCTGAACTCTGGGCAATGCACTGTTGTGTCTCAAGCACTTTTCTGCTTTTTATGAACATGAGTTTGCCTTTCGACCTTAAGYAGAGTGCTGAGTAAAGTGCCCCTGCCTGTGCCTGGGAGTTGAAGGGCTTCTAGCAGTGTGCTGTGGGCTGTTCCTGCGTATGTGCTTGGATCCTTGGAGGGGCACTGGGAGAGAAAGGAGTTATTTTTGCCTCTGACAGGAGCCTGTTGAGTCATGTGTGGTGTCCAGCTTTGGTGCAGGCAGGGAGCCTGAATTGCTGCACCACTCAATGACTGTCCTTTACTTCAGGAACACAAGCATTACAAGTTGGTTCCCAGATGGGCTGTAAGAAAATACATTTGCAAACTGCTCCATAAAACACAGCGGTCTCTCTAAACCCCAAATTTCTAACCTCAAGTTAATGCTGGTTATAGCCAGCCCAGTGACCCTGTGCAAATCTGGCTGTCCCTGGTTCTCCTAGAATCCAAGACCTGGACGTATCTCTGGCCTTTCCTCAGGCTCTGGAGTAATATTCGCCTTTCTTGGTGCTGTCACACGCCTCTCAGGGCTGCTTCCTCTAACCTGTAGCTCATCTCCCAGCTCCATAATTCTTGCTGTCTTCGTAGGAAAGCTGGGTGATGGTTCCATTCTCTTAAGTGCTTTTTGCTTCTGAAATGTAGCTGGACCCAGATGGACTGTTTTGGTTATTCATGCTGCTACTGAATACACTTTTTTTGGAGGGGGAGAGAGAAAAAAAAAAAACCCACTACCAATCTGCTAACAGCTTCTTTAATCTGAAGATCTTGGCTGCATTGCCAGAAGTCACGGAAAGGAGGGTGGCAGTGAAGGAGTTCAGGAGTTCTTCCTCACGTGTGGCTGAAGAGCACTCGTGTGGTTTGAGGAGGGTGTTGGGTCAGTCTCCCGTGTGGGAGAGGATTTCAGGCTGCTTCAAAGGGCCGCAGCCCCTGACTGTAGGTTTGTCGGGGCTGAGGTGGCATCACAAGCTCTGGCTCACGGGCTTCTGCTCTACGTAATGAAGCGGACAGCTCACACAGCAGGCAGGGGAGCCCACCCTGGCAGGGCTCAAGGGAGGGGTGATGTTCAGCAGCCCCGGGGCAGCGCTCTGCATTTCGGGATGGCAGTGCTGCAGTGAGGAGGACTTGCAGAAGGGGCTGAACTTGGCCTTCTGGTGTCCTGGGGTCATACTGTTAAAGGCTGAGCTGGAGCACCGTCATGGATGGGGTTTTGCTGAGCTTGTTCCATGGAGCTATTGAGCTAGAAGGCTGGTGCTGGTGCATTTTGGTAGAAGTATTTGGGTGCTGCAGTGGCTGCTTGCTTGTAATAAGCAGTGTAGATAACATCAACAGAAGGTTTCCAGAGCCTCTGTTGCCTGCATGAAAGCAAGAGGGCAACTGCCAGCTGGGTCAAATACTTAGAGGAATACACTGAACATGGCTTTTCTGAGCCCTTGGTGGGTTCTCAGTCCAGTAAACTAAAACTAAAAGCAGTGGCTCCTGCCACTGCTTTTGTGAATCTAGATACAGTTCTTGTCTAAAATTATTTACTGAATCCAAGCCAAACTTAGGATTGCTTTTTACTCCTCCCAGAAGTAAATTTACCATATGCTGACCCTGGCCTGCCAGGGCCACATAGCTTCCAGCTGATMTAATCCCTCGATAGGACTGTTCCTTTTTCCCCTCTTGCTGCTGCAACCTTGAGGGAGGACGGACCCTTCCAGGAAGGCAAGAGGTGCATGATTCATGATGCAGACCTTGCAGTCTGCCAAAGCCTCCGGTGAGGGAGAGGGCGTAGGGRAGGAGGGATCTGGTTTGGGCTTGTGTCCAATTATTCCAGATTATTTTTAGACTATTTTGTACTGAGGAAGTAAACACTTAGTGCTGTGTGAAGGTCGGAGAGGACCCCACCCTTTCTTGGAAGTCCGYGCAGCCTCTGCTGCGTAACGTCAGCAGTGCTTCTGGCTCGGGCTGATGTGCAGTTCAGTGATTTATTGTAGTTTATTTTTGTGCCAAAGCATACCCAAAAATGTCTTGTCCTTTCAAGAAACCATTGTTTTATACTCAGCTTTTATCTTTGTTGCGTTTGTCTAGACCCAGTAAATACGGGTATCTCCGTGGTTATTTACCTTGATTGCTTTTTTACCCTATAGAGTAATGTGTAATACCTRAATTTATTTTAGCTATTGGTTATACTTATGAGACTCGTTCAATTAAAAAAACAAACCACCTTGCAATTAATTTTGAGCCAGCTGTGATTTTTATCACTCTTCAAACAAATTGTTGAATGCCGGATGCCTTCCCAGGCTCCAGGTGTGTGTTGTATCTGGGCTAATATTAAAATGAGATGTGATAATAAAGCAGGTTTTCTGTGGAGTACACTTGAATAATTGATAATAAATCAYGTRCAACTTTAATGCATTAATATAAATRACTTTGTAATTTTAATATTTTTACTAATACRAGGTTATTGTCGCTGGGCCCTGGCTCAATCACTTTCTTACCAGGAGCCTGCCAATTTTTAAAACACATTATGAAAGCAGAAAATTTCCCTACCATCACTTTTCTGGTAGTAGCAGGGAAGGGGTTGTGTTTTTGTTCTTACTTTTACTAGACAAGAGTTCGTTGTGGAGATTTTGGTGAGATGCATTTTACTTTTGAAGCAAGTGGGGCAGTGTTAGGCTTGGTGTCCTGTCGTCTTTCCTCAGAGAGGAATTGGTGAGAATAGGTACAGTGGAAAGCTGAGATTTACGGACTATGTGGATTTAGGAGCTGAAAGCCCGTTACAGCTGGCGTGCTTGTTAAACAGACTCTCCAGAGGCGGTGGCGAGGCAGCGTTAATGAAACGCCCCTGTCCGTGGCAGGGGCCGAGGGGTGGTGACAGGGGGAAGGAAAGTGTCGTGATGGGGCCGCTCCGGTGGCGACTCCTCAGGGACCTGTTTCCTTGAAGGCTGCCTCGGCTTTCTGAGGAGAAAAATGAATAATCTGTGATCTCTCTCGASAGCTGTAGCAGGCTTTGACCATTGCTAAGAGAACGTCAGAATAATTATTTCACGATCTCTTTAAATCTGCTGATAATAAAAATATATTCAATATTTAAAAAATATAAGCAATATAATAGTAACATATAAATACATTATATAATTATACATTATGACTATAATAATAGAAGTTATATTTTAAGATGTATTTAGGGATCTTTTCTAGATAGGTATAGTTTTGGTTTTTGTAAATAAGTGTAAATGATTTTCAAAAAATATATTCACTATGTTCCACCCCCCACTGAGTGGTGTTTATTGACCTACAGAAAGTGAGGAAAAATCCTCCATAATTTCAAAGCAAAGTTCATTCCATTTTGCTATTACAAACTACCATATATGGTTTACTTGTTATAATATGGGGGGAAACTGAAAGTTGGGTTGGAAACGAAGAAAAGTCAAATTCCCTTTTTCTTCTTCCGGCCCTCCAGGTAGAAAGACATGACATGAATACCCTGAGCTTGCCCCTACCCATCCGCCGCGGGGGCTCTGACACCAACCTCAACTTCGAYGTCCCAGACGGGGTTCTAGAGTTCCACAAAGTCAAGCTCAGYGCAGATAGCTTGAAACAGAAGATCCTCAAGGTCACGGAGCAAATCAAAGTCGAGCAAACAGCTCGAGATGGGAACGTGGCCGAGTATCTGAAACTTGTGAACAGCGCCGACAAGCAGCAGGCTGGGCGCATCAAACAAGTCTTTGAGAAAAAGAACCAGAAGTCTGCCCACTGCATTGCCCAGCTGCAGAAGAARTTGGAGCAGTATCACAAAAAGCTGAAAGATATTGAACAAAATGGGTCCTCCAGAAGTACRAAGGATACTTCCAAGGATAACTTGAAGGATGCTCAGCATGGAAAGCTTCGTACGTCTGGGCACGGGACTGAGAGCAGCAAGTCAGGGGTGCCGGGCGTCTCCTTGACGCCGCCCGTCTTTGTTTTCAGCAAGTCTAAGGAGTTTGCAAACTTGATTCGAAACAAATTTGGCAGTGCAGACAACATCGCTCACCTCAAAAATACCCTGGATGAATTTCGGCCGGAAAGCAGTTCTAGAGCATACGGYGGCAGCACTACCATCGTGGCCAAGCCGAAATACGTCAGCGATGACGAATGCTCGAGCGGTACCTCTGGCTCTGCGGATAGCAATGGGAATACTTCCTTCGGAGCTGCTGTGGCAGGCACCCTGGACAGCCAAGGGAAACTTTCCATGATTTTGGAGGAACTAAGAGAAATTAAGGAGACACAGTCCCAATTAGCTGACGATATTGAAAATTTAAAAACGCAGTTTAAAAGAGACTATGGCTTTATTTCTCAGATGCTACGGGAGGAAAGGTACAGGTAAGATATAAGTATTTTTTTAACCATCCTAGCTTCCTTTTAGCCATCTTGAAGTGACTTTGAATGAGTATAGGGACTAGTCAGAAAGAATAAATGTATTTGTGTGTGAGGCAGTGGCGGTGGGATACTTCTGAAATAAGAGGAAAATATCTCATTAATATCTAGTATCAAAATGTTCCACTCCTTTCAATAAGTGGCAATACAGATGTAACATCAATACTTCACATCAGATAATGTGGTAATTGTTTTGCCCAAGGCTTGTCTGAAAATCTGCCATCTGACATTTTACTGACATGCTGTTATAAGAATACAGTGTGTAGGGGATGCCAGCTGTTTCGTAACTAATGGAAGGCTTCTGATCTATTTTGGCCAGTAAAGGCTGATCAGCCTGCGGTGTAGCAGGGCTGACGTAGAGCTGGAAAGTGCTCTCCTACTGCTGAGCACAGACACAGACAGATCCAGGGGTGCAGGGTCGCTGTGTGTCCTGCTGCAATGCTGGGGTGCTGTTCCCCAAGGTAACTAAGTGCAGTAGCACAGTGTCCTCTCGTCYTGTTTGAATGAAGAGAAGAGAAAAAAGGGTCCATGTGAACTCGATAACCCTAGCCACTGGTTTTCTGTTTATAAAATTAATTAATGACATATAAACATTTGTGCTTTACTACCTACGGTCAGTCACAAAAGCCTTTCAGTCCGCAGAACCAACACTTACAGAGTAGTTTCCAGAGTTTTTACCAATTTCTCTCCTGTGTGTGCTGTAATGCCAGTCAAGTGAATCCTTAGAGGTTACCTTTTGAAGTGTGTAATTGCTGTCGTGGTTTAACATTACTCAAGTAGAGAATACTAATCTAAAAATTTTTTATTTTTTCTTGAGAAGATACGAAAGATTGGAAGACCAGCTGAATGATCTGACTGACCTGCATCAACATGAGACAGCCAACTTGAAACAAGAGCTAGCCAGCATAGAGGAGAAAGTGGCATATCAGGCGTGTGAGCGATCACGGGATGTTCAGGTACTTTCTTAACTTCTTCACTTATTATAGACTTTTAACACTTTTTTTTTTTTTTTTTTTTAAATCTTGTGCTGTAAAGCACACATCTTTCTGCATATTTATATATAAAGAATGTGAGGAAAGACATAAGCCTGTATTTTACCTGCTTTAAGATGAGAATCTATAGCACGTGGTTATCCCTTTGCATGTTTCTATGCAATCTAAACAAGTGATGGATAGAATTATTTCAACCTAGAGTCTAAGGATGAAACGATTGTTTCGCTTTACCTTACCATAAGTTTAAGATCCACTGGTGATGAAGGAAGSCTCTGTGACTGTTATCTTATTTGTTCATATTTTAAATAAAACTGCCTGTACATCCTGGTGTTCACATTGCTGATGGCAGAGGGGACAACCAGCAGGCTGCCAGCAGAAGGCTCGAGCTCTGCTCTGGTTGCTTTGAGAGGTAACAAGCCCTCAGGAACTGAGTGAGGAGAGCACCGAGTCTAAGCCTGTCACGGGCTCCTTGGTAGGCTGGAGGCAGGTCTGCTGTGCAGGCTCTTTCTGAAGGCAGAACCTGAATCCAGAGCTCTCCAGTGCAAGGACTATGAAGTGTTGAATGACTTATGACCTGAGTCCTGGGGAGCTTTAGAGGCTTTTAAAGCTAATTGAGGTGCTAAGTTGATGATTCATTTTATTATTGTTGTTGTTATTATTATGACCTCATAATAACCTCAGGTGCTAAGCTCTGTTTCTTTTATCTCTGTACAGTTGGCCCTGCTTAAACKTGTCTATTTGGAGTTTGCCAAATAAGCTAGGACAGAGTGAA
This sequence comes from Nothoprocta perdicaria, assembly GCF_003342845.1. Taxonomy (NCBI): domain Eukaryota; kingdom Metazoa; phylum Chordata; class Aves; order Tinamiformes; family Tinamidae; genus Nothoprocta; species Nothoprocta perdicaria. The sequence continues at coordinate 461,040 of NW_020454761.1, forward strand.
AGCATTTAAGTTAGAAGTATTTAAATAACAAGCTAACACTGAAGCACCCTGTCCCTAAGGGATGGGGGGAGAAAGTGAAGGTGGGGACAGTTCTTAAAGCCTTTGTTTAGCCTCTCAGTGCARGAGTCCACGTGGAACCACTTTGCAGATGGACTTTGTCTAAAGCAGCACAGGTAATTTGAGGAGAACCCCAAGCCAGAGAGGAAAGAAGGCCTGGAAAGCTCTTTAGCATGTAGAAGAGCACATGCAAACCCTAAGGGAATTTGTACCACCCATTGTCTTCCATGTAATATTGCTAAAACAGTGAAATGAAACTGTTTTTTCGGAGAGTGACATTTTTGCTTTGTATCTTAAGCCAAATAAGTAGCCCAGAGATGCCCTCCCAGCTCTGGCTGCCTCGTGCTCCTGCTGGCTGCTCTGCACTGACCCCGGTGCCTGCTGGTCACAACTCACTTGAAAGGGGGTCTGCACTTTGCAGCTGGGAGTGGGGAATGAGGAAGGGAAGTTGGAGCATGATTTTTCTCTTCTAGGCATTGGCAAAGGGTTATGTTGACCTATCTTATGATATAACAGCCTTATAGGGTACTATATAATAGTATTCAAGATGCATCTCAAGCAGAAAAAATATGTTTTGGCAAGGGAGTGAAGCAGTTAGAAAATTTTCCATGTTTTACTCTGAGAGGATTTGAGATTCGAGTGCAGGATTAGCATTTTTTTTAAGTACACCTTCAAGCAGGAGAGCGAGGTCTATGTTCTTTAAAACAAAATGAGAAAATGTCATGAAAGTCCCCTGCCATTCCCTCCATGGGGAGGCCAGAATTCTCACAACTGAAGAAAATAGTGGGATCGTGTTTCCTTGCTTTCYGTATAGGCTGCTTGGAAACCAGGTAATGTAGACCCAGAGGGACCTGGAGAAGCCACGTGAGGGCAAGCCAGGCTCTGAAGGCATGAGCAGTGTCTGAGATTTACAAGCAAGCCTGGAAGTGTGGCAGGCACTAAAGCAGAATGTAGGAGTTGAAGTTACGAATGGTGCAGGGAAAACCATTTGACTCGCTTAGGCACCTGAAGCTGCAAGGCAAACCTTCCCGTGGTGCTTAAGGCTGGGTGTGCTGAGCAGAGCTCCTGGCCCTGTGTAGCTGGCTGACCTGCGGCTGCGTTGGCTCGGGAATAAGGGATCTGAGCCATGGCTCCGGAGAAGTCTGTCCCTGGGTGTGCTTAAACCAAGGCTGCCCAGCCTGGCTGGGGCCAAATTGCGCTGCAGGAATACGACACTACTGCCCTTGTGTATGAGGGTAGGGGTGCAAAARTAGTCCAGAGTGAGAGACTTTGATTTCTAAGTGTGCCTCTGAGAGAAGAGCATTGAATAGTTTCTTCCGCCTGGCAGGCAGTTCTGGATGGAGGGGTTGTCTCTGAGCTCCAGGGCTGCGGCTCAGCTGTGAGACGTTGAGGTGCCGGAGAGTGGGCCGGGCGGAGCGTCGCTCCAGAGCTTCATAGCTGGGGCTCTGAAGCGGGAAAAGGCAGAGCAGCCCTGGGGATTTGCAGGCTTGTGTTCTACCTTGGACAGTCAGTAGCTACAAAGCAGAGCCCCAAGGCACTTGCCTGGCTGTGTGCTGGGGTGTGCAGCGGCGTCAGACGCGCCAGCTTCTCCTGGAGGAGGGGGCTGGATGTAGTCTGAGAGAAGTGCCTAAGCCTGGAGAGCGGAAGAGAGGGAGGATTTATTCACCATCCTGGCAATAAGAGGCTTCCTCCATGAGCAATCACAAGACTAGTCTCCCAGTTATGTTTTGCCTTGTGTATCTTACCATAATGCAGTCTCTGTTTCAGCAAATTCACCAGAACACACCATTTCCAATCTCTTACTGCTATACTTTATGCCAGAGGGTTCCATACAKGGCTGAAAGCCGTTTGGTGTGACTCGCATGCACATCCTTGACAGAGAAACCCGTGTGCTCTACACGTAGGCTGTGGACTCAGGAGCTTTCGTGTTGCCAGAGGGAGAGGGCAGGAACCTACTGAGACCCTAATCCCAGCGCTCCACAGTGGGTGAAAGCAGGAGAACAGAAGTAACATAGAGCAGAGTGGCAGCATAAACCAAATGGTCCCCGTTGCACAGCAGGCTTGATTGGCATCACAGCAGGGCAGTGCCACCCTCCTGCTTTCTGTAGTACGCACACAGCAACCAACTTGGAGGCGTTTTAATGGAGCTGAGGTTGCCAGGGCAACAGCTTTCCCAGTGCTCTGTCTCAGCTGTAGATGCTGGAAACGGGAGCTATCGGGAACGTGAGCGCTGTGCCCCTYGTCTCGAGCATGAACGTGGAAATGCTGCATTGCTGACAATGTTGGCAGGTTTAATTATGCTGAGCAGGCAGTGGTGCATACCTATGTACGGATAGGTACGTGTATTTGAGGGGGGTGGAATATGGGTGGCTCATTCAAATTTGAGGAGTCTAATAAATTAGACTTTCTAACCTAGCTGAGGGATGGCTCCACAGCTAAAAATGGAAGGGCATTATGGTGAAATACAGCTGCTCTGAACCTTGTTTTCTGTCATCCCCAGGAAGCCTTGGAATCGTGCCAGACGCGGGTTTCCAAGCTGGAGCTCCATCAGCAAGAGCAGCAAGCGCAGCAGTCTGAAACGGTTAATGCCAAAGTGCTCCTGGGGAAATGCATAAATGTTATCCTGGCCTTCATGACTGTCATCTTAGTGTGTGTCTCCACTATTGCAAAGTTCATTGCTCCTATGATGAAGAGCCGTTTCCATATCATCTGCACTTTTTTTGCAGTGACGCTGTTGGCAATATTTTGTAAAAACTGGGATCATATCATTTGTGCCATAGAACGGATGATTATACCAAGATGAAGCTACTGGTCTGGCTGTTTTGTTGTACTTTTCTTCCCCTCCTCCCCTGTTTTCTAAGAAGTGCTGTGCATATACAAGCTGGTTTTGCTTTTGTCTGTTTAAATGTGCAGACTGGATGAAGAGCGCTGCAAAGCCGTGGACTTTAAGGTGGAAATACATAAACATATACTTGGCAGACAGTTAYCTGTTCAACTAGATTGTTTCCAATGGGCTTTGTCTGTGATTAACTGCTCATTTTTGTCCTTCTTCTGCCTTAATCCAACTGTTTTTCCMCTTTAGAAACCTATAACCACAAAAAGCGTGGTACCTGGGGAGGGGCCTGGAAGTATAAAGTGTGCTTTTCACTGGAACAGGGAGAAGAGATTATGATCAGGAGGGAGCACATTATGAAAGTGTGTCAGCCCTGTGAGAGAAATGAAGTAATCTTCTCTGAAGCCAGTTAGAATGACAAGACCAATTAGTCACCTGTATTAATATTTCCTGATTCTAAATTATTAGATGTCTGTATATGGGGATTCTAGTTTTCAGCAGAACTTGATGCTTGTGCTGGGAACCCTTTGCACAGAAAACTTAATTTTCAAAATCTAGGCCAGTTATGAGTGCAGACCACAGTTACTGTTCTGTCCTGGCACTCTTCTGTGTCGCGCTCAGGAAACACACATACGTGGCATGAAGCTTCCAGCGAGGAGGAACCCAATGGCAAGATCTCCAGGCTGCTTTGCTGAAGGATTAAGGAAGGGATTCAGGAAGGGAGCCTCAAKCTTCAAGCACTGCAGCCTGCAAGGGGAAGGCAGCGCATGCGGGAAGGCAACGCTCAGGTCGGTCTTTGTGTGCACCGACTTGCTGGGATTCTCTAATGAATGCAGAGCAGCCCCGTGGTGGGACTCCAGATAGAGTGGATTTCTCTTCTTGTGACACATTAAGGGTGTTCCACGTGTGACGGAACAGATCCTTGAACAAGGGATTCAACGTGTGTACGTACTAAAACACTGTGCAGACTCTCTTGACAAATGTAATGAAAATAATGTGTTACAGTACAGTCCACTACTAGGAGACAGGGTTGGTTTTGTTGATAGAATTTATTTTACTTGATCAAACAGCGACTAAAAACTTTCCTTGAAATCCTTTGCCTGGTTCCCAGCCATAGTGTAAAATAAGATCTTAAATAAAAATTAAAAAATCAGATTTCTCCTCCACCATGTATTTCAACAAAAAAAAAGGTGTCTCTATTTATTCAGTATTCAATGTTACTTGTAATTGTTGYGACAAATTGTTTTTTATTTTAATAGCAGTATTAGTTATGCTGGAGCAGGGAAGAGGACTGCATGAGGTTTGTGTTTGCTTTTAGTCAAGTGCAAGAGCTGGCGCAGAAGTTCAGAAACAGAGTTGAGGAGCAGAGGGGTAAGGACAGGGGCAATTATTTTATCATTTTACTACTACTAGAGTAACAGGTGCTTTCTGTGGCCTCAAGAGCTGAAGGGAGCACAGAATGAATGGCCAGAACAATGAAATGACAGGGCCTTTAGCAGCCGCTACCAGCCCCCTTCCCTCGCGCAGACGTTCCCGCCCCGTGCCGCGGCTGCGCTGGGAGGGCTGCGCGGGGTCAGCAGCACCCGGGGAGCCCCGCGCAAAGGGCCCTGCGGCCAGCGGCGCCCGCCCCTCAAGGCCGACCTGCCCCCCGGCTGCACTCGGCCTCCCCTCGCAGCCCGCACGCAGCCTGCACAGAGGAGCTCGTCTGCACAGGGAAGACTTCCATTACACTGAAGATATCTAAACATACCATAGCCCCTGACTCTAGCAGCTCTTTTCTGGTCTATCTCAAGAAAGGATTCCCCTTCGGTTGCTTTTATACCCTTTTGATGTGTCATAAGATTGTCTTGGACTTTTTTATTGTTATAAAACAAAACCTTTCCATCTTCATTCTTGCAGAGGTAATCAATGTTTTTTATAGTTTGTACTTTCCCCTTTAGACAATGAAAGGGTTTGCCACTCAAAATCCCCTCCTTTTGTTCCCCTGAATTGARCCTTTGGCTAACTTCTACCAGCCATTTTATTATTTATTATTTGCCCCTATAATGTTTATTTTCTTACCTGCACCACAACATTACAAATGCACTACACCAACCAGGAGACCTGGTGTTGAGGCTGGGACAGCAGTGGCTCCTCTTCATGGTGCCCTCGCGCCCTTCCTTGCTACACTGTGCATCCTTCTACTCCCTTCGCAGAGGGCAGCCGCAGAACCACGTGCTGCCCCTGACACCACAGGCCCCGACTCCGGCCCGAGCAAGGAGCGGCGGTCAGAGAGCAGAACCGCTCTTGCTGTGCCCGCCGTGACAGGAGCAGGGAACTGCCCCGATGCTGCCGAGTATTCGGGGACAGGCCGAGGGCCTTGGCTGCCCGGGAAGGCTGCCCCGCTTCACCTCTCACAGCGACTGCACTGCTTGACTGCACGCATCTTCCATGGTCCCCGTTTGCATTTTTGGTCTCGCACAGCAGGCTATTTGTGTTCTCTGACTCATCATCAKCAGCCTCTTTACCCTTGCCCCTGGCTGAAAGGGCCAGGCGGCCGTGGCTGCCTGGCAGTGGCTCCCTGTGCCCCGCTCTGGCGGTGGCTCTGTGGCAGTGCTCCCATGGCCGGGCGCGGGGGCACGGGTGCTTCCCCGCAGCGGTGCCACTGCCCGCCGCTGCTTCGGCCACTGGCAGGGCAGCCCCAGCCAGCATTTCCCTCACGCTGTGTCACGGGCCCCCTCGCTAGAACCGGTACTAATTTATTGGCAGCACTAAACTAGGTTAAACTCCCTCCTCCTGTGGAATGTCACTGTGTTTGAGGAACCTCTTGTTCTTCGGGGTTCCTACACTGTCTGCTTCTTCTGAGCTCCTGGAGACACCCTCCCAAACCTGGCTGCCCCTTAGCTTACTGTCAGAATAGGTTGTTCCTCTGCTGCAGGACTGTCTGTGTAGAGAGCTGATATCTGCACTACATGAAGGATATTTAAAAGCCAATGTTTTTATGTTAACAAAATCATGAATGTGTGTACAGGGCATAAAAATTTCATAGCTGAAGGCAATTTGCTGTAGCAAAGGTATCTGATCCAGTGACTAGAAGCTGAAACTACRTGAATCTAGAGTAAGGATAAGCGTTAGTTTTGTAACCACAGCTACTGAATAACGTAAATAAGGACCACAATCTTTTTTTAATTAAAATTGAATGCTCTTGTTTAGAGATGAATCATTTCAGGCTTATGTTGGCTATAAAGCCAGCCACAGAATTACAGTAATGCTTTCTTGCCTTAAAATCAATGATTGAGAAATTCTCTTGGAAAAAAAAAAAAAAAACCTCTGAGCTTGTTTCACTTAATTGACATGTCATCTTTTTAAGCCAAGCCTATTTCCACTGTGATACAGATATTTCACTTCTGGATTCCATGGTACAGCAGAAGGTAAACACGGATTAATGTAATTAAACACTGCTTATTTGGATAACAACTTAATCACTCTGAAAGTCCAACTAGGAATAGCAATCAGACAAGTTTACTCTTTTTTAATCAAGCAAATTCTTATCTGCTTTGCACTTACCATGATGCCACAACACGAACTTTAGCTAACTATATTGTTCCCCTTAAAAAAAAACAGAATGTAAGTGCTGAAGCTTGGGAGAACATGATGGTCAAAGGCCTGTTTTCAAGTAAAATTTCTGTGGTCTCTGATGCAGAGTAAAATCCAGGAGAAAATCCACACAACTTTAGATTACAGCAGTTCAAGACTAATAAAATTTTAGTTAGTTTTTGTTAATGGAATTGCTTACTCTCCCTGAAAAAGCACTATAAAGAATGTAACTCTGGGACACCGAACAAGATGCTGTATATAAAGACTGCATGAGGAATACTCAAATTATCTTATACCGTCGATTTTCTGTGTGTATAGTATACTCAGTTGTACTATTGTTGAAAAGTTTTGCACAATGTCACCTTTCTTGTTTTTCCTTTTTTTTTTTTTTTTTTTTTTTTTTTTGCCAGGGAATCTGGGTCTGGTAGTACAGATGTGTACCAAAAATTGTCTGTTTTAGTTGCCTGAAGTTAACTGTCTCAGCGTGTAATTTTCCTTTTGCGTGGCACTGTGGAAAGATGCAACTATTCAAAGGCATTCTTTGTATATTTTGTTGTGTAGTCATGACTGCCTCTAAGGTGCCATTAATATTTTTAAATAAAGATATTTACATTCATTTGATGGTGAAAGTTGGGTTTCTTGGGTTTCTTAGGCCTTGCTGCTTGCGGGTCCCAGTGTTGTGTCAGAAGCAAAGCTGCCTGGCTGAATCCCAGCTTTGAAACAGAGACAAATGCWCAGGCGCCAGTGGGGAGCATTGGGCTCCGTTGCAGTTCGGACCCAACCCAAACCGGTAGCTTGGGTTTTATTTGCAGCTTTGCCATGTCATAGCTGCAAACACTGAYGGAGGGAGCAGCGCTGCTGCTCTCCAGAGCCGCTGTGAACATGCAGTGCAAACATCTTTTACCCTGCCAGGCAGTTGGACTCATCTTGGATTTCCTTTGTGGAACGCTGAATTAGAAACCTAAACTGAATTTTTATGTTATTGCCTGAAAACTGTTACTACTTAGTCACGATCCAAACGCTGATATGCCTAGTGGTTACCATGGCTGGCATAAAGCAAAATACTTGAATTTATTATGAGTCTTCAGAACTCGGATTTTGGATAGCTGCTTTAGCGCTCGGAAATAGAAAGGCAGAGAGGAAAATACAGGGGCAGTCTTCACAGGACATCCTTAAGCAAGTCACACATTGTGCACGTGCTGAGCGGAAAACTAGAGAGCACAGGAGGCCCAGGTAACACATGGGACTGAGCAACGGGCTCAAAAACTCTCTCATGCCTTTATTGATGCCCTATGTGCTAAAATATCTGAGTAATTATATTCTGGTCCCAGAATTATATTCCAGTCCCACTGAAGTCAATGGCCAAACTCCCTCTGGGTTCAGCTGGGAACAGCTTCTCTCTCTGCACTATGACATTTAAGAGTAACGGCATCTTCTGGCTGTAAATACCCCTTTTTCCAGCTCAAGGCTCWCACAGCAATGTGTGTCCTCAGCCTCTGTGAAAGAAAAGGGCCGCTGCAGGTCACAGCCCTCTCCACCACGGCTGAGTGGTGCCATCTGCACCTCAGGCTGGGCCTGCTTCAAGGCCTGGCTCGGCCAGCGCTCCTGGCACTAATCCCTCGCTTGGCCTCTATCCCCTTAAATCGCATCCAGGTCAAGGTGACACAAACTAAGCATGGATTAAACTACAGGTATGCATGGCAGCATGGAGGCACAACAGCAATACCCTGCCTAAAGATACAAGCTGCTGGGTTACAGGAGCTTGAGGCTGTACCTAATCTAGCACCTATTTCCAGCTTTCCTCACTGGAGGCAACAAGGAGGCCGAGGGAAGCTTTCAAACTCATCAAGACATTTCTTACCAGACCTGCACATTATCTTCATCCAAAAAGTGCATGGTCAAACTTCTCTCGACTTGGCTTTGCCTCAGGTGCCGCCTTCTGCACATGAGGGTGAGCGTTGATGACCCATCCAGGACTAACACAAAAAGGCGCGTGAAGAGACAAAACCTCTTAATTCTGTGAACCAAAAGCACCAAGGGTATCTATGTGGGTTCTCTTTTAGGTGAGCCCCACATTGCTTTTGTTTATTTTAAAGTGACTTTACATTTTTGTGGAATAAACTATCACCACAGGCAGTTGTATTGACTTCTATTCGCAAGAGAAAAAAGATTGGTTTTGAGAGGTATWTAAAATAGAATTTGTCACTGCTGGAATTCAACACTGCAAAGATATTTCTCCTGTTTCCTTTAGGTACTATCCTAATTAGCAGCTGGACTGCCTGACATAAAGAAAAAAAACAACAAAGCCCAGTATTTTCCTTCTCTTCAGCAAGGCATTTTCTTTCATATTTATTTTCTTTCAACTTTTTTCTCCCATGTCTTGTCATATTTCCAATCCTGATTTTTGAGATTTTTTCCCACTTCCTGCTCTCTAGCCGCATCTCCTGTGACCTCCTTTTACCTCTGCCGTGCTCACCAACCCCACACATCTGCTTGTTATTCCTCCTCTTGGCCATCTCCTCCTTGGGTGCCTGGGCTCCATTTTCTCTCTTGCTTTTTGTCCCTTTTCCTTGTAGCATTCCACAAGATTGCAGGGTGGAAASTCAATCCACAGCCTCAGTTTTGGAGCACTCGGAGGTGGAAACCTTGTCTCTTGCAGTGCTGTGAGGCTGGGGAGAGGCAGTGGCTGSGAGGGCTCAGAGCGCCGTTACTCCCCGTGCTGCAGAAACACCAGCTCGTGGGCGGTCAGCTCAGCGAGCCTCAGAGGAAAACAAGTTTTCACCTTCTGCACTAAGGTGAAAACTACAGAGGCAAAAAMCAAGGAACATGAGTTCTACCATCCCGAGCCCTCCCCTTGGACCATGGAAATGCCTATGTGAAGACACCCCCTCCCGCCCTTTGGCTCGAGCAACTTCAACAATTTTAGAGGTTGAGTTTTGCCTCCTCTCTGGCCCACGCAGAGATCACACAGAGCGCCCTAGATGCTGACTTCACACTTAGCATGTGAATGAACTGTCTGCTGCAGGTGAGAGCTGTGCAGCACGAATGCAGCCTGGCACGGGCAACCCCGCAGGGAGCCCGGGCCACGCTGCCACCCCCACCAACGCACCTGTACAGCGCGCAGGACTCCTGTTGGGCTGCAGCTAGCAGATGGTCTTTGCAGAGCTGAGCGCGACAAGCTTTATTAGGAGGTTGCATGTCTTCTTCTTCACATTAAACATGCTCAATCTTGAATGATTTTTAAGTTGCAGCATAAAGCCTTGTTAACACATTTGGACAGAGTGAATGTTGCTGTTACTAAAATCTACAAAACACAAAACATTACAGCATCATCAGCTGGTACAGTCAGTTTAGGACTGACCTAAGTACTTCACTAGTGTGAGTGCAATATTGTTCTGCTCTCCCTGTAGCTATGGAAGCAATTCACAGGCTCCAGCGACCTTCCTAGCCAAGCTTACAACCACCTCTAGGGGAGCCAATTGTAACTCCTTCTCCAGATACATACAAAAMCAGCAAAAATATTTTTTTCTTTCTTTTTTTTTATCCCCTAGGGGGTTCATCAGTAATGCATACACTCTAAAATACTAGTGGAAACTGATTTAAATTTTTGTTAAAGATTAAGAGAACATCAGTGCTGCCCATGATCATCAATTACCTTCCCCAGTCAAAGATATTTTGGAGATGCATCCACCAGCAGCTTACTAGATTTTTTTCACATTAAACGGCACCCATTAGCTGGTGCCAGGAAAGAACAGAAATTGAAGCACCATGAACACATTTTAAGCAGCTACACAAAATATTCTTCTTGGTATTTAATAACTATAGTATAATCTCTCAGCATTATGGAATATAAACTATTCCATTAAAAAAAAAAAAAAAAGAAAAAAAAAATTCTTTTTCTTCTTCCTTAGTACCCCGGAACCCAAACACTTTTTTCTCGGGAACTACTGGAACGAGCAACACCAAGAACCACACAACCACAACGGCCCCCAACGGCCACAACGGCCCCCAACGGCCACAACGGCCCCCAACGGCCCCCAACGGCCTCTAACCGCCAGCGCCGCAGGGAAAGCCCCGCCCAGCCCCGCCCAGCGCCGCTCTGCGCACGCGCACAGCAACCCCGGCCGCTCAGCAGCGCGCGCCCGTTTCCCCAGCAACGTCGCGCTCCCAGCATGCTCCGCGGCGGGCGGCGGCGGCGGCGGGAGGTGAGGTAAGGCGCCATTTTTAAATTGCTCCGGCCGTTGGCGGCCGTTAGCGGCGGGTGAGTGGGTTTGTGGTGGGGGCGGGCGGGAGGGCGCCGCGGCGGGAGCGCGGTCTGGCCCTCGGCCCTGCCGCCTGCGGCTTTACTTGGTGATGTGCGAGCTGGAAGTCGCCGCGGCCTTGCTCGTGACTCTTCTGCGCCTATCGTTGCCAAGCGGAGAGCTGCAAACCCGGAAGGAGCCGGTGCTGCGGYGTGGCTGCCTTCTGTGTGTCCATGCCCGTTAGTAACGACTGTGGCGACCTTCGAGAGCAGGCAGTGGGCTGGGGACCCCTGGGCTTTTGGGGATTGCCCAGCACAAACAGCAGAGCTCGTGAACAGAAAGAGCCAACTCTGCGTGTATCTTCTCGTGTCGTTTATTTCCCACCCATGGACTTCATCCATGTGCAGTTTGAGGATGCTGGTTATTTTTCTGTACTTTAGGGTGTTTGACCCCTGTATTAGTGTAGTACTGGCATTAGTGAGCAGTACATGTTAGCATAATGCAAAGCTTCTATATGCATAAGGAAATTTGACAGCATAAATGTCACAGTGACTTACTGTGCCTCACATGCTCCTTGTCCATGCTAAAGGTGTAAGGTGCATATTTATTTTCTAGCATGCTGGAACACTGTGGGATCTATATACTGAGGTGATATGTGCCTTATTTGAATATCTCAGTCCTGCTGAGTCCTATCTCARTAGGAATGTGAAATGCTTTGTCTGTAGAAAAGAAAGAGTGTTGGTTGTCAAGTATCAAACTTATTGTGACAAGACTGTCTGTAGGTCTGAATAAAACTTTGAAAGACTCCGATAAGCGAAGGTTTGTTGTGTGTATTTGGAGGATACTTGTCATGGTATAGGGAAGAGGATAACTGGCATGCGATACCTGCCTGTTTCTTCTCACATACAATTAGGAGAGTTATCAGCTGTAGCTGSCATACAAACTTTTAGTTTCAACAGTTTGTATCTGGCAGCATTGCAACTGCTATCAGTTTGCTTTAGSTGTGTACAAAAGCAAAAATTTGCATCTTGTGTTAAGATACAAGTTTGTCAGTTGTTCTACCTGTAAAAAGAAAAAAAAAATCCTGTCTCTAATGTAAAAYAGAAGCAGAAAGGCAGATACTGGGCCCTATGTAGGTCCTGGACACTGATATAACGCATGCTAATTGTTGTTGCAATTTGTACTTTGAACGCTGCTGCGGAAGGAGTGGAAGTAGCTGAAGTGAGATTGATGTATCCTATGACATATGAATCATAAAGATGTTCTCCAAAAGTTCCRCATTTATGTGTTCAAAAGCACTGAATATTTACTTTCCCTGTGTTATTTCCTGTTACCTGTGTGATATCCAAATTATAGAAGCTCCTATAATGAAGGGTTTCATGTCTCCCTTTCATTTTTTTCCCCCTAATGTAAGTTCTATTTCTCTTTTTAAAATCATGATTATTTTGGTTGTTCTAAGGTGCTGATGATACAGTGAGGACTGTTAAAGTAATGATAGGTAAATATTATGTTTCTCAAGTGATATATAATTTTGTATTTGTTTTGATTTGCTTGGTCTTCTTGGCTAGTCTGATTTTTCTTGAGTGTGTTGTATGGTCATGTAAGGTAAGATTTGTTTCACTCTATCTAAAAACACTGTATCCAATGCTATGGTTTCATGAGCATCTGAGCTCATGATGTAACAGCTTTCTGCTCCTGACAGGAGAAAGTCTTGCTCCTCCTCTGGCCATTAATTTGCTTCTGTGTTTCTTTCCCCTAACCAGTTCCCATTCTCTGCTTTCCCTGTTCTGGAGCTTGTTGGATTTTAATATGAGCCAGCTTGACTCRCTGACCTCACACAAAACTATTGAGTGGTTTTTGCTAGGTTAATTTTCTGTTATCTGACCTATTTCTGACCTAAATCAATTGTCAGAAGGATCTTAGCTCTAGGAGTGAGGATGGAACAAAGGGGTGGAACCTCCCYTTTCTGGTGACAGTGAGCTGTTAAACTGGGTTGCATTTCTCATTAGTTTGTTATCTAGACTTGCTCTGTGTAGGCTCTTAAGCAGGGCTGGGAAGGTTGAGTGTTTGAAGAGGCACTTGCAGGAGGCTGTGTGCTTCATTTGAGCTTCTTATTCTTTCAGACAAGTAGTTGTATTATTTAACAAGATGTTCACTGACTGGARGGGGAAAAAGTGAACTTAAAGAGGTCTAGAATTCTGACAAAAGATGAATTTGTACTAACTCGCACAGGCTTGCAATTTTGTAACGCRATAAAACTGCCAAATACTGGACTAGATGATTTCTAGAGGTCCCTTCCCACCTCAACCGTTCTGTGATTCTGTAAAATATAGGTGGAGACCTAATTTTAGAAGTATATAATTGTGAAGGTTGTTTAAGGTCTAGCCATTGACTGTGAGGTAGTATTGTATGTCATTAGCACAGCAGAGATTCTTGGTAGCTTATGTCTTATGTAGCCCTGAAATGGTATTAAAAATTCTCACCTCACCAGCAGAAATTATTTTATGTTTGAAAATGAAGCTTATTAATTTTATGTGAAAAAATAATCTGTTTATTTGTAAGAAAGTATATTAAATATTATGTTGCTGTTGACAGATTCAGGGAAACTAGGCTAATAAAGTAATGAAGTCTTTGATTTTTTTTTTTTTTTGTAGTTCTCACATTTGTTACTGGGAATGCAGATCATGAAACTTGCCACAAGATGTCCCCACAAGCCAAAATAGCTTTATTTCCTTAATTACGTTAAAAATCAACACCACGTTGATTTTTGAAGGATGAAATAGCTATTTTGTGAGCTAGTTTTTTTYTATGCTCTTTCCTTTTCTTTTTTTCTTTTTTCTTTTCCATGAAATTTTTGTGTAAATGACAGGATGTGTGTCACATTTTACAATCTGTGGACTTTTTGATAGCAGTGAAAGTTGTCACTTATTTCTCTCCTGCATCAGTTTAGAACTGAGAGTACAGCAGGTTGTGTTTCTGCTCTTCCATTCCCATTTATTTATTTTTTTTCTCAAGAATATTGTTTTTTAAGGTGTGTAGAGGGAAGTATCTTTGATTTTGTATTTTGATTTGGTGAACACCAAAAGTAAAGATAACAGTTAATGTATCTGTCAATCTGAGGTGCCTGTGCTTATTTTGTATTGATTTAAATAATCTCATTTATTAAATCTGCCCTGTGGCTCTGCAAGGGCTACCAAATTTCAGGGCAGGCAGAATGGACAGAGAAGAGGTGCCCTTTCAGTAGGACATTTCTAGGAGGAACCTTCCAGACGCAGTGTTCTTGTACTGGAAACAAAAGCAGTATGTTACGTCATTCAAAAATTATGGCTATGCTTCATTACTAATTATATGTCCTTGTGTTTGTATCAGGAGACCTGATCTTCTGGGATGTCATCATCAGAAAAAAAAAGTGGATGCCGTTATAGATTTGTTATAAATTATCATCTTCTCAGTAATCATCGCAAATAGTCATTGTAGTATGGATACTTTTGGTGGCCTCCTGCCTCCTATGGTTGGAAATGGTGATACCGCTAATGCACAAGAGCTGCAAAAACTTTTGATTGATGAAAAAATGCGATGTGAACACCATAAAGCAAATTATCAAACTCTAAAAGCAGAACATTTGAGGTAGGTTATTTTAAGCACGTTTCTTCATTCTAGCTGTTAAAGGTGAAGCTAAATGTTATGTGAAAACATCTTTTTTGTGTGTGTGAGCTATTTCTGTATTTAAGGACAGAAATGAGTATTACTCATTTAAAAAAAAAAAAAAGTTCAAACTGCCTTAATACATGTCAGGCAGTGTTTTCAAAACACTTGATATTTTTGCAAATATGGTGTCACTTTTCAATGTGTTACAAGGCAGTGATATTTAGATAGATTCCGTTCTACTTTCAGAGGGAAAAATAATAATGGTAAGTTTGTTAATAAKAAGTTTATAACAGTAAATTTGTACTTTGTCTTGCAGGTTACAGGAAGAATATACAAAATCACAAGATGAGCTGAAGCGGTTGTTAGTTGAAAAACAAACTGTACATGACAAATTTCAGCTTCTCCTTGCTGAATATCAAGAGGAGTTGCTGAGTAAAACACAAGAGCTGGAAGAACTAAAGATGCAGGTGAAATATGTTACTGGCAGAGTTTAATATGAACTTTAATGCTGTATTAGGGCACACTTCTATTTCTCCTTATTTAGTAGAATAAAGAACACATGTATCTCTCTGGAGTGATTGTGGGTCGATTTTTTTTTAATATTTTTTAATTTTTTTTCTTGCTCTAGCGATCTTTTATTTCTTGTATTCTGCATTAATAGCCAGACCCTCAGTCTCTGAGAAAATGTTCTGTTGGTTCATACTGTCCTGTTACAGGCAGAATCATCTGCTTGAGTAGATAGCTTGCACGCCTGAATGTGTTATCATTAGTGAGTGCAGAAATAGATATTGGTGTCTCTTCATCATGGCTTTTTTTTTTTTTTTAAATAACGTCTAAGATGTCCTAGATGATGTTTTCTATAATTGCTTGTTTCTTTAAACTAGTGCAGGACATGTTTATGATTCCCTGCRGAGAGATCTGAAGGTGACTGGTTAGTATGTAGGTGTCTAGATTTAGGTTAAATGATTTCAACTCATGAATGACGACTTTACAGAGAATGGCTTTCCAAATCCTGTAAATCATCTGAGATTCCCTGTATGGGAATTTATTTACTTCTGCAGACTTTGGATACAACTAGCAATGGCTTTTCAGTGACTCAGTTAAAAATAAGAGCTCATTCTTTTTTCCGATCTATTTGCAGGTTTCCTGCCAGTTACCTGCTATAGGTGTAGTTTTCTAAAGATCATTCTATTATCAAAAGAAATATGTAGTGTTCTCTTTGAGGAACTCTTTATCTTCTACAGGAGTTGGTATTTACATGAGCTCTTTGCATATTTGGATAAAATCAGCTTTTCAGAACTGGAAAGATTGTGGTTATTCTGATATGATTAGAAACCCAACATTTATGTTGCTTGCTGCTCTGTTAGAAGTGTTTGTATAAACTAATGTTCCTAGGGAACAAATACAGCATTTAATAAAGCATCCCCAGGTGAATGGAGGCAATTCCTAGACTCTGAATGGAGGAAAAATAAGGGATGCCGAGCAAAGTAGGATCTGTCACAACTTATCAAAGTATGCCTATGTTTTAAAAATGAAACAAAACACCRCCATCAAAAAAGCCCTCTCTCGATAGTTAATTTGCTGTTATTGACCCTACTGAAGACTATTACAAAAATACCTTGTTGTAGTATTGACAAAAAAGCAAGAAACTTTTCCTCATCTCTCTTTCATTTCAAACCTAGAACCATGTCGGTACTGCTTTGCATGTGAAAGAAGATATTKRRRWWRSYTTTTYYYYTTTTTTTTTTYTYTTTTTTTTTCTTTTTTTCCTCTTCCTTCTTTGCATGCACTGCAAATATTATGTTTTACAATTTTACAAGGAACTGACTTGGTATTATTCAGTTTCATACTAATGAGTTATTTACCATTTGAAAAGTTTTTTCAGATAATAATTCTTTACTTTTTATGATTTTTTTTTTCTCCTTCTTCAAAAGGAGACAAATTCCTTGGCAATTTACATCAACATTTTTGTTAGTTCTGTCAGCAAAATGTGACATTCTAAGTGCTTCTTTTATCTTCCCAGAACATATTTAGTTAGCTAGGATCACATTCTTTGCTGCTATAACTATCACTGGAAAAAAATAAATTAAAAGGACACAGAAAATTCAACCAGTTTCCTAAAATCATGTTTGAAATACTGTTAACTGTTTGTCTCGGTAGAAATAGGTGAATGTGACTAGTTACTGAAACCTTTTTTTCTTAAGGTGATAACTCCTCAAAAATTGGAATTGTTAAGAGCACAAATACAGCAGGAATTGGAATCTCCTATGAGAGACCGTCTCAAGAAGCTAGACAATGTAAGTAATAAGCATTTAATTTTGGTTCATTTAGAGTAGTGATAGTGACCACCGATTTATAATTGTTCCTCAGAACAGGAACATGATGAAACTAAAACTGAAATTGGTGAGACGAGTAAAGCATGGCAGTGTTCTGGTTCTGTCCAGTGCTGTTTCTCTAGTAGTGAATCTTGAAACCTCAAAAAAGGATGAAAGAGGAAGCCCTTTGAAAAGTATAACTTTGAAAGTGATGGGAACACTGAATGAACAGTTGAAGGAAATAAATCAGAATTCTTTTGTGATTGAGTCTGTTTGTTTTATTGTCTAAATTAGGAAGTGGAAAAATACAGAACAGAATATAACAAACTTCGTTATGAGAATACCTTTCTAAAGTCAGAATTTGAACACCAAAAGGAAGAACATGCACGTATTTTGGAGGAGAAAAAAATAAAATACGAGGCTGAGGTATGTGAAGTGTTACRGTAGCTTAAAGTATATTTGATGACAAAGTTGCATGAACATTGTGAAAATGTTGCTACTTTGACGCTGTCAGTTTGCCATMATTTCATAACGTAGATGCTGTCAATTTGCCATAATTTTATCATGTAGTCTTTGTTTCTCTTAAGTCATAAAAATGCTTTGAGAATTAAGCTGTCTCGGTAGGTTTGTTGACTGATATGTTGTAATATCGTTTGTACTGCTATAAATAAGTATAGACTTCCCCTCTGATAAGTGACAGCCTTTGCTTAAATGCTTTTTTTAAAAATTACATTTAAGATACAGTTTGAGATAGTACACTAATCTGAAATTAATAGGTTACCTAATCAACTGATGTAAATTTGAAGTTTAAATTACTTACGTAGCAACTAATCCAACAGGAAAGCAACAGAAGATATTCTAAATGCCATACAAAGGTAGATTTTGAAATTACGTTGGATTGTGACAGTGGTAGTCAAAAGGACAGTGAAAACTCTGGTAATTATTTTTAACTTATATTAATTTCTGGATAAGTCACTCTTGTTTTTTGTTTCAGAATTGGATTTGCAAAAGTATGGTTAAAAACTGCAAGTTTATATATGTGTTAAATATATGCAAAGGTGTATATGAAAATTGCATGTATCCTTTGCATATTTCATTTAAGTATTTGTCTTGGAGCACATCCCAAGATRCAAGATTTGAATGTATTAGTCCAAACATAGATCAAAAGCAATCATTGCTTTCAAAATGAATCCAAATTCGCAAGTGCAATACTTTAACAACAGAAGTCTTCCTTCTCAGAGCTCCCCTCGGGTGCTGCTTTACAGGCTGCCTCTCTCATGGCCTTGTTGGACTCACGCTCATTCTGCTGCTGACTAGCACGGTTGCAGAGGATGGGATTACCTTGAGCCCAGGGCACAATGTGTCCTATTTCCTCTTTCTCAAGCTACAGCYGAATATGAGAAATGTTCAAGTTCTTGCAGTCTTCTTACCGTCCCACATCATTTGGCACAGGGATACTACAGAAGCATCACATGGCTTGGGCATGYTGGGCAGTAATTCCTGGATATCTGYGTAAAAGGGACTGGAGGGATTCTGCTGTAGAATTTGGCTTTTTTCCCCAGAGGTCGTTAATGGAACTTTTAAAAGCACAGTGGTGCAATTCAGGGTTCAGAATATAGTTTCCAAATATTGAGAGAATTCAATCTCCTCCAGATCTTGCTTTCTCATTCTTTCATCACTAATCCTCACCTTATATTCAGTCCATATAACTTATTTTGAAATATTGAGCACTGTATATTTAGGCTATGTTCATCAGTTACAATCTCAAGATTAGTTCATGTCTATTTTACTAACTTGTAACAGCAAATTTCTTATTGCTTAGTCTTCTGCCAGATAGCGCAAATCATGCTATCCATGAGCTATTGGTAAGTTTGAATACTATTGCAACTGTAGAATTGTAGAATCATAGTTGAGGTTGGAGAAGACCCTCATAGATCTAGTCCAACGCTCTGGAGAGATCGAACTGGATTACTTAGAGCTATGTTCAGTAAAATCATAAATATTTTCAAGAATGGGGATTTAACAGTCTTCCTTGGCAACCTCTTCCAGTATTTAACCRCTCTCAAGATTTAAAGAAAAAAGAAAGCCTAAATATCTAATTGGCATATTCCAACTTTGGGTCTGTTACCTCTCTTCATATCACCTCTAAGCAGAATCTAGATCCATCTTCTCTGTATCCTCTGACCAGGTAATTGGAGAAGGCAGTAACGTCTCCCTTAAGCCATGTCCCTCCAAGCAGAACAGGCCTGGTTCTTTCAGGCTGACCTCCAATCCCTGACCATTTTGGTTTCCTTCTGCTTGGTGTGTGACAATGAGTATTAAGTTCAGACCTTTACTGGGCTTAATACTCCAAATATGGTCTTACAAGTGCTGATCACTTCTTGGGACATGCTGGCTGTGCTTCTTCCAGTGCATCCCAGGATGCAGGTTAACCTTCTTTGCTGCAAGGGCATCAMGCTGCTGATTTGTGTTTAGCTTGTTGTGTGCTAGGACAGTCTCTAGCCCCTCTAGATCCTTTCTTGTGGAGCTGCTTCCTGGACAGTGGGTCCCAGCTACTGCTGCTGCACCAGGTTACTCCATCCCAGACACATGACTTTGTCCTTGCTCTCGTTGAACCTCAAGACGTTCCAGTCAGCCCACTTTTCCAGACTGGCTAGTTCCCTCTGAATAGCACCTCTGCCCTCCAGCATATTGACCATTCATGCCAGTTTGATGTCATCTACAATTTTTTGAGTGTGCTCCATCCTGTCATCCTAGTCACTAATGTAGTCATCAAACAGTATGGGACCCATTACTGATCTCCGAGGGATCCTAGTTTTTACATTCTATCCACTGGACTTTGCACCACTAATCACAGCTCTTGARCCTGACATCCTTATATCTAGTTCATCTCTTATCAAGCTGGCAGTTAAGGAGAYCAGTAGGAGACTGGATCAGAGAACTAGCTAAAATCAAACTATGCCACTTTCACTGTCCTCTCCTTGTCCACAGCACCACCTACTTCATTCCAGAAAGCCGAGGAATGAGCCATGAAGGAGTAAGCCCTGTTTCCAGTGACATGTCTTTTGTATGCTACAAAGTGGCTTCTAGGAAGACTTGCCATGGACTGCTAGTTACCTGGATCTACTTTCTTGACCTTCTTGCCTTTCTTGATGATGGGAGTGATGTCTCCCTTTTTCCAGCCATCAGGAACTTTCCTTGCCTGTCATGACCTCTGCAAGGTGTTCTCTACCATCTCTGAATGGCAGCACCCAGCTCCTTCAGTATCTTGGATACATTCCGTGTAGTCTCATAGATTTGTCTATGTCCAAGTGAGTTAAATGATCCCTAGCTCTATCTTCTTTTACTGTTGGTAACACTCCCACAAACTCTGTTAGGAGATTCAGGGACCTGCAGGGCCTGAGGACAGGCCTCATCAGTGAGAACTGAAGCAAAAAARTCATTAAGGAATGAACCTTTCATTTACCCTATTCTAATAAGGAAAACAAACATRTATATCATTTCTTTCTTAATTTTTAAATGCACATTGCTCTTTTTTCCAGAATGCTTTTTACTGTCTGGCAGCCAACTAATTTAGAGGTTTTTGTTTTCTGATTAACAACTATCAGATAACAAGGCTGGATAAAGATAAAGAAGAACTCCATAATCAGCTGCTTAGCGTTGATCCCACGAGGGACAGTAAGCGCGTGGAGGTGCTCTCCAGAGAAAAGGCACAACTGCATCAGAAGGTGAAAGGCTTGGAAGCAGAAGTAGCAGAACTAAGAGCGGAAAGAGACAACTGTGGTGTACAAGCAGAAAATGTTCAAAGGGTCCAAGTTCGACAGCTAGCTGAGATGCAGGCTATGGCCAGGTCTCTAGAGGTGAGATTGTGTTCTTTTTTGTTCTTTTCTCTCCTTGTGGAGGGTAATGAGAGTAACAYTTGGCCTGATGAAACCATTGCTGAAATTGCTGCTAATTTTGCCATTGGTTCTTCAAGAAAAGACAAAATTGCRAAAGTTCAAGGTCTTGAGTAGATACTAGCAGTAATCACATTTTTTTCCTATCCAAGAAGTTAACTTTTCAGTTATTGTAACTGTGCAGGCCAACATATAACATCTTGAGTACTGCTTACTGCATACATATGTTTAGGTCCCAGCAGTTTACTGATCAAAATACTTGCTGCTTTTTAAAGTTTGATTACCAGTCTCTTCAATTGAAGATGTATATGAGCAATGTTAGGAAAAAAAAAAAAAAAAAACCAGCTGCTATTTTTGATTAAAATACTTTTATTCTATTGGAAACACACTGTCTAGCAAAGAAGCATTTTGCTGTATGTATGATGGCAGTAATGTCTGGAAAGGCAGAAAGTTGACCATGCAGGTGAATCCGCTGCTCCAGAAGCCTTACCAACCTTTTCTTTCTTCAAGGCGGAAAAGAAGTCGGCTGAACAACAGGTGGATCGCGTTGAGAAAGAGCTGCAGCTGAGCCATGAGCAAAACATTCTTTTAACCAGCAAACTTCACAAATCTGAACGCGAGGTCAATTCATTAGCTGCTAAAGTAAGTGGTTTTATCATATCTGAAATACATTTTTCCTGTTATCTTATTTTGCCTTTATATTAAGAATAAAATAACACTTTTTATGCTGTGAATTGAAGTAGTTTTTTTCCATTTTCAGTAGGTAGACTTAAAATATGTGATTTTACAGGAAAAGCATAAGAATCTAGAAAATGAAATAAAAAGGGTATAACTTCAATCTCTAGAGATATTATTTATTCCAAACAGAAAAGTGCTTGGAGATGTATTTACATTCATATTTTTATTGCTCCATGAGGATAGCCTTATTTGATGGAAACAACCTTTCCTCTTTCATATGGTGCAATGGAACTTGAAAAAATATAGGTATATATTTCTTTGAGATCTGGCTTTTGGAGGCTGTAAAAAGTCTGCCCTGAATGTGCTGCATTGCTAATGGAAAGCAAATGGCATTGGAGTTACCTGCTGAGTTTTAGGCTCKGCTAGAAGCAGGAGAGTCACAGTAGTCACACTGTGCTTGGGCTGAAGCCAGGGTAGCTTTGTTGGAAATGTTTCTGTCCCACTCTGGTAGCAAGTTGAATCCCCTGTGTTTTCTCACTCTTCTGGAAAGGTTTCAGGTATTTCTGAACTGACCGTAAATTTAGCAAGTTTGGTCCTGTACTTCCAGTCAAATGCCAAATTGTTTTAACCTCCACACTGACTCTCCTGCATTTCTAAATATACTTTCCACCAAAACAGATATGCACTTTGTATTGCTGTGACAGTCAATACCGGCATAATAGGCCCCAGAGAAGATGAAATACAGGAAAAGTGCTCTGACTTCTTCCATAGTTCCTAGCAGTCTCAGAAGTCATTCAAAACAAGCTTTACAGTACTCAACTCTTGCAGTCTCTGTGTGTGGACTATTTCAATTTTTGGCCTGAATCCAAGARAGTCTAGTTTACGGTAAGATTTAGGATAGAAAGTGTAGGATATAACTACCTACTCACCTAAACTATACTACCTAAACCTGCTCACAGTCTGTCTAACTTGTTGAGTGTGAATAATAAATGGATAAAAAAGAAAAAACATCTTTGTATCTTCCTTAAAAACCTTTTTTTTTTGTTAAGGCTTTTTTATCAGTAACCGCTTAGAATAAATGTAATAGGTGGTCACAGTATGGACATGATGTTCCCTGACCTTCTCTGCTTGCCTCCAGAAGTAGGAGAAAATTAAAATCATCAGTGATGTTTTGAAGGGAGGAAAAGTAGAAACAAGTTATTGAACACCATCTCCTCTGACACTTTTTCTGTACCAGTTCAGTCTGATTCCTGAGCACTAGTAGACACATTTATGTTCTGGATTTTGTGCCTTAAAAAAGCCACCTTAAAATTCTGCAGGTGGCCTTGGAATGTTCTCAACTTCATATTTAAGCAACGAAATCCACAGTGTAGTTGCTTAATAAGCTACTGTGTCATTCTTAACCTTTTGTCGCTTGTATATGCTAGCAGGTTGTAATTACATTTGTCACTGTGAATGGATTTTCATTATAAGTGCTTTCCTTTAGGTACTTAATTCTCATTGACCGTGTAATTACTGTGTAGAAATGCCTAAACTATAGAAAGTTTCCATGCAAGCAGTAATTGTCTTTGATAATTTGATGTTCTTAACTGCTGCTTTTATGAGGCAGTTTGATGTGCATGTCACAGTTGTAGAGAAGTATTTGATTTAAAAGGCCCTTTAAAACTATGATAACCTGGATTTTGAGATAGTGTAGCACTCCAGGATATTGTCAAATGGCAATGACTCAAAGAAATAACTGATGCTGTGGTTTTGCAGATCGCTGTCTTGTTTCCCTTTTGGGAGATTACCTCTAACTTTTTTTCTAGCTTGATTATGTAGAATGTGCAGTATTTGCTCGGAAACAAAATTTTGATAGGCAATCCTGTGTGTTTCTGCATATATCCAAGTGTTCTTAAAAGAATGACATTTCCATTCTGTAGTTTGTTATCACTAGCTGCTTTGGAGTACATGTCTGTAACTAGACAACCTGGTTCTTGTAATGCAATATTGTATTTGATTACTTCTATTTCTTTTTTAATTGTGAATATGCAAAACTTTATTTTAAAATGACTGGCAGTTTATTCATGAATTGTCAGTGTCTGATTCGAGGAATTACTGAAAACTTGTGGTAGCACTGAGTATCATCTGAGGAATCATATCACTTCAAAAAGTTTTAGTGGTACAGAGTCTGCATGATCATTAAAGGGACCTATCAAAGTGGATATTCTGCAATGATTTTCAGGAAAACAGTGGATAAAAAATATTTTTAAAGGAATATGTAAAATAAGCATAGGTTGCCATCATTTAGAAGTTTTTCTTAGTGAAGCAGCACATCAAAAAAATGTTCATTAAAGCTGCAAATATATACTTTTATTTTCGGTTGATTTGGTTTTTGTTTTCTAATTCATAGGTGGAAGAACTTAAACATTCACATAAATTAGAAATAACAAATGTCAAACTGGAGGCAGCAAGAACAAAGAGTGAGGTAGAGAGAGAGCGGAACAGAATTCAAAGCGAAATGGATGGTAAAATGTGCTATTAATTTCTAATGGTTTCTTTTGTAACTTGTAGCTAGAACAATATTACATTTATTTTTCCTCTAATCATCCCCCAGCAATCTTAACCTCTACTTGTAGTCCTGATGATAGATTTGAAAATTCATTCTTACTAGGGYAGTAAAGAACAATTAGAGAAAATTTTGCAATAATATAAATTAGTGAATTTCTGATACAATTTGAACATAATCTTTTTCAAATCATATATTTTACAGGTTAATTTTCTTTAGTCTTTCACTTTGCTTGAGACTTTAACATATCTAGGGTTTCAGTGGTTATTTTGTACTCTGATTTTCTCTAGGTGTCCCTGCGTGTGCAGGGGGGTTAGACTAGATGATCTCTAGAGGTCCCTTCCAACCTCAACCAGTCTGTGACTGATTTTTGTATCCATGAACCGGACAGTCAAGTAAGATGCTCATGTGRAACAAAATATAGATTTTAGATCACTCTTGAAATAAAACAGGCAGTGGTGTAGGCTTCCTAATTCAAATCTGAGCCTGTAGGCAATCTGAAATAACCTTCCAGAGTGAAACTGGTATTCTGATACTAGTTATATGCTGGTGATTTAAATCAGCACACAACTTCTAGGTGCACTGTTTTCAATGTGCCAGTCTATGCCCTAACATGTAAATAGTACTGTCATCTTCCAGGAGCAGTTGCTTTTGTTCACATGCTGAAATACTTAGTTTCCTGAGAACATCTAAAAAAGTCGATTTCTGTATTGACAACATGCTCTTGTAGTATCTTGCAAACTAAAAATGTTGGAGCAGAAAAAATCTGAAACTAGATGCAAATAAGATTTTAAATTTCACAAAATCATCTGCYTGTAAGCTAACTTAAATTCTGGTGGAATCTGGTTTATATCACTGAATTAGCAAAATAACAAAATAACCAGCAGTCACTGCTATAGAGTGTTTTGTTTTTCTGTTGGTCAGTGAGCACAGAAGCCAAGCCTTTTTTTTTTTTTTTTTTTTTTTTTTTTTTTTTAAATCTTTAATTCCTGTATTCTTGTCTGTGGAGGCACAACTTCTAGAATTGCTTCATTTGGTAGGATTTCTCATTGTGTATGTTTTCTCAAGTTTGTGGAGTGTTTTTGTTTGTTTTTTATTTTTAATGGTGGTACAATCCCCCAAATCTGTAACCAATGTTATGTGTAAACATTATTTGTGCTTTTAACATTTTCACTGCATCTAAACTGACTGGGTGAAAATGGGAGATTGCTGTAGACCTGCTGTAGAAACTGCAGATTGCTGCAGTGTCACTAGCTGACTGGTCATTTGTTTCCATAAACTTCATCTCTTCTTCTGTGAAAATAATACATTTTCTGTCTGTCTGTCATAGTTATAGTAGAACATTTATATCCAGGCACAACTGCTTAGCAGAAATTGCTCTGGACTTTAAATAATACCAATCGTTTATTTTGCATTTCTTAAAGAAGCCTGTCTAGCCAGAGAATCCCACATAATAGTTGCTTTTCCAAAGTTTACTGACATGTTGCTGTTAGATTAAAAAGGCCTAATCTATTAGGTTTGTTTCCCTCTCATGTTGGAATATGGATTGTGAATTTCAGCTCTCTCCTACTAGTGTATAATGTTGTTATAATACTGTATATCCTCATGTTGGTAACAATCATGACACTATATATGTATTTTTTTTTAATTCAGGTTTGTTATCAGACAATGAAATTCTTAAAGCAGCTGTTGACCGTCATAAGGTACTCTTAGTTGAAAAGGATCGAGAGCTAATTCGTAAAGTGCAGGCTGCCAAAGAGGAAGTTTTTGAAAAAATTGCAGTATTACAGGATGAAAAGTATGTTTGACTTATTGCTCAAATTCTAAAAGGGCTGGGGAAGACTCTTTTGAGTAACTTATTTAAATATTCTCAGCAGCTAAACACTTTTGTTGGCATTTGACGTTGGCTTTTGTGTGAATGTTGAATGCTGTGTCAGGTTGGAACTTGAGAACAGATTAGCTGATCTAGAGAAGATGAAAGCTGAACAAGATACTTGGAGGCAATCTGAAAAGGATCAGTATGAGGAGAAGCTGCGTGTTGTACAGATGGCTGAAGAATCTAGCAAGAAGGAACTTCAGCGACTGCGGTAACGTGGCTTTTCTGACCTTAACACAAATTTCACAAAGGCCAGTCTCCTGAACTCTTTACAGCTTTCAGTATAGAGAATTATTATTTATAGGTAAATAAATGTGCATTATAGTAAATGTTTTCTTTCTCTSCAAAAGAAAAAAATACGCTGTTTTTATAGAAGTATTAAATTTTAGGAGTTTTAAAGAAAACCTTTTTGCTTTTAATAAGCATTTTAAAGAAATTTACAATGAAATCCACTCCATAGTGGTTCCTGGCGTAGCCTAGCATTACTGTAAACTATTTTTGTTTTCCCACAGTGGAGTAACATCAGTAACTGGTAAACCATGACTGAAATAGGTTCTCTTTTTGAGTTGGTTATTAGAGTACTCAGTGAAGTTGTTTTGCTCTTTTTATTACACTGACCTTCGTATAAATGGCATGGTAAAGAAAATTGTATTCCAACAGCAAACAAATCAACATATTTCTTTCACCAATATGAATTCTAGTTATCAATAAAAAGCACCCTTTAAATCATTGTTTAGTAAATTGAAAGACTGATGAATATTTATACAATATCTTCTATTGTCGGGCAAAGTGTCCACATTTCTAACAGCTGTATTGTATACAACATCCTTATTTTTATCTAATTTTAGATTAAAAATTCAACAGCAAGCTATTCAAACAGAGGAGCTGGAAGAGAAGAAAACAGAAGCTGCTGATCTAAAACAGGTAAGGGTTTACTGCATTGTAATGCTTTATAGAGAAATTCCATCTTTGCCCAAGTCCAGCRTTTGAAGATTAGATGGAATTTTTGAGGCTTTTCTTCTTGAGAAACAATATATAGGCAACAGATATTTATGTGGAAAAAAAAAAACCTTAGAAATCGCATATGCTTTCTAGACCTGTGTAAATGGATTACAGCTTTTGCTGCATGCATTTTGTGTGTAGCGAGGCTTTCAAAGCRGGATGTTTATAGACTGGTATATCGAGCATGGTTATGCACTATTTAACTGGAGATTCAGTTGCCATGGAGATTCATAAGCTGTTTCTAGTTAATGCTTTGCATTTAGACTGCGCCGCTCATCTGAGGTTCCTCAAGYGCTCAACAGTTGTTTCATAAATGAATAAACTAGTCTGAAGAGGTGTATTTCCATTGCAAAGTGAATCGATGACAGTGTTGGAAATAAAGCCTTATTCTCTTAACTCCTGCTTGCCTAAACTGTTGGTTAGTAAGTAAGAACATAGCTGTACATCAAAGAAGCCTGCAGCACAAGCTGTATGCACTTGAAACTCAAGTCAATGTAACTTTCTCCAGAAAGCAGGAGATAGAGCATCTGTGAGTGCACACGTGCAGAGGGAGAAAGAAAGGAAAAGTCATCATCTCTATGTGCTAACTGTGGCGTTGTCGACTTGCAAGACTCTTCTTAGAAGCTACTTGCTCTTGCAAAGCAACTGTTTCAGCCACAGGGCTGTCCCCCAGCTGGAGCCARCAGTGTGAGAGGAAAGAGTCTGTGCAGCTCCAAAGCTCAGCAGCTCTCTCTGATCCTCTAGTTCTCCATAGCTCTAGGACTAGGATACCTTAGGTCCTGCAAGATATATCAGAGGCTCATGACTTGTGCCTCCCTTTCCTCATTTTAACCCCMACAGAAAATGCTTTCCTTGTCTGGTGATTTACCGTAAAGCTTCTGGAGAGGCTAAGGAGAAACAGAGCACATAATAAAGGCTAATCAAAACCTAGTTTCTCTGAATTAGTTGGTAATTATTCATTTATCTTCTCAAATGAAAACTTGCTTTTGTTTTGTTTTGTTTTTTTTGTTTTTTCTTTGTAGCAAATTCAGGAGTTGCAGCTCCAAGTTGCCTCACTTTCTCAGTCGGAAAATGATTTGCTGGATTCTAATCAAAAACTGAAAGAAATGGTAGAAAGGTTGAAACAAGACTGTCAAAATGCAAGGAGTCAAGCAGAAAGAGCTCAGCTGGAAACAGAGAGGTATTTTTTTCTTTCTTTTTTTGTTTTTCTTTTGTCTTTTCTGATGCTGTATTCCTTTCATGTATCCACTAACTGCAGATTGTAAATTTTGAATAAAGCCCAAATCAGGCCTGATCTAGGCCAATTGTAGAAAATGGTTTTACCTTCTGTTCGGTATATGCTTTGAGGCAATATGCGATGTCTATAAAATGCCTTGTTTCTGTTGAAATGAATGCCAAACTTCTATTGCCCATTTTGTAAGAGTACACACAGCTCGCGTGTTTAACATAAAGGAGAAAGAAAAGTGTGTAGTATTCTGCTTTGAAAAGGTTTTAGGGACCAAGCCCCCTTTCACTAGATCCTTTTAGTTGATATGAACCACCTAAAGGCTTCTTGGGGCATTATTAAGTTGCTCCCATTAAGTGAAAAATCTAATCAATTTAATGATCAATTTTTTTTATAGTCTTTTCATTATTGTGTGAACTTTATGATATACAGTCAGAATATGGTAATAAATGCTGATGGCAACCAAATACTGTTCAAGACCCTGGTAAGGAACACTTGCCCGGAAGTTAAAGATGCCTTTGTCTGTTAGCCTGAAGTGTCTATTTAGGGTTTCATAGCAAAATAAGCAAACATATGCTTAAGTTTTACTGGATTGCTGTGTGTGGTGGATTTTTAAGACGGTCCACATCCCAGATCATGCAGAGAACTTTCATGAGATGTAATATGGCTTTTTTCATTTTAATTTTGCCTTCACTACAAAGTGCTCCTGCTATGATAAACCTGGCTGCACTGACATCATTAATSTAAGTGTTGCTTTTCAGTTTAGTAATTGAACAAATTATTGCACTGGAACCACATAGAAAATTCAGCTGTTGAAATTCATTTGTTGCATCAGCCAAGAGCAGAGTGGTACAGAGGCACTGACACCACTCCCTAGAGCAGGTTTCTTAGAAGCTACACAGAATCTCATAATATGATTTTTTTTATACAGGAATATACTTTAAGATATAGCSAGTTCTTTCTTCCTTACTTGGACACAATGCAGGTAGCCCGGACAATAAAGAGAAACTGTGTCCTTTGCAAGTGATATGGCAAAGAATACAGACTAATTCTAGGCTCTTTTAACCATGCAAAGTTCCAGAGCAGCTCTGGGTTTGGTTGCTGATGCTCTGCATTCAGCTGGTTTGTTGGCTACGGACCTTGTCAGGGGGAGCTCTGTGYGGTCTCGGTGCGTGCTCTGCTCAACACACTTGAGTCAGGCTCGTGCTCCTCTAATCCAAAGCAGCAGTAGGCCACGTATGGCAACAACTTCTTTTTATATCTTATTTTCTAAATAAAGAAGATTGCTGTCCGTTCTTCTGACAACAGATGCCTGGCATAAGCTTTAGTTGTCACCATTGTATTCCAGATAATTATTTGATCTGAATTTAGAATTCTTATTTCTGTGTGGCAATGGAGCAGTCTACAATTAAGTAGCTATGGGAATCTGTTTTCAAAATTTACCCCTCATAGTTGAACACAGCTGATGATGCTGATGATAAATATGTTCAAATCTGGTGGCTCTTGAGCACAAACAAATTTAAATCTGCTGCTTCAAATATATAAGTCAGGAGTTGTAAAAAATAAGCATCTATTTCAGTAGCTATAAAATAACCTGAAGTGCTGCTTCTGTCTAATCTCTTTGCTTGATTTTTCTAAGGACTTTAGAATACAAACGTATTGAATGGCTGGAGGAGAGGCACGAACTTACTCAGCGTATCRCAGAAAGAGAAGAGAAATACAACCAAGTGAAGAACAAGCTGTGCCGGGCTGCCGTGGCTCAAAAAAAGGCAGGTTGACTGTTCCTTTGTGAAGGATGCAGYGTGTGAAAAGCTCAGTTTATGTTGGGCAGCTAGAATTCTTGTAAGGGTTTATTTACAATCTGTTATACATAATAAACAGGTTTCTCAAGATCAGCATAGAAATAGGCTGAAGGGATATGTAAAAGAATATCATAGCCAACAATTTTGTTGAACTGTCATCAAGGATTTTGTGTGGTTTTCTTGTGCGTCTATAGCTAAATTTAAAAGTGGACTCTTAATTACTTAGTAAGGTGATGTTTCAGATACCTTGACAGTCTCCTTTATCTTGATTGTGCCTAAAAGATRCCCATTTCTCATCTTTCTTGTTCTATTTCCCCTCATGGGCTCCAGAACCTTCATAAAATGCAATAAGCCTTTGGTTAAAATAGGAAAATCCTATAAAGTGTCACAGCTTGAGAGCATGTGCAATAGAGATTAAACTTTGACAGGATCTAGTATATCAAAGTATTACATGGCTTAATTAGAAATGTCTTGTTTGACAGAGGAAGACTCTCAATGATAATAAACACAGGAGGATGCAAGAGAAAYTGGAGCTTTTGGAAGCCAAGATAGAAGAACTAGAAAAAGAAAATCAGGTGCTAAACAGGTAATAACCTTGCTTTTTCTTAGCTTGTATATTTTTTGGAAGGCAACAAATGTCCAAAATCAGACTTAYGGATAAGTATTTTATTAAGTATCTGCCACTTAGTTTAGTAACTGACGTCCAATTTATTGGCATTTTCATCATTAGACTCTATTCAAAGAAGAAATTTGTGACAGCTGTGTTTGTGTGGTTGTTCACAAGACAGCTGCAGAGCAGTCTCTTCAGGGAAAAATGGAGCCTGAAGACAACATAATTGTAGTTGCAGGGCTCCCTGCAAAGGAAGAAAGATAGGCAAAATTTAAAAAAAATAAAAAAATAAAAGGAGGACCACAGAGAAGCAGTGTTAGAGCTGGAAGGAGACTACGTGAAAATAAACAGAAGATGCAAAATAAAAAGACTTCAGAATTGCAAGTAGTCAGACGAATGCCCTCTTGGAAAGCCTGGCTTTCTCCCTCCACTGAACACCTGGGGAGAGCTTGATTCAAATAACTAATTTAGCATGTTCTCTGTGACACACTACTGATAATGATATTAAAATCTTAATTTCTTCCATCTACTGAATACATTCTAATCCATAATACAGCAGTTAGCCTGAGGTGAAGAGAGATTTTGAGAGAGACATGGAGGCTGAAATATATAAGGAGATCTTGTACCTTCAGTTCCTTTAGAGATGTAGTAAACAGCAGAGCACTTACGGAGAGGTGTGCTTGTGTGCTTGATCAATAACATATCTCTTACTTCTAGGCAGAATGTCTCCTACGAGGAGCACACGCGCCTCCAGAAGAGACTGAAGGACTTGCAGCGCCGCCACAACGAATTCCGGAGTTTAATCCTGAGCCCTGACGTACCGTCGCTCAGCGCAGCCCTCGCGGGGCCCTCTGCCTTGGCCCCTGGCCCTCAGGTCTCCTTCCCCCTTCTTCAGGTAATGCAGCCAAAGAGGGTGGGAGGGCAGGAGTAGGCCCTAGTCTCGAGGAAGGAATATTTGGTTTCTGCACAGGGGCTGTGACCTTTCAGGAACACTTGCAGTGCTCTTCCCTGCTTGAAGAGTTCTTGAGAGACAAGGGCACAGTGCTCCASAACACTGCCAACAGGCAGATTTAACCCTCTTCTCAGTACTTCACCGTATTCTTGAGAGGCCTCTGGATGCTTCCTCTGGATGAGCAAGTACCATCGTGTTATTTTTCAGACCGTGTTTTCACTAGTAAGAAAGAGTATTGCTGCCTTTGATACCTCGTGTGGTTAAAGGCACTTTATTTCAGTGAGCTCTTGGGAGATAAAATCTCTCTAAGGTTGACTAGGCTGAACTTCGTGATCCTAGGTGGGCGAGACGAGGCCTCAGCTCGGTGTGCCAAGCAGGAATGCCCGAGCGTGTTTCTCAGCCATGCTCTTTGTGACAACTGCCTGAACAGCAACCACAAAAACTATGGAAAAAACCTTTTAAAGGACAAGGGCATTTTGAACTTCCCAATTTTATTTTAAAATTGCTACTGAGAATGGGTATTAGCTTGGTCTTTGTAGGTGTTCAAAATGTAACAGTATTCTCTGTTTTGAATGCTAATCTCAAGGAGGAGCAGCACCAAAGGGAGCTCTCCCTGCTCCGCAGGCGGCTGGAGGAACTGGAAGCGGCCCAAAGGAAACAGCTACAAGAGCTGGGACCGGCCCTGGGCGCCCGCAGGGATGTGGCCGGGATGCAGCGAGCCCAGGAAGACGGGGCACAGGGTGAGCACTCYGGGTAAACGTGCCCACTCTGCCTACTGGTAGCTTTCTCTCGTGTGTTTTTTTTATTTAATATGTTGCCCAAACCATGCTTCTGTGGGCCTGAAGAGCACAAAAACCTATCCTGCGTAGTTTTGTATATATTTTTGATAACAGCAGTAAATTATCAAATGATTCAAAAATGATTCAAAACAAAAGCATTCTCMGAGCAATTCCATTTTGGAAATCTTTTATAATAACTTATATAAAATTACCTAGAAGTCAAAACATAAAGAATAATCTTTTTGCACAAATCTTTTAAGAATGTCTTTCAAGGTTTGGGTTTTGCTGATATTTAAAACATAAAGTCAACTTCTATGGAAAAATCTTCTACAACACCTTTGATAATATCCTCTTACCTCTTCAGTGTAGAAGTTATTGTACTGGAGTTTTCCAGGTTGCCTTATCACATTGGATTTTTATTTTTGAAGTTTCCATGCACATTATCTGTGTGATTACGTGTCTATGGGATGAAATGTAATTGAAAAAGTGATGAAAATTGTGATTTACTGTTCTTGACAACGTGCCTCTTGTATTTTTACAACTATTTTATAACAGGAAGAAGCAATARTTAGGCTCTTAAAATAATGTAGTAGAGATGAAGTATAAAAAATGCCTTCACATTTGGTGAATGTAAATTTGTATTTGTTGGTACTGTAATGTCTGTTTACTTAACTACATTGAAATCTATTTATTCAAGATTTAATTATATATATTTTAAACCTCCTTTGTCTTTTTTTCTTCACTATCGGTTTATAACAGAAATGTGTAAAAGATTTTTTTTTTTATGTCTTGATTCAATATTCTTTTAATAGTGTTCTAATAGACAACTGAGTATCTACATTACATGTGGTGACATTGGCATTAATATTGATTCTGCTTTGTTCTCAGGCATCCACATTTTTGGTTTTCCATACGGTAGATAAGTATAAATACTGATGTATTTTCTGGGGAGAGTTTTTAGGATTGGCCTCCGAGGAAAATTGTGTATTAAGGCTGGAACTATTAGAAGTAATGGAAGCCATTTCAAATCTCTCCTGGAGAATTAATCTAGCAAACGGAACTATGTGCATGTGAGCTAGCGCTGCCAAATGTGCCGTTCGTTGATGCTCAGTGTACCAGCACGTGGYGAGAGGTGCCAACAGCCCCTTATTTGTGCCCAAGCACTGGTTAGGTGCTGTTCAGCAAGACCTCTGTGTATGGCAGGGAAGGGGAAAACTAACTGGGGCTTTCTGTGGAACCTGCTGCTTGTTGCAGGGGGCTGGACTAGGTGGTCTCTAGRGGTCTCTTCCAACCTCAGCCCTTCTGTGATTGCAGAAAAAGGCTATTTTTCTGCAATTTTTCTGCAATCACRGAAGGGCTGAGGTTGGAAGAGACCTCTAGAGCTCACCTAGTCCAGCCCCCCTGCTCCAGCAGGGACACCCAGGGTGGCAGGCAGGCAGGTTGGGAAGATCTGCAGAGAAGGAGACTCCACAGCCAGGGATGAGAGCCCTTGTTCCAGGCTCCCGATGCTGCTGCCTCCCCTCTGCCCTCGCCGYCTTCAGCCCCGCGTGGGGCTGGCAGTACAGGGCACGGAGCTGCGCGCAGGGCAGCGCCTGGGCCCCGTCCCACGAGACGGACATCCCACTCCTGCTCCAGTGCCTTCCAACGCATTTTATTCTGAAGGGACCCATACAAACACTGACACGTACTTTCCCATTTGCACTTTTTTTTAAACCATTCATTTTAAACAACAGGTAACTTCTGTACAACAGGAACAAGCTTTACACGTTAGTAGGAGTTGACTTTACACTAGATGACGGCAAAATAATGCTCTGTAAGCTAGTGTTAGAAAAGATACTGTTTGCAATAGCAGTTTGCCTGTAAACATGTAAAAATAAGTTAGAGAAGTTGGTTTTCACTTCAGAAAACATCAGGATCATTGGGTTGTCACTACGCAGCTTCAGTCAGATTGGTCTTTTCTCTTTTTTTCTCCGCGTACCAAGGCGCAGCGGGCTGCAACTAGTGTGGGTGTAAATGCCGACAGTCTTGTGTGCTGACCAAAACCTACCCGAAGAGCTACAGTCACTGAATTAAACTCCACATCACTTCGTGAGATCCACTTCACACGTTGCAACGTCCCAGCATGACTTCAAACAACTGACGAACAGAGCGAAACTGGTTAGGACACCTGAAAAAAGGCGTTACATCCTACGCCGGGCTGTAGGCTAGAGCTACGCTACCTGCTTTAACACATACTTACACCTCTAGAAACCATTGAAGCTACTGTAGCAAACAAGCAGTAGTACAAATACAAACGGGACTGGGATTTAGTTTTTCTTGTCGTAGAAACACACACAGTGAGGTTCACAGGAGCTGACCCACTCAAACAGATTATATCTTACAACTTTTTCAAGGAGGAATGTTTACTTTTCCGCCTGTACAGAAGGTTACTGTTGAACAAAACCATCACATTTCCTTCAATTACGCCACCAGCAACCACCTGCATCGGAAGGGAGCCGCCCGCCGGCCCAGGGCGCGAGAGCTGCGCGCGCCCATGCTGTGCTCTGAGTTACTGTGCTTTTGTTTCCCTCCTTACGCTGCTGGCAAAGGGTCGGGGAAGGGCGCTGCAAGGACAGCCCTTGGCTTCGGCCGCACCGCCCCGGGGGCCGGGGCCCACGGCGCTTCTCTTGGGCCGCGAGCTCTGCGCCGCTCTAGCACAGCTTCCCACCAAAACCATACATTCCGTCGGGTATAAAGTGTAAACTCAGCATCAAGCCTAACACTTGAATTCGTAAAATAAAATTAAAAAAACACCACAGTACAACACGAGCCATCGTGGGCTGCCTTGGCGGCTGCCCTGGCTGCGGTGCCGAGGCACGAGGCGTGCGGCCCAGGGCAGCTGCTGAGGGGGCCGGGCTGCGTCCGAGCGGCGATTGTGGCCGCTCTGGGGCCGCGCGGCCGGTGCTCCCCGACCACCAGCCGGGGTGATGGAGACGCCAGGGCCTGGCCGCCTCGGCCGCCTTGTCGAGCTGTGCTCCCCCTAGGCGTGTGGCAGGGCAACCTCATGGCCGACAGTGGCTTCTGGAAGCTGCGAAACCCCGCTGCAGATCCAAGGGCAGACCCYGGCCTCCACAGGCGCCTGGCGGCAGGCGGGATCCGCGGCTCTCTGCGCGGCAGCCGCTGCAACCCGCCCGCCCYGTCGCGAGCACCCTCAGAGGGCCCCGGCAGCACTGGGGCCACCACTGGCCCAAGGGACGCGCTCTGGGAAGCCCAGCCGTCCTTACAGGTCAAGCACAGGCTCTTGAACCAACAGCAGGACTGCCACGGGTTCTGTCAGACCTCTTGGTCGTCTAGTCTATTAATCCAGCCTCTCAGGAAGCCTTTGCTTCCTGGGGCGGGGGTGTGTAAAAATGAAGAAAGTGCTGGTTTTAGGTGTGTGAGCCCCGCTCAGGGCTGGGGCCAGGGCCTGCATGTCCCGCACCCGCATGGTGGTGCCGCCGGCCGCCTCTCCAGCACCGCGGAGCCCCGAGGCGGCAGCGGGAAGTGCTGGGAGGCATCCCTAGCTTCCAAGGGCCAAGGGCAGAAATGTAAACACAGGCTGGGGGCCAGCTGGCTGCCCTCTCCTGAAACCCCGTGCCCGACACAGCAGCTGGCTTTGCACTGTGCTGCACACGCAGCTCCTAAAGCCAGGGAGAGAAACGCTGCCGGGCAGCACTCACGCTTCAAACCCCAGACTGCCCCCCTTTTTTTTTTTGCTAAGTAAGCTTGTTGTAAGTGTCACTTTGGTGCTTTTGTTTTGTTTTCTTCAAAGACACAGGAACCAACGCCTGCGTGCCTGGGAAGGAAGGAAGCAGCTGACCCACATTCTGAAGCCGGCGCTCATCCTCACAGATCGCCAAGGCTGCTGAAAGGATGTGGCCAAATACCCGCGTTCCCTCTCCAAGAGGTAAGCGGCCTACGAGTTCGCATGCGTAACTCGGAACTTGCAGCAGGGCTGGCGGCTGTTCTGCAGGYGTGGTTTTAAGCAAGAGGAAAGCTTACTTAGATGTCGCTTTTGAACCAAGGATGCAAGTGTTCAAAGGCCTAGAAAGGCCGGCTACACCAATGCTGGACTCGCTTTCGCTTTTACCTGCCCAAACTGGAATATCCAACCCTGCCCGTAGTTCATTCTCAGCCTCAGAGATTACTTGGAATGGTTGGAGCGGGGAAAAAGTGTCCAAATATTTCAGACCCTGTACAAATACTCGTTCGTGTTTTGGGAGCAGTAGCACTTATTTGAAATCCCCACAGTGATGCTGTGAGTCAGGGCTCCRCTCAGAGCCATTTGCACTTTTTCTTTTCGTCAAATAAGGCCTTGACTTGCTGGAGCTGCTTCTCGACTTCTTCAAACCCCCGTTCACGCTCGAGTTTGCTGACAATCTGTTAACAATTAGAGAATATTTTCTTTAGTGCTTTTTCTTTTTTTGCTACTTGCTCCTTTTTCTGCATTCAAACAAATGCTGGCAGACAAACCCATCCAAATGCATGCCTGTGCGTAAACATTTTTTTTTCCTGACTTTAACTATTTTTACAGTTTTCTTTGYAAGTGACTTCTGTGATTACAGGACTTGCAACCCTTCTAAAAATATATCTATACATGTCTACAGAAGAAAGACAAAGCCGCGTCGAAGAAACAAGCAAGGTCCCGCACAGGAATGGTGGGGCAGGGCCGGGGCCCGCGGGCGCCTGCGCGGCCTGGCTGGCCCGGCGAGCCCTGCGCTGCTCGGGGTGCCGGGAGGGCCCTCGTGCCCTTGGCCTCGCGGGGCTGGGGCCTCGCAGCTGCCTCCTCTGCCACGTGCACCCAGCGAGCAGGAGAGGAGGGTCCCACTGCGCAGAGCAGAGGGGAGCGCGGGGCTTTTGTGGCAGACGAGCTTAGAGGGCCACACGGCTACGTGCTCCTGGGCGAGAAAGGGCTGCTCCTGTCAGCCGGGGCGCAGGCTGCAGCTGCTTCCCTTCAAGAAGGACAAGTGGGGCACAGGAGAGGGCAGAGCCTATAGCCCCCGTAGGGACTCAGGCTCACTTGAAGGGAGAGCCGGGGCTGCAGCCTGAGGCCACACCAGCACCGCGGGAAGCGCGGGCGCGTGGTGGCGGGGACGGCTCTGGCAGGCACCGCTTTGGGGTGGCGGGGACGGCTCTGGCAGGCACCGCTTTGGGGTGGCGGGGACGGCTCTGGCAGGCACCGCTTTGGGAGGCCGGGCCTGCCCTGCAGCGTCTCCCCCAGCGCCGCCCCCAGCGCTCCATCGCCCCGAGCGCTTCATGCCACGCGGGTCCCCGGCGGTTGGGGCAGGTGCGCGACAGCCCTGCGCCCCACACGCTCCTGCAGCCCCTTCCAGRCGTCCCGTGGGGCTGGCCTGGCTCAATGCGCGACGCAACACGATGCGGGCGCCAGCGGCACCGCGACGCCGCGCGGCCGGAGCGCAGCCGCTTACCTCCTCGTAATACTTCCCTATGTACTTGTAGATCTCAATCAAGGCCACTTCCTCATTAAATTCGTTTTCATGTTTCTAAAACAGAAGAGAGTTCTGGTCAGGTAGTTCTTCTTTTCTAAAACGGAAGTGACAGGAAAGAAAACCGAAGTTCTCAGTTCTCAGCCATACCTTGGATTCCTGAGTTAAAAATTCTTCGACTTCTGAAGGGGTGAGCGGAGGCAAGTCCCTGATGGCTTTGTAATAAGCTTTCAC
This sequence comes from Nothoprocta perdicaria, assembly GCF_003342845.1. Lineage (NCBI taxonomy): Eukaryota > Metazoa > Chordata > Aves > Tinamiformes > Tinamidae > Nothoprocta > Nothoprocta perdicaria. The sequence goes on from NW_020454761.1 coordinate 498,777, forward strand.
CTCCTTCTTGTACAGAGGAATGTCCTTGGCATAGAGAAGCTTATTTGTTGGTGCTTCCTTAAGAGAAAATTTTGAAGCCTTGTCAGTTTTAACAGCACAGGTTTCCTGAGGTCCCACCTCCCCACAGCTAACAGTATCTAACTGCAGCTGCTTTCGGTGTGATTAGCTTCTCCTTGCAGTGGTTACGTGCAAGGACTCCAGGTTACGAAACGCAGACGAGGAGGAGACAAAGGGCTCTGGTGGCAGGGCACTGCGTTTCGGGACAGCTGCTGTAGAAACATTCCTAGCGGGCAGATAACCTCAGTCCCCTCCGCCAGGGAGCGAAGAGCAGCTCAGCCCAGGAACCAGCCCTGGGAGCCCCTAGGGCAGCCGCTCCGAGCGCCTCCGGGCTCATCCTGGGAAACGCTGGCGGGAGCAGCGCGAGCCCCACCTGCAAGCTGCATCTCCAGAAGAAAGTGGGGCCTGGTCACCTCCTGCATCTGCTCTCCTTTGACTCATGGGGAGTAAAACATATTTTATAACCTGCGCCGTGTCCCTCCTGTTACCACTCTCTGCTGGAGTGAGGCCACTTGCTTTCTAAGWGGTTAAGGATATTTTAAGAGAAAGGCTAGAAATCATGACAATAAATACATCTTAGTAAAAGACCAAGGCCTTCACTGCACTGCAAACATCTGTCAGGGTTCTGCACCCCTTTTTCTCCAAAAGGCCATGGAGCGGTTGTGTCAACAGCACTTGCTGTGCTAGGTGCTGCATCCTCAGTCTGCTCCTCCAGAATCTTAACAGGCCCTGCTTATTTTTCATCAATTAAGTGACGGGATTCGTTTTAATTCACAACACTTCACCTACACAACCAGGTAAATAAGGACATCACCCTAAATGGGTTGAGCAGCTGCTACAGATCACACAGGAAATGTGATACTTTTGGGGCGTTAAAAAATCTCTACATGTGGGGGTTTTGCCTGAGCATACAACTTCCTGGTTTGGTCCAAAGAAAAGGAAGAAATCCTCAGGGAAAAAAAAATGTAGAAGTTATTTCTGATTCTGATAGCTCTGGGCACTGTGCTAAAGAGCTTCTGATTGCAAGTTTCATGGATTTATTTTTTCCTGCAGTAAGTGGTGTAAAAAGACAGCAGCCAATACACGGTGAAAAAGAACTTGCAAACTTCAGAGCTCCTTGAAGTTCCCTTATTGACAAGTGTTTTCCGTCCTAAGCAGTCCATTTTTTTCTGCCACATACAGATCAAATAACRTCAATACTTCCAGGATCTTTAGTTAAAAGCTATTTAAAAATCAATATCTTAATTTCCACCTTCTTCCCCACATTCTAAAAATATGATGTGCAGAATTTAATTGCACAAGATAAGCAGCAGGAGCRGTTAGCTGCAAATATGACATTCAGGTAGCTGCATCTTTCTAGACCAGTGATTTCCTTAGTATTATGTGAATTAAAGCATCAAGGATTGGAACATGGCCAGTGACAGCTTCACCTCTAACTTCATCAGAGCCCAGATTTCATCCCTTAAATCGCTATRCAATTGAGACAGGCGTATTTTGAGAAATTAGCAAAAGAGGAGAAGGGCARCATTACCTTCCCCAGTGTCTGCTCTGCTAGAGAAAAGGCATCCATGAAAGCTTGTGCGATTACAGACAAACAGCCRTCTATATGTGAAGTCTTCTTAATATCAAAGACAAACTGAGGATTCTTCAGTATATTCACCCAGAAGCGAAGAGGAAGACTAGTCAGAGAAAAGACAAGCACATTTAACCACTTAGGTCACGCAACTGCTATGAAAATGGTAGTTTAAATGCACTGCATTCATGAGAAGAGGCACAAGTCCCTGCTGCTTTTTCATGTAAAAAAGGGCATTAGGAAACAAACACCCGGAGCAAACACGTTGGTTGGGTCAGCTCTCCAGCTTCAAATGGCAGTGAGTTCTGCTCTCAACCTGCACCCACTTCTTTCTGAGTGTGAAGTCCGTGGGTGGGCTAAAAAGTCCTGTAAGCTACAGTGGTTTCTCTCTGTAGCTAATCTATGTATTAAAATTACTGGGACCCACCAAGCCAAATCACAGAAGTTAGTGGGCGAACCTCACTTTGTTTCTGCTTGATGCTCTATGTTCTTTGTGAGCTGCAATCCTGCGGTGGCCTTTGGTTTAGCACGGTCACACTCTATAGCAGGCTTTGCAGCAGCTTAAACAACACTAGGCAGCAGCTCAGGCTGTCAGYATTTTCACTTGAACAGGCCCAAATCCTGCTCTTCTAGTTGGTGACGTGTTCGGCCCGTGCAAGTCTGCTCGTGGAGAAGCTCATGTGCACATGAGCACTCGTGGCCTTACCTGTTGGTTTTCCATATGTGAACCACATCGGGGTCTGTAATTTTTTTGCTCTCAGCCTGGGCATCCAGAAAGTCAAAGAAGTACTTGATGGCAACCGGAGCTCTGTTGTTAGGTAAACTCCAAATGCTTCGGAAGAGCTTTTCAACAACGGAGTGAATGGCGACCTGGAGAGGAAGCCAACGACAAGTGCTGTTATTGCACATGGAAAMGAACAAGCTTGTCTCAGAAAGCTGAATGTGCCCCAGGGAACCACGTGTAGGAACTGCAATGCACTTGTGGTAAACATTTAGGGCACGGGTTATTAACAAATCAGTAAGTCAAAAGGAAAAAAAAAAAATCTGTGAAATGCACCATAACGAGCTGCTTTCACATCTCAACCATTGCTTTGCTGACAGAACTGTGGTGAACTTCATGATGAACCATAGGTGGAAGGACTCCTTTGCAAGGTTTCTTGAACAAGGAAATGAATGGCAGCTCTGCAAATAGGCTGCATCTTTTCTGAAGGCATTTGGGGCTTYGTTGCTGGAAGTCAGAGTGCGGTAAGGATGAGGAGGTGAACCAGGATTCTAGGGGGCTGGTCTTCTTCATAACATGGAAGGTCTGTGGCACGATGCCCTTCTCACCGGCACTTTGCTGATCTAACTCATAATGGAGACAGTCAAGGACCTACCCCTAAGCTAATGGCACTGGTGACATACAGAGATATCTGTGTGAGAGGAAGGACCTGAACACTGGACACTTGCAACCCAGAAGCGAAACTGCTAACCAAGAGCTTAGTTGCTGCTGTACCTACTGACATCTTCACAAGATAATGAGGCAAACAAAGCAAAACACTGCTATGCCTTTTCCCCCCCCCCTTATGTGTGTTCTGAAGCCAAATTCATCCAACCCTCCCCCTAAGAAGAGGGATGTAAGTGTATCCCAGCCCCTGATGGATTAGTGGCCTGCTCATTTCCTGCACCAGGCTCTGAACTCAGGCTGTGGGAGCGTGGAGCAGGGAGGAGGGCGTGCATCAGTGCAGTTTGCTCCAGCGCGGGGCGTGTTACACACAGATTTTACTGCTGTTAAGAGCACTGTCTTACTTTGAAGAAAGAGGTGTTTAATTAGAAGCATTTAAAGACTCTTTCTCCAGAGGCTGCTCTTTTCTTTTGTACATCAGGGCCGTAAGATATTACTAGTTTACCCCAGCAGTTGCTGAGGGATCATGCTAGTTCCCGTGCCTCTTGAGAAATGAGCCGTCTTGCCTTGCACTTTGGGTAGYGTCCCACATTACTCTTGATGCTATCAGCAACAATGTAATTAATTAATCATTGATAGATCTTTAAATGAAAGAGGGCCATAATGAGCATCCCATCAGGCCTCCTGTATCACATAGCTCTGTGTTGTGCACTGACTTATATTTTAACTAATATGCCACCGCAAAGAATTTTATATCCTCTTTGAATATGTCAGAAACAAGATGGTATTAATAGACATATGAACAGGGCTTATTCCTAAGAAATGTGCATTGTGCAATGTGGATAATTAAGTTATAGAAGGACATTGTTTTTCAAACTCATCTAGTGACTTTGGGCCTTCAGCTTGAGACACTATAAAATATTTTATTTCAGTTAGATGGTGGGTAGTATCTTCTCAAACACAAGTTCTGCCAATGTCTCTAGGCTGGGCAGCTGTGGAAGTTGTTCACTGGAGGCTCTCCCTTAAAAGGAGAATTTTTGCTCAGTTGAATTCAAAGACAAAACTCACTCCCTATACCCTTCACTATGTCTTTTTAGGCAAAAAAAGAAATGTTGTGAATGAGACTGAGAGGGTGTATAATGAAGACTGCGTAATTTTGTCTTTAATTTGTACTTCCACTGCACCAAATGAGCCAAAGCTAACACCAGCCCTCTCCTAAAGCAAGTCCTTAGCATTTACCTTGGTGGACAGAAGCTTTGTCAAATACATTTCTTTCACTTTGAATTTTTGCTTTCCTTTTTGACCTGCTCCTTTCACATCTTTGTTTGCTTCAGAGTCTGGTAAAATCTGTTATGAAGAGATCAGATGATCGGTTACACGGATAYGAGCATTTAGTCTTAAATCCACCCCTTAACAGCGCATGTACTGAACTCACCAAGTGACAGTGGTTGTCAGAGTAGTCCACATCTACAAAACAGAAAGCAGAAAGGCAACAGGCCTTAATGAAAGGCAGAGTTACAAGCGTGTGAATTCGGGGCTCTGGGCTGTGCGCAGGGGCATGTGTGAGGATGCACAGTGCGCAGCCTTGGGGTCACAGCTGCCTATCAATAGTGTGAGGGAAGTCTTGGAGGAAAGGACTCGTGTCCCCAGTGCCAGTCCCTGACCACAACCATGAAACTAGACTGCTGTCACCTGCTGCTGGTTAGGCAGCAGCAGCAAAGGGAGCTTCCCTGAAAGCAGGACAGTAAACAGAGGAGASTTGACTGCATCGGTGTAGCTGCTGTTACGATGCCCAACGTGCCGGGCAAGCCGGCCCTTGCGAGGGGGCAAAGCCGTCTCCGGGACTCGTGTCTCCGCCTGGGAGGCACCTTCCCCAGCTTCAGGGGCCCATGTTGGTGGCAAGGGGTAACAGCCCAATCCTGGGCTGACACCGAGGAGCGTCCCTAGGTGCCGGAAAGCCTGCCCGGAGCCATGCACATCCCAGAAGCACAGGTAGGCAGGACGCGCTCCCAGGCCCCCCTCTAACTCATGTGCAGTCAAGACAGACGAGACCAACTTTCAGAAACGCAGTAAAGAGAGAAATGGAAGTTCTGAACTGTGTTTTTATACTTTATGCCTGTGATGCATATCGCAGGATATGTTTTCTACATTGGTCTCATCAGCCAGCGTTCTGYGGAATTTGGACTTCCCTGCCCCGTTTCCTGCCTATTAGTCTGTATCTTGAATCACTTGGTTGCCTGAGACCGTGTGTCCCTGTGCCTCTGCTTTGCCTTCTTTCTCCCTGGAGGCTCCCCATGCCTGCCAGGAGCAGGGTAAAGCGGCTCTCCCTGCTGCTCTCTTGCATCCACATGCCGACCCTTCTGACCCGCTATTGACCAAGATACAACCCCTATCATTGACATAACACCTGAGCCCCTCACGTCCCCAGCCCTTTCCCCCCGACAGGCTAAACAGGCTGCAGTTCCTCCCTTACCTGTCCGGGTGCTTGTTTTCTTTTTGAAGACTTTTATAGTTGCTCCATTCGGAATCTGAAAGCAGAAGGCACACGTGTCTCTGAGGCCGCGGGGAGCGCTGGCAAGGCCGCGGTTTCGCTTCCCCTGCGGCAGGGCGGGCTGCGGAGCTCCCCTCCGCGCCGCCCGCGGCTCCCACCGGCACCGGCACCGGCACCGGCACCAGCACCGGCACCGCGGCCACCTCCTGGCGGCCTCGCCTGGGCCCGGCCAAGCCGCTTCCTGGGAATCCAGACCCTTTCCTTGACTTCTTGGGTTCAGCCTCACTCTGGGCATCTCATTTCCATGTTCTGCCTTGTGGCTCTTTCTTTTTGCATTCATTTTCTACTGATTTCTCAGGCCAGACTCTGTGGCTCCAATTCAGCTGGTCTTACGGGAAGGTGGTGCAGAGAGGGGAACACCAGGATTTCTATTCCAGCCCCTTTCCCAGCTCCATCTCTCCTTGGTGAGCAAGGGGAGGTGGACCAGAGGATGCTTAGGGAGGCACCCTGTTGAGACTGCTCATATGGCCCAGCCCAGTGCTCCAAAAAGCTATGCTCGACCTTCAGTCCCCAGAGTGACTGAAATATTTGTGCCCGGGGACAACGAGAACAGGATTGCTATCTAGGCACCTCAGGATTTCTGCAGAAATCTTGCTCCTCTGCTGCCCCTGTGTTTGTAGTTGCTAGGATAGTAACTACTGGGGGAAAGTCACACTGCTGTTGCCAAAGAGCAGCTCCAGAGCGTCTCCCACCGAGAGCTGCCCCCTGCTCTGCTGTCAAGCGCTGGGTTTCGCCAAGTGCTGGTGTACTTCCCTCTATAAATACAAAAACAACTGGCCAGTGCTCGGCAGGGATCTCCGCCAAAATAATTTAAGTGTTTTTTAAACCTTGGCAGCCAGCCCAGTGTGAGAAACTCGTTTAAACATTAAGATACTCTATCAAAAGCCGTGTCGGGTGCCAAAGAAATCTGCACTTACTTACACTTGCTCCTGGAAAGTAAATACAGCCTATTCTATAAGCCTGTTTTTCTTTCAGTGTCTCCATTTATCGCGCAGCCCTTGGCAGATGTTGCGGACAACCCGTGCCGAGCACCTCGACACCCCACGGCCACGGCAGGGCGAGCACCCAGCGAGAGCCACGGGGCGAGCGGACACCTCGCTGCCGGCGGGCAGAGCGGGAGCCACGGCCCGTGCAAGGTCCTGTGCAAGGAGATGTCCCGACAAGGAGATGTCCCGACAAGGAGATGTCCCGACAAGGAGATGTCTTGACAAGGAGGTGTCCCAACAAGGAGATGTCCCGAGCAAGGAGATGTCTTGACAAGGAGGTGTCCCGAGCAAGGAGATGTCCTGGCAAGCAGCAGGAGAGCAGCACGGTGCTGTGAGGGGCAGCTCCGCTCCTGGGAAGGGGCCGGGCACAGAGATCGCCGCTTCCCGCTTGGAACTGGAGAGCCAGCTGCGGGGCCCGGGAGCAGCGTCACCCTTAAAATAGGTGTAGAAATTACACCTGCTTTTTCAGGGGATTAATTCTGGGGCATTGACAATGCAACCTCCCCACACCTGAATGTCTTAAAAAGACTTGATGGAGTTTCCCACTTGAAAAATAGAGTCTAGTTGCTTTCTAGTGCTTAAAGCTGTCAAACAAAAGGAGAAATCCAGGCTTGCCACAACTCCCTAGGCACYACTGAAATGCAAGCTGGCAATCCCCAGGCAGTGCTACCACCCTCACACTGCACACGCAGCATTTCCTTTTCATGTTTTTTTCATGTTTCATGTTTTTCTTGAAATCTCCACATTCCCTTCAGCATTGCTATGCATACCAAAAAAAAGAGAGACACACAAATGGCTGATTTGCCCTGATGCCACCAAGCTTCTGCCTAGAACRTATTTTGTCATGTTCAGAAGAAGTGAGCTAAAATATCAGCACAATTTCCATAAGACAGCCACTGAGCTATAATTAGTATAGTTACAGCTTTGCAAAAACAACTGAACCATCAGTTGTATCTGCCTCTAGAAACCACAGGGGGAAACAGAGAGCGGGTCAAAGATGGCCAGGGATGACAGTGACCAGCTGGATAAGACTCATTTRTCATGAAGTCTGAGCCCTTGCTCAGGAATTGTGAGTAGCTGCTGAGGAAAACCAGCCAGCACTTGCCATAGGTGCCCCCAGAAAAGAAGGCTGGTATTGCCTTGACAGACAGGAGCCCAAACACCCGATGAGTTCTGGCCTCTGCTGCACAGACACTGACTGCTGCAACACTACGATGTCCTGACTCGTGCAAAGCCTTTACCAAGCAGAGACAAGTCCCACGCTCATCGAGAGACAAGATTCAAGAGAGGCGCAGGAAAAGCTGTGCTTAAAATACCAGACTGTGACCGAGGACATTTGGGTTCCTCACTGCCTCCTGTGAGGTAAGGGGAGCAACAAACCCCTACAGAAATCCGTGAGCCGACTCCAAACGAGTTTGTTCCACACTTGAACACCCTAATGCTTCACCCAAGCTACAAACAGTCCTGCTAGGACTCTCTGTCCCTATCTGTACTGACTCCTGAGGACTCCAATTTGTTCAGCTGGCTCACCTTTCTCAGCATCATGTTGCATTGCATGACACTGGCCTGCACCCACCAGCAAAACATTGAAATAAATAAAATTAAACCACTGTGTTAAGAGCCAGATTTTCAAAGCCAACAACTAAGTACAAAAGAAGCTCACTAAAAGCACTCAGCACACTAACCTCATTTTCAAAATCTGGCTGTAAGCTCCAAAATTTGAGCTACCACATCACCTGAGGCCAGTCACCTGCTGTCCATCTGACTCATCTCTCTCCCTCTGTTCTGTCCTACATCCTGTCCCCAAACTCCCTGGAGAGGCAGTGCCGCTCAGCAGGCTCTTGCAAAGTGCCAGGCCCCAAGGGGCTCTGCTATTAGTTGTGTGCTGCTGCATTGACAGGCAGATTTGGGAAGTGAGATGCTGAAGAGAATTGGTTTATAGTGGCAATTGGAAATGGAGAGGAAAAAAATGGTCACTCTGGATGGAAGCAGAAGTAGAGAATAGAGGAAGGAGTCAGATGTGTCAGATCTCAAAAGAAAGAGCAAAAAGATCTCAGCAGTTATTTCTTCTCTGCCTCTTGCTGAGTTTTCACAGGCATTACTGCTACCTGTTCAACTAATCAAAATATGAAAGAGACCAAACAATTGTTCACGGTGCAACAAAAACTCAGCAGCAGAGATTAGAGTAGGCTCAGGGTAGTGTTCAGAGCTAAAAATCAGATGCCCTTTTCACTGAATTTCCCAGCTGAAAGGGGAACAGTTTATCTGATATACCTAAACCAAGCACCCTCTGCAACAAGCAAACCTCTTTGAAAAGTAACAGAAAACATGTGACTCATAAGTAAGGAAGTCGTATCGCACAGTTCTTTCTTTCTGTTGATGGTGCTCAGTTGTCTTTTTGAGATTTTGATCAGCCAAAGTATTTCTGTGCAGGCAGCATGCAGGAGGTGGGGAGCAAGCCCTTCTCCGTTTCCTGGCGTGGTCTGCATCCTTACCTCGTAATGACCGATGGTGTTCAGCCTCCTTATCCCATCCTCCATCATCTCTGAGGAACTGTCAATATCCAGCAGTTCTCTCTGCTGCTCCTCAGATACCAGTTCTGCAGAAGGACAGCAATAAAACACAATTACAGCCCAACTGCCTTCTGTCTGCACAGATTTTTGTAAAAAAAAAGAAAAACACACAAAAAAACCCCCTAATTTTTAGACCAACAGATCACAACTAAGCTCTGTTTCTCTCTGATGGCTTCAGTTACTGTAGGCTTTTGCTTTCCTTTGTGTTGGTCACTGTTTCCAGAGGTGCTTTCATCTAATGTTGTTSAGGAATATCCAGCCTAGAGCTCAGAGGCCACTTGTAAAGACCAAGACCAGGCATTAGTACATATCTAGTCGCAGACAAGCAGCTCTCCTGGCCTCCTCTTTCCTGAGAGCCCCTGGCAGGCAGGCTGGGAGGGGGCTGCCTTATATAGGTGGTAGTCCTGTCCCACCACAGTCATTCCTAAAGGTCCTGAGCCCCTTGTGTGATAGCAGCCACCAGCAGGAAGGAATGGKCACTACAACAACCTTTCCAAGCATCCACAGAGCACCACGGTGCTCTCAGAGGGCACCATATACAGGAGAGAAAATATGTTCTGGTCCCACTGGTCTGTTTGTAGTCACTGTCTTTCCTGGTGACAATTTGTTATCTGGTAGAGGATATATATGCACAGTACGCCTCAACTGCTGACTGGGGAGAAGCCCTGGTAAGCTGTTCTCCCTTGCTTCTCAATTAAGTCACGTGCAGCCTGGATACTAGAGGGAGTTTCCTTTTAATACTGGTGTGCAGTCTGTGTTACCAGTTCAGATCAGGAGTGAATGGTCTGAGGTAGTATCTGCTGTGTGCTCTCCACAACCCTCCAGGTCCTCATCCTCTCAGCTTCCTTGCAGCACTCCCTCTCTCTCTCTCTCTCTCTCTCTCTTCTTCTTTTTTTTTTGCCTTTTGTAACCACACCAATCTAATCATTGCAAATTCCTCCTTACCTAATAAAGCCAACAGCTGGGTTTTAGCAAATATGAGGACAAAACGTTGAGGGTCAGAGTTACTATAATACTAGCAATTTTGCTGACCAAGTGTGCTCCACTCCTTTGCCACRTTGAGACTAGAAGAGAGGTGCATATGTAACATGGGTGTCTGTTAACTGCATGCTAAAATCCTTGCAGATGTGAAACAGAGGTAATTCTGATGTTCTAACTAGCAGCATAAGCAATCTGGCATTTCCATAGAAAATCATTTGGGCAGAGTCTGCCTAAAAGCTAAAAAAAAAATTAAAAAWTTAAAAAAATAAAGCCAAAGGTAGGAATTTCCCCAAAGACAACTCTACAGAAGGAAGACTGAACTTGATAAAAACATAACACAGTGAGACCCCCTTACCAAGACCAATCTCATGCAGCTGAAGGCCATAGAGAAAGCCATTCTTATTTAGGAACGCCTGAAGGCTCTTCTCCTTGGCTTGCCCTATGGTGTCGCAGTCCAGGACATTAACCGGGATGGTCTGACAGGCGTCTCCACTCTCATTTTCTGGGATTTTTTCAAAGATGACGTTCACTGTCTGGGGACAGAAACATACATTAGTCTGACTTACAAGGAACACCTGGCATGGCAGACTCCTGCTGGCAATCCCAGTAGGACATAAGGTTCGACACACTCCGCTGGGCTTTCAGAATATTCATTATTAAGGCCACTTCAAATAAAGGTTATTTGACTGAAGTTACACAATGAAACACTTAGAGTTCCTTGTGTCTGAAAAATCAAACAGCTGCATGTTTCCAAAGCTGCATTTTGTGTTCTGCTTTTCTGCAAGTCTATTTCAGTTAGTTMCCACAAAGGACAGGAGGCCAGGAGAAATTATTATGTATGCTCTAAAAAAAGACCCTTGTATTTTATTTGAAATGAATGCCTTAGCAGCAAAACTGTAAGTGACTAAAGATCTGATAAGGTTGCTAAGTCAGTCAGTCATCATGGTAAGCATGACTGATTTTAAGTAGATTTGAAGCAATGGTAAAATGCACACATACACCAGAAAATTATGCCGTGTACTTTATATCATGCAAAATAATATATATACCTCCCCTTTAGTTGTATCAATTTCTGTCTGCACACAGCCACGGCTCTGGAGGCAGCAGAGATCAGACCTCCTGCAGAAGCAGTGGAAGGGGAACTACGTTACAGCAAACACACTCTAAAGGGATGGAGCTGGCTCAGCAAAGGGTCAATGTCTTCTGCTGGCCACCACTGCGGGTCAAGCACCCCACGGGTGACGGCCTGTCCACTTACACTGCCCCTCAGAGCTGCTCTTTGCTGGGCAGCTCCCCTGCTGCACCACACACAGTGCGAGCCCGGGGCTGGAGGGAACATCAGCCCTACAGGAGAACATCTCCAGGGAACCCTCTGGTCTGGCCAGGCCCCTCGACTGCTTTCAAAAAGGGATGGAAAGAAGGATGAGCCCGGGGTAGCTAAGGCAAGGTGATAACAGCGAAGATCTGCCATGGCACAGCCTGCTTCTTGCAGAGACAACATCGCTGTTCAGCTACATGCACATGGAGCTCCCTCAGGACAGGATTAAAGTCAGTGCTTTGATACCTACACCTGCCTGCAAGTGAGGTAGGGAGATGTGTGAACTTCGAATCCTCCCGGCTGTTGGACCCCCCTYGTCTAATAAAGATATTCCGGTAGAAAAGTGAGGGCTGTGGCTGTGACTCAGTAAAGGTGTGACCGTTAGAAGAGGAAGCAGCCCAAAATGTTTATTATTTTTCAGGCTGTCATGTGAGGGAAAGAACTTGTGCCAGGTTGCTGCAGGAGCCTGCTCTCCCTTCTCAGACAAAATAGTTTTTAATAGGTGTAGAGTACTATTTTGTGCTTAACTACCCACTCACTGGAAACTACCACTCACCGCTGGTGAAAAGAAGTGGTCTAGTGAGGCATGCACACGCTCTGCTGTTACTACAGAAGCAGAGRAATACCAAAAACAAGGTGGTAAAACAGCAGGATTTAGTGAACACTTGGCCCTAACCGTCATAATTGAGAACAGCTTAATCAGAGATGTAAAACTGTGAGCAAAATGAGTCTACCAAAAGGTCAGACCCAACAGAAGAGGAGCTGATGCAGGAGCGGTGCCTGCAGGAGGAGACACAGGCTGGTTGCCATGCCTGGGGTTGGGATTTCATGTGCAAAATTCCTCAAAAAATCTCTTGGCGCAGCAGTGAGGGAGATGTGCTTGGCTAAGCCCATCTCAACAGACAACCATCCTGTCCTTGACTTGGACTGCCCTGAGGGCAGGCTGGGTCTTGAAGGACAGTAATGAAAGCTCCCCACTAGCCTTGAATCCAACTCTTTGCCTCTTCAGTCTGCCAGCTGGTCTTTCAGGGGTAGCTTTTCCCTCTTTAGCTGATTTCACCTTGTCCTTACCCCCTTGCATAAAGGTTGGGCTACACATTTGATATTGATTCTGTAGCTGATTCTTCTTGTGCTCTTCACTTACTCGCATGTGGGAGTCCTCCCATCTCTACTCAACTCATTGCTGGGTGACAGGCTGAAAAAAGAAAGTACTAGTCCTTTATGCAGGTGGCATTCAAGTCATTTGCAGACTCCTTCATCAAAAGCATTCATAGCATGAGGATAATAGCACTTACCACTCAAAGGAGTGGCCAGATGGAAAGAAATATTAATATAAATATTGATAAAAAGTTTTGACACCAAGAGAGGCAGGCAGTTTTTCTGATACAATTTCTTGCAGAAATTAATCTTAAGTGATGAAACGATTGATGGGGAGCTGGAAAAGCCAATTATTATTATGTCTTCTTTCTGCAGTTGAAGTTTTCATAAATCAGATTCTACCTGTCGGACAGCACAATGCCTGGCTTCTGAAACCATTAATCACCAGCCGGCTGTCACAAGCACTGCATTTAGACACTAAGTGTCCAACTGGAAAAAGAATCAGAAGTGACTGCAAAATAATGAAAGCCCTTTTACGGTTAACCCTGAAGGTCAGCAAACATTAGAAAAATCACAGAAGGACACAGAAGACCTGAAGAAACATCACAAGGCAGTTTTCTAAGCTAACTTTGCAAAGGAGTCTCAAAAGAAATACAAGTTAATTTATGGTGAGGCTCAGGAGGAAATTACAGGGCATGCGATGCAACCTAGTAATACGCAGAGTCAAGATTTCATACACTGGGAATTAGTGGTTGGCAACAGAAAGTCACGGGGCTTTTCATCAGAGGCTTAACACAGGTTGCAAGAATTGTTAGAGGCTATTTAAGGAGAACAAGGCAAACATCTGGAACTACTTGTATTTATGGGGGCTAGYTTGGAACCTAGCTAAAACACCAGGGGAAAAAACCTTCACTTRTACAATGACAGCAACAATGACAGCTGAAGACAACGTTTACTGAAGGTCTTTCAAATTYAGAATTTTTCTGAAAATAAACTGCAAACAACAAACTATCTAAGAAAATAAAGCCATTAATAACTGTAACAGATAATAAATGATATGTGGTTTATTAAAGAAAGCCTAYGGCACTTCCTTAGATGTAAAGAAAAGTAGTTTAGAAAATACAAAGGTTCTTTTCAGCTRTGCATCTGAGCAAAGTATATTTCCACTTATCTGACAAACTGAGAAGGGAAATTTTTGTTCAGTAAGGAATCATGCAAAGGAGACAGCCCTGTAACAAACAATACAAAGAAATAGCCTTGAACCTACTTGTGTCTCTAAGGCTGTGAAACACAACAAACAAGAAAAATCATGTTCATCACATGTTCCTTCTATAGCAACCAGAACAGCTACCCATCAAGGCATTACAGAACAGCCAACAAAGTGGCAGAGAAAATGTTATGGGACTTAAATTAAGGCTCGACAGGTACTAAACAAGGTCAGGGTTGCACTGCTGATGCTCCAAGCTGGTCCTTGCTCTGATCTAATTCACAGTTCTCTCCTGTCATCAGCATTTGCCCTGCTCACTTCCTAGCAAGGATGGCCAGGCCCTTTTGTGCTGATGAAGCCTCCCCATAGGTCTCACACCTTTAACAGCCTCCTACGCTGCACAGAGCGTGACCAGTGCTACCAATGCCATGGCCTCCTATCGGGAATTGGGCTCCCCTTCTCTGCTCGACTCCCTTACAGTCATCCCACTTCTTCTGAGGCCCTTCTTCTAYACAGCAAAGCAGCTGAGCACCTTAAGCAATCTTCTGCCATGCAGCCCCGCTTCACGTGCTGTCGAGGCTGGTGGCTGAAGGGCTACACTAGATCACTTCTTCCCATTCAAAAATGCGAGCTGGTTTCAGCAAACGAGAATTCAACAGCCCCAAATGCTTTTTTAAAGGTAAGCAGTAACTAATTAAGGGAAACTTGTGGCCCTCAAAATGTCCTAGCACCACATCTCCTCTTGGAAGAAATCCTCCCCTGTTCTTCCACAGCAGAGGCTCCGCCAAGAATATCTGCAAGGTCAGGCTCACGTCGTGCAGGTTTTCCATGTAGCTGAGCCATTTGGGTGAAGTACGAACGCTCGGCCCTGCACAGGGCTTTTCATCAGTCGCTGAGCAAATGATTCAGCTTGTGCCCTCGGCCTGCGAAAGGCTCCGTGACACATCCAAGCCTCTTTCAAGGCAGTTTTATTTCTCAGTAATCAGATATAAGCCCAGCGTGAAACCACACAGCTCCTCAGCTCTTACTGGACCGATGCTTTGAGAAGCATCTCTCTTTCAGCTGCTCTGCTGGAGTATTTACTTCAGAAGGCCTCTTCTCTTCAGGCCTTTGCAGGCAGCAGCTGACCCTGCCCAGCAGAGAGGGGTGACTGTGGGGGGCGGCTGGGCCCGAGGCCCATGGCCCTTCCCGAAAAGGCCGGCAGTGGGGTCAAGGGACCGCGCTCATGTAAAGCAGAGCCAACACATTCCCCAGCTCTGTTTTCCTGTTACAAAAGGCCTGAATTTTACAAAACTCTTTAGAAAAATCTGTCTTTCTTTCTTCATGTCCAGCACTTCTTCCTTGTCCTGTCACAAGGGCCTACCTGCACAGTGGAGGGTTAGGAAAAGACCTGTGGAGCATCCCCTGAGTTTTGGGAGCCTGCCAGTGCTCCCTTTAATTAATTAGTTTGAGATTTGCAGGCAGAAGGTCTACAAATTGCCTTGCCTGGGCCTGCTACTGATCCCCAAGTTGAACTGCCTGCGAGGTGCTTCTCTGCATCTTCCACCGTCTGTATACTTTAAAAAATTGGCACTGAGTGTCGGCACACTTGCCTCAGTATCGTCTTACCTTCAGAAAGCAATTCAGTGAGCAACCGTGGAAAAGTGCTTGAAAATTCAGCCTGGAATTTATCTGATGCAGAAAATACTAGCTGCAGAAAATACTAGTTGCAATCTTTTAGACAGACATTTATTTCCTAAGAAAGGAGAAAAACATACCCACTACTCCATATATATAATCCCAGGTCTTGCATGTCATTTCAGTGCACGTGAAACTGCATCAGTGAGAGAAGAAAAGCTGCCTGCTTCCATTTCAGCCCCCAGTTAARGGGGCTAAATGAAGGGTACTCGTGCCCAGCGGGCTGCCCACCCAGTCCCAGCACCTCTGCGCTCCACCTGAATCCCTCTGAGCAGCTTTGGTCTCCAACACAAACCTTAGGCCAGGCTCCAAACAAAGCTGGACCCCTCCCCAACGTGGCGCCCTGGCTCCTGCTGTGCACCTCTACTGCAGGGTCCTCTCTGCTTTTCTGACACTCTTGACGGGGAATATCCTGCTYCTTCTTACCTGGGTCTAATGAACTGCTAGACCTCGGCGGGGCAAGCTGCCTTGTTAACCTTTTATATTTTATTAAGCTATCAGTTAAAGATCAGGAACGCAACGGCAGTGAACAGTATTCTAAAAGGGCTATCSGTCCTCTTGCTTCCTCACCCCGGGGCAGACAGCCTTCCCCACAGATTCCGGCCCTTTCAGACCACTTCCCCTCTCGTCTGTTCCATGCAGGCTGCCCACACGGCCCCATCGATAACTGCCACAAACCCTATCAGGAGCTGCAAGCCCTACCAGCGGCGCGGGGAAAGGTATTATTAAGGCAGTGTTCATTAGGTGCAGACTCAGCTCTCCCCTGGGTGTGCGTGTGTGCTAGAAATAAGAAGAGCCAATCGATACCACAGGACCAGACGTTGCTGTGTTGTCTGCTACTATCAGGCGTATTGATCGTGCCTGGAAAACTACTGCTCTGCATAACTACCGGGGTTTGTATCCTATGGCTACACATAGATTATTTAAACTTACCCTGCATACCCAAAAAAAAAAAAAAAATAAAATAAAATAAAATAAAAAAAGCCAGAATGCAGTGCACTAACAAGGAAACCAAAGACACGGTATTTTTTTACTAATATTTAGTCATAAACTTCCTTTCAAAACACATTCTGTGGTAATTTAGCAGCTCTGTAAGCAGCTGTGAGATCTGACCATAAATTTGCCAAGTCAGAAACGTGTCACAGAAAGTCAAGCCATTTCAGTGAGCTTCCTAAATGACCCAGCCCTGTCCTCACTAGTTCAGTGAGGTGCTGACCAGCCAAAATTTCCAGGGTCATGCAATCTACTCCAGTGCGCGGCATCTTACAACTTCCTGGYCCTCGTGGCAAAAGGCTGAGCTGGCCAAACTCCAGGCCTATTTAAGGTTCAGGGTCTTGGCTCTGGGAAGGGCTGCCTTTTCCTCCAAGGTTTCTGCACTGTCCCTTTGCAGCGTCCCTGCCATGGAGGTGCTGCCCTTGCACGTTATTAGCCCAGAGGCTCCGAGTCTCACTCTTTGGTCACTCTTCCCAGGCTCTTATGTCTCTGACAGGAAGTTGAGAAAGAAGGAAGCCATGGAAATGACTAGAAATGCAGAACTTAAAGAAGCTCTCAGACTCAAAATCATTTGGAAGTTCTAGAAGCACAATACTCTAGTTTTTGTGAAAAGGTTTTTCAGACCTTTTCTTCCAAAAAGTCAGTTTTTTTACATGATCCAAAATTCAATAATCCTTTCTGTCCCTTCTCCCCTCGGTTTCAGAAAGTCAGATATCAGAAGGGGAACTGCAGCTTTGAAGAGATCAAGGTGGAAGTGTAAGATAGCAGCCACTCTGTAATTACTTTAGGAAAGGCAAGACATCTATGGTTACATTCAGAAACTTAGCTAGGTTTCCCAGAGATTTTGTTCTTAACCAAGCAAGTAATTGAACCCCACCACACTGTGACCTTCCTAATTTGGAGCTCACAACATTGAAGCCCGCAGCAAATTACTGCTGCCTGAAGATTTGCCACAAGTAAATACAACAGAAAAATAAAACCTCTACATTACGTTCTTTCATTCATGGCAGAAGTGCAATTCAGTTTAAATTCACAGCATATGTTTACATTTTTTGTAGAACACTTTAAAATAATTAGGAATTTTTAATACTTTGAGACTTCAGTAAATCTTTGCCTATTAAGGCATGCTGTGAACTGAAGAGCAGCCTCTATTCGTGAAATGCATAYTGGTGAGACACCAGTTAGTTAACTCTAATGCATTTTGAAACTGTGTACGTAATAACAAGTTGTGTTTTGCCTYATCCAGGTACTTAACCATCACTTTAGCATCTAAGAGCTTTAATTTAGCACAGACACAGTGTTCTCTCTTTTTCTAGGAAGCTACTGTGTCTGTCTGTGCTTGGAGGGAAGGCAAACCGGTGAACCTACCACTGTCCTGAACTCAGACACTTGCCACAGCAGCCAGTCTTCGTTTAGTGTGTACAGGGCCTTGCAGGTTATGGCATCCACGGGGCCTTTGTTTATCCTCTGATTGAGGGTTGTCACCAGCAGATAGAAAGGTTCACCAATTGTCTCCTAGGATGTGAAACCAACACAAGAACCACGTTTATTTTCGCAATCACTAAACAGGCTTGAAGAGCTAGAAGAAAAAAAATCCCGAGTGCCAAATTGAGTTACTTCCCTCTGACCAGCTTTCTAATCTTGCAATCCGAAAAGAAAGCAGCCGTCTCACAGGGCTGTTCGTTTAACTCCCAGCCTTTGCTTCTCAGCGTGGAAACCCGATGCAAAGGGCCCGGGGCCCCTGGAGCTGCCCCGGGGAGCCGCTCTGCTCCGCTCGGCCTCCTCGGGGCCTGGCAGCGGGGCGGCGGGATGCGCGGGCCCACGCCGCGCTGCCGAGACCCCTTCCCCGCCGGCCTGGCCAGG
This sequence comes from Nothoprocta perdicaria, assembly GCF_003342845.1. NCBI lineage: Eukaryota > Metazoa > Chordata > Aves > Tinamiformes > Tinamidae > Nothoprocta > Nothoprocta perdicaria. The sequence continues at coordinate 517,038 of NW_020454761.1, forward strand.
GAACAAGCTAACAGCTGCTTTCCCTTTAAACCGGCTTTTCCGCTCRTGGTGCCTGAATAAAATGCCTGGGGAGTGAGGTGGTGGGGCCGGAGCTGGTGCACCAGTGAGAAAGGAAACCACACAGGGGCTTCCCTCTCCTGGCAGAACCCCGAGTGCCAGCACGAGAGCTGGCAGAGCAAGCATGGACTCATTGGGAACTCATCTCCTCTGTCTCCCCCTCGGCCCTCTCCTGGGTTTCAGGGACTGGCATGAGCCCTCAAACACGACTGACGTGAGCGAGACCAGCCCTGTGGTACCGTCATGCCAGTGATCAGCAGCGGAAGCAGGACCCAGCACTGAAACCGAGAGCAAAGTGCTGCCAAGTGGGCTTAAAATACATGAGCTGTGGAAATGAAAGAAAATGTTTATTTTGCTGTCCCCTGAGCTCTTTCAATTCTTGAAACCTGAAACATTGTTGGATTGTTAGGAAATTTGGAAGGAAGTTTAGCCTTCCCTAAGGTGTTATTCCTTAAGCTTCCAATAAATAGCTTTCTAATAGCATGCACAGGAGGGCACAGACTGTGTTTAACAAATGTGTCAGTCTTTTAAAGGGATCAGAATACAGCTCAAGGAGACGAAACCGTATCTCACATGAGTGAAGGGCATGTGGGAGTTGCAAAATTACCCCAAACTCAGTCAAATACATAACATGATCACCGCCTGCAGACCTGCTCTTTTCCTACWACCACCTGATGCTAGATTGAAGGCACTGAAAGAGATACCTCTAGCACTCCTTCTGGAAGAAATCAYGTGAAAATATTCTCCATTTGTGTATCTTAACAAGGTGAAAAGCTGTACACATACCCGTAGAAAGCCAGAGAGGCAGACAGACATCCAGTTGGTCAGCAACTTTTCTACCACGGATTCGGTTCGCCTGAGCAGGAGCTTAGGTTGGACATTGCTTGACTGCTCCATCAAGTCCTTCGTCAGCACTTCCAGAATATGGGTTAGGTAAACTAGCTTAGTTTGTAGTGCAATAGTCAAGAAAGATGCAAACAAGCACCTGTTTAAAAAAGAAAAAAAAAAAAAAAATGGAAAGGGAGCATGCTAACATGTTTGTGATTACTTTTCCAATCCAACAGAAACACCTTTTAGCACCATTCCTATCCTGAGCTTTCCTTCCTCAGGGACTCAAACTGCCCACTAATGGAAGAATATRAAAATAAACCAGGTCCATCTGTCCCTATGATTTTTTTTTTTAACACAAAATTTGTGCCTATAAATTTAATTCTGCAAAAGAACACCTTTTTTTTTTTTTTTGTGACAGGACATTTCTAAACTGTAAAACTGTTGATTTAACTGCAGGARCTCCTTATAGTTTTGAGGTGAATCTTTCATGTTCCTCTGCCTCTATGTTTACAGATACAAATATTCTAATTTCTCTTTAATGGCTTGTTTGATGGCAATGTCCTTTCTTCCTCAGCATGTGCTGATGGAGAAAATGGAAATATTCTCTGGAAAAATGCAAACTTGTTTTGCAAGAAGTGGAAGTTACATTTGGGCGATACAATCAATTTTGGTTTTGTTTCTGTTTTCAGTTTTGGTTTTCTGCTAATTCTTTGTTTTGAGGATGATAAGCATAATCATACTATACCTGTCTTTCACAGAGAAATTTTTCTGCTTTTCAAGGGTGTGAATGAGAGCAACAAGAAAGTTCTTGTTACAAATTAAAGCATGCAACATGTTGAATCTTTCATCCTTGCGCGTTTGGTCTCTGCTCTGGAATAGTTAAACAAAAATAAGCAAACTGTAGTTTGGCTATGATGGCTTCTTAATGCTCAGAAAAAAAAATGATAAGCACATAGCAGATAAAATCCTGGCCTCAATCAAACCAGTGGGAGTTCTGTATTTATTTAATGGGTCCCAGGATTTTACCTAAGATGTAGTTATGTCTGTGTACAACACATACGAGTACACACATGCAGAGCACATATTTTCTTTAAGTACACAAAGTAATGCCAATAGTTAAGTTTGCTTGTCGTTTCTCATTACTAGATTCTGTTTAACTTAAGTAAATCATAATACACATTAGGTAACAGAATCTTATGTTTCAAATGTTCTTTTAAGCATGAATCCATGTAACTCTCGCCACAGGGGAAGGGCACATCCGCAATCCGAGAGGAATATGAAAACAGAGATGAGGGATGCTATCGCACATGGAAACAGGGCGATGAAGACGTATCACACTAGCGTGACTTACCTGTGGCATGTCTTCAGTGAAGATGGATGCAAAACCTCCTGACTAAAATGCAAGACAGGTGATATTTCATTCTGATGCATACCAAAAGCTTCTAACAACGCGTGCACATTAACCATGCTAAGCACGTTCCTAACGGCATAAAACTTGAGCTAAAGCAATGGAAGCTCTGGGTCTAAGTGTGGCCACCACATACATATTCTACACCATGACCAAGGGTGCTGTCATGGGCACTCAAACACACACACATGGTCATTGCTATATATAAATTGTGAAACAACCTGAGTAAAGGTAAAGGTTAAAAATAATTGCAAGCAGGAAGCAAGCACGGCAGTATTACAGCAAAGAATATGGGAAATGGAAAGAAGGCAGAAATAATAAGCCAATTTTAGCAAGTAAAGCAAAGCAGCAGACTGAACATAAGGAATAATTTATTAAAGCTCCAATGGCCATTTAATTTAATATCTACAAGCATTAAACACAAAGCAAAAGCTATAAAGCCAGATTCAATACAGCAAAGGCGAGCAGCAGGAAGCTGGAAGGTAGAAATGAAGATGGCATCTGTCAATTAATTTTAGGTATGTGACTCCCTCTTTAGCAACTCATCCCATCCTGAGACAGATGTCTCGGGCAAGTGGGATGAATCACTTTCTCGAGCTGCCTGTCTCCTTGCACTGACTACAGAAAAAGCCTCAGTGAAAGCCTCTGATGTTCCTGTTTAGAAAAGCTGAAATTAGAAGAGATAAGCCCCGCTGAACTCCCTGGGAGGGAGAACGACTACGACGGGATCAAAATCATTCAAACACATGGGGTTAGCAGAGGAAGTGCCGGTTTGTCACCTTGGCCATCCTGACACCGGTGTCGCATCCTCCTCCCTTTCCCTCACGCCTGCTCACCCACAGTGCTCGCTCCGTGCAGCACTTGGCTCCTACCGCGCCTGTAAAGCACCGGGTGCATCTAGACCCTCTGGCGAGGCAGAAGACAGATAACTCCTTGCCAGGAGAAACGGGTGTACAGGGTGTTAAAGACTGACACTGTGAGCCAGGTCTGCGGAGAGCTGACTGTGGTGAGCTCACCTTTGTGGTATCCGTATCCCAAGGAGGGGCAGAGCCTAACTGGAAACAACTCCAGGACGCAAACYGCCATGGAAGCTCGCCAAGGTGGAAAACTGAGCCCTTCCCCTGGTGGCCTCATACAACGACTGATACATTTTGTGCCTTTTTTCTTTCCTTCTTATTTGCATAAAGCTTTTCCACCCAGGCAGCTTCTACAGGGTGTCACAGCTTGGGCAGGGGAGTATCAGGAGGAAAAGATCTATTCCTAAAAATAAAACACTATTTTAATGCTAATATGCCYGGCAACAAAATAAACTGAAAGGAAATAAACACAGAAATTAAGGTTTCAGCACTCCATTTTCCTCAAACCTCCTAATTACTGCATCCAAATTAGACTGGGGGCATCACAGCTGTATCAGGAGAGCTATTCCCAACACTCTCCTGTGTGAGAAGTGGACTCAAAAGTATATTAAGATTATGCATATGTAGCTGTTAAATATGCATCTGCTTTAGCAGCCAATGGTACCTGGTATGGTACAGCCAAGGAGGCTGATCCTGCATCCAGCCCACGGGTTTGCCTGAGCTTCCAGTGGGAGCCGGCAGCGCGCTACAAAGCRAAGACTGCAGGATGCGGCCGCGGCAGCGCAGCAGAGCGGAGCAGCACCCTCCCAGCCAGGACATGAACACACCTGGAGAACTGTGTCCAGTTCTGGGCTCCACATCCCAAGASGGATGTGGTGCTGCTGGAGAGAGTCCAGCGCAGGACTACAAGGATGWTCAGGGGCCTGGAACATCTGCCCTATGAGCAAAGGCTGAGRGAGCTGGGCCTGTTCAGCCTGRAGAAGAGAAGGCTGAGGGGGRRCCTGRTCAGTGTCTATAAATACCTCAAGGGAGGCAGTGAGGAGGTGGGGGCGGCCTCTTTYSAGTGGTGGCCAGCGATAGGACTAGAGGAAACAGCCACAAGCTGAGGCACCAAAAGTTCCACAGGAACTTGAGAAAACACTTTTTGACAGTGAGGGTGACA